>NW_026562436.1:0-427500 GCF_027474105.1 Poeciliopsis prolifica | reverse complement strand
TCTGAGGCTGGTCTCACCTGATATAAGTCACGGTCGATGGAAACCTAAATAGAAATGAAATGAGGCAGGATCCTGCTTATCGCGACTAAATGTCTAAATGACCTCAGAATCTACTGAGCTTCTCTGTTGCTCACACTTTCAGTTTAATCCTGCTCTTTGGCTATCTGCACAGTAAAGTGAAAGAGCTCATAATGAGTTCACCGTCCTGACTGAGGGCAAAGGTTCTGTTCTGAATCATAACAGCAGAACCATAGACAGTCTAAATGAAAGAGCAGATTAAAACCTTCATTCCTAAAATAGCAGAGAGCAGAGAGCGGTGGTGGCCTGCGGATCTGTTAACGTTTTTGTTCTGACAAATTGGTGGTTGCTTGTGGAAAGCATCCACTGGACCAGTAGAGAGCTCATATCTGATCCTGGAGTTCCAAACAGACATGTTTTAGCACATCACTGTGACAAACATGAGGAACATGGAATACTGGGGAATGTTCTCAAACAACAAACAGGATAGAAGCAGTGCTAGGATTCTAGCTGATTAGCATGGCTGAAGTAATGAAACCAGAAAGTCTTAGTCCACTCAGAAGTTCCTCCTTCAGTGACTCAGAGGGAGTAAAGGGATCTGTTCAGACCTGTTGCATATTCTCCAACAATAACCATCCTCAGGTTTCCCAGCAGAGACTGTCACCCATCCCCTCCCTCTCTGACACACCCATCCTGTGAGGAGCGTCTCCAGCACACAGAGAAACCACAGCATGTTCTCCCCTCAGACTGCTGCTCACACACTTTGTTTTTTTTTTAAGAAGGAACTGCATATGACTTGCAGTTCCCCTAAGAGAGAGCATGGGTCAGTTCTCTCACAAAGAAACCTTCCAGCTCATCAAAAAGCCCTGAGATGACAGAATGCAGCGATGCACCATCCATCCAGTCACTTACTACACCAGTCTGCAATTCTCTATATAAAGCTGAGAGTGATCTCTAATTAACATGACATGCACCTCTTCCTCACTATGGGTGGAAGCCAAAGCAGCTGGAAAAAGCTGGAGTGTCTGTACAGATGTTTAAGTTATGACTTTTAGAGTCTATGGTCTCTTCACTTACAGGACAGAAAATATAGGAGTTAAACTGACAGGACCTACATTTAGTGCATTAATGAGTCATCAGACTGTGTAACATTTAGTATAAAATGGCATTAAATTGATTTGAAAATAAATAACTTTTTCCAGACTGAACTGTTTAAAATGACTAAATCTATTGGAAAAAAATGTTTTTCTTCTCGTTTTTGGTCCAGATGGTGCTGCTACAACCCTTTAGAATTAGTCGAGAGGAAATAGTCTGTTTTAGCTTCAGACAAAACATCTTGTCTCACTCCACTTCAGCATCGGTGAGTTACCATGGCAACGACCTCAAGGACAGCATGAAGATTCACAAACAAGTCAAGAAAGCACTTACTGGCACTTTAAATGAAACAACTGATTTCATGTTATCTCTCTCTATTTCATCTAACAAATTGTGTTCTGGTTCTGAAGGACAAACAGATTGACCCACATAGGTGATGACATCAGAATTCTGTCTCCATCAGGCTCCTTACCAGGAGAAGGGCTGCTGTTTTGGGTTATGGGTTAAATTAAGGACTAAGGTGTGAATTAAGCTGAGGTTAGGTTTAGGGTTAGGGCTGGAATGTGGGAGCCAATCAGGACAAACAGCAGCTCTGCTTCATTCAACACTTCACTCTGTCACTGTCAATAGAAAACTGCTGCTGATGGGAATATTTGGCAAAGCATGATATTGTGGAATTTACCCAGACTTGCACTTTTTTATTTTTTTATTTTTCTTCAAAAATCTCAGAAAAAAAACTGTTAAAACATGAATTTGATGTTGAAATGTAACAGTCGTGTTACAGCAAATCTTCTATAAACCAAACAGGAGTACAGCATTCTACTAAGGCTGCATGCATTTAGTTAAATAAAAAATAAATAAATAAATTATGAAGTTGTTGGAAGTGACAAAAATGTCTCTGTGCTAATGCTTAAAACAGAGAAAGAAAAACAACCATAAAATTGTTAATGTTTCAGTAAAATGTGTACCCAGGAGGATTTTGCCATGGGAATGATTTAATAAGTCATCCATGTTGCTTAAGTTTGCTAAACTTAAGCTTGAGGCAGAAACATGAGCCGTCAGCCTGAACATGTTCTAACTGCAACCTGGCTCAGGTTCATCACAAATATACATGTGAAACAAATGAGTGCCGGAGCAGCCTGCAGCTAAAGCCGCGCTACAGCTGGGAGGGACAGGGGCCTCCTCCCCTCTGCTCTGCCCCGCTCTGCTCTCTGATGCACAGTCTGCCATTCCAGAGTGATTTAAATAAGATCGGCTGCGTCTGAGTGCCCTGCTGCTCAAAAACTCGGGATAATCCCAGCAGATCCTGTAACTAGATTAGGAGTCCAACCAAGATCTACAGCAAGAATGAAAGTCCTGTGACAAGCAGCTGCAGCCACACGTCCTCAGGGGTAAATCCCAACCCACACACACACACACACACACACACACACACACACACACACACACACACACACACACACACACACACACACACACACACACACACACACACACACACACATTACCACCAAAAGTACATAGTGCAAACAACTTGTTAATCATTTACCAGATCTACTAAAGCCTTTTCTGCATCTCTCTCTATCAGGTTCAAGGAAAATATTTTACAAGCTGAATCTAAATCATTTTACTACTAAAGATGTCTTGTTTATTTTCCCATTTAACAAGATGATTGCATTCAGAAATATACATCTTTATGATAGTTTAGATAATTTACAGATTTATAATTGTTACACCAATGGGGAACAGGATGTCACATTTTATGACGCTGGACATAATAAAAATGATCTAAACCAAGTTGTAAAATAACTTTTGTGTTAGCGCTTTTTTGGAACAGCAGTAAACCTGACGCACAAGCAACCTCAGCAAACAGCCAGTGGTTAAAGCTGCAGTATGCGACTTTTATTTATTTGTTAAAATAAATAAAACATTTATTCATTTTAATTTATAATTGAAATAAATTATAATTGCCATAATTTATTTGTCATAAATCATGGCAAATAATTTATGAAAAGATCAAACTCCTCAATCTTCTCCCTGACCAATTGGCCTCTACAGAAATGAACTCCGGTCAGAAACAACAGGTCAGTATCAGGGGGAGGGGCTTAGCATCTACACAATCACTTATATATATATATATATATATATATATATATATATATATATATATATATATATATATATATATATATATATATATATATATATATATATATATATATATATATATAAAGGGAACACTCAAACAACACAATATAACTCCAAGTAAATCAAACTTCTGTGAAATCAAACTGTCCACTAAGAAAGCAACACTGATTGACAATATCACCTGCTGTTGTACAAATGAAATAGACAACAGGTGGAAATTATTTTCATATTTATTTCATTCATTCAGATCTAGGATGTGTTATTTGAGTGTTCCCTTTATTTTTTGAGCATTGTATATACACACCAGCTTGCTGTTTTTACCAAATTCAAAAGGGAAGTAACAACAAAGCGTGCCTCATCAAACCCATTTGATTTTGACCTGTAGAAAAGCAGTTCTTCTGGCAGTGAGCTCATCTGGAGCATTTACTGTATGTATCTACAGCACAAAGCCAAGAGAGAAAGACATCAGAAATGACCTGAACATGTTTGGTCTGTTTGGAAAAGCTGCCCAGAAAGTCAAGAAAGTTTGTTCCCCATATAAACTATAAGGTAAGACTTTGGTGTGCAGAGCTGCATTAGACTGTACCACAAGAATCCTGGAACAATGTGGATTAGACAAAGGCCATGAATCCCAGCAGCAAGTCTGGAGAAAACCAAACACAGAGTATACATGTATGAGTGCAAACAGCTCACACCAACATTCAAGCATGGTGGTGGGAGGGGGGATTATTTAGGCTTGTTTTACAGCCACATGAGTTTAAGATGAACTCCTGTTTACCAAAGTATTCTGGAGTCAAACATGAAACCATCTGTCTAATCGCTGAAGACTGGTTCAAACTGGATCATCAACAGGACCATCAACAGGACAATGACCCCAACATCACCGTCTGGTCACCATTTCTGGTTTCTTTCCACAACAAAAAGGAGCCAAGGTACTGCAATGGTCCAGTCAAAGTCGAGACGACAAGCTGAATGAAACAAGGTGCTGTGGAATAAAAAGAGCTGCAGAGGAACACAAATCTGCACTACTGCAAATAAGAGCCCTGGAGAAACCAAGCACTGTACGAGTTTACTGCCAAAGGTGCTACACCAAGCATGGGGTGTGTTTACTTTTTAAATCTTGAAATTTCAAATTCATTTTAATTTTTAAAAAATAAGGGTATGTGGTCTTCTATGTGTGTATGTATACTTCAGGTGTGATTGAAATAATGTTTGAACTTGGTAAAAACAAAATTTTTAACCAAAGACACGAAAAAAGGTTTTGCATTAGACCACGATGGGCCTGTCGCAATACACAATAAATCAATTAATAGCTTGATAATTTAAAATAAATTCAATAGTTTCATTTGCATGATTTATCAGTTCTCTCAAAAACTCGATAAGACTTCAATATGGTGCTTTGGTCTTATGATGGTGCCCTGGAGCAGCTAGCTCAGGATGCTCACTGACGCATCAACTCAAACTAATGTGACGATGAGTTCAGGAACATCATGAATTTCTATGCTATTGAAAACAAGAACCATGGCAGATGAACAACCTCCCAAACAGATAGAGGCACTCATCATCCAGAACTAGTGATGAGTGGTGTGTTTTTCTTCTAATCACAAGCTTCTGTGCTTCAAATAGACCAGCGCTCCTGCTGCCTGCTCCAACAGTAATCCTTCACTGTGAGCTCTGGAGCTCTAATGAGTCTGAGCCTCCAGGTCAGGATGAACTCTGCTTCATCTATTTTTATGTTTGTCTAATTTTGAACCTTAAATTCCTTGTGAAGCTGAGCGAGGGTGTTCACCACCAATGGGCTGCAGTCACCAGGCCTCGCCGCTAAAGGCTGACTGTCAGTTGTTCAAGCAGCTAATGAAGAGAAGAAGAACTTACAGGACCAGAGAATCCAGACATTCTTCCTCTCTTTTTATGTTCTGAGAAGTCTTAGCCACTGATCTCAGTCTGACCTATATCTGACCCCTGGGCTCGATACAGTGATGTTATTCCCTCAATTGAATGAGAAGCTAGTCCATGTAGAAACTGTGGTCTTCTGAAGAAGACAAAAACTTTCACAATAAAACTCTAACCAGACTAAATATCAGGACATCAGGAAACATGTCATTGTGATAGCAATGCTGAATGTTGCCATGATAATAAGCATCAACATCACCAGAGACTGTCTATCCAACAGGACAGACATATTATTAGTGCATGACACTTTGATTATAATATTCTACCAAATATTACATCCAAACTGCGATTACAACTTTGCAAAAACTCACTTTGATGTGATTTTCATTCAATGCATTATGTAACTGTACCAAAAAATAAACTATCTACCAAAAGAGTTTGGATCTTAGTTAGCAGATACATGACATGTTTACACCAAACCTGCATTTGCAGGTCATCCTGCTGTTGCTGGCTGACTCATAAATTAGAGTTTAGTTTATTTAAGGGCATAAACTAATCCATAACTCATGGGTTTATGGGAGGTCTGAACACAATCACAGGCCTTTTTTTTTCAATTTTATTTGTAAAAAATGTTGAAAATCAAGCATAACTTTTCCTCCTCTTCAGAAATAAACACTATGTTGTGAGGACCAGTCACATAAAACCCCAAAATAAAAAATACACTGATGTTTGTCATTGTGATGTGACAAAATGTGAAAAAGATGAAGAGGTATGAGTTTTTGGAGGGTGAGCAGCACAGTGTTGCACTCTGTAGAACCACAGCTACGTCTCAGCAAGTTAGAATCTGTGTTCTAACAAGGCTTGTCAGATTAATAGTAGCTTTTTTAAATAAAAACTGTTGAGTAGGTAATAAACATACATGCCATTAAATCCACATTTCTGTATTACACATTTCTGATGTAATATTCAAATCTTAAATGTGCTGCAAGAGGAAAATTATTATAAAAGAAATAAAGGATCGAAAAACAGTCTGTGTGGAATAAATGTACACACACACACACACACTATTTGTCACTTCCTCAATACACGAACTTCAGGTTTGTAGTTATACAGGTGAGTAAAAATCATTTCAAAAAGAAGAGAAACTTGATATGATCCAAACAAAATACCAAGGTGAAAACAATTCAGCAGATTTACACTAAATATGAACGAAATAAACCCGTAAAAGAGAACAGAGAAGACTTCGAGTGTTCAGACCTGTGCATAGATCACGTGACGAAGAAAAAGGAGAAGATGCCAACAGTCTAACACACGTAATCAACCCAGGCCTTTGTTCTCAAATGGAGTGGATCATCTGAGGACAAAGTGTGTTTAGTCTCTGTGGGTCCAAACTGCATCAACACACTGCAGCCACAAGGATCATGTCCATAAAAGGCCAGATGAAGCAGATCTTCTTACACACCACATCTATTATACCTACTGCTGTGTCTCTTTGAACTTCAGGCTTTCAATAATCACTTCTTCCGTTTTGAATCTTTTGATTTTTATAGAGTATGCCTTGCTCTTTTCCTCTAACCAGAATTGAAACGTCCCTTTCAATCCTGAAACAGTAAATCTTTCAGCTTGCGTCCACATGACTCTTTCCTCCCAGCAGACCTGCAGCCTATTTCCTCTGAGCACAGCTGAACTTTACTCAAAAACTGACCCAGCTGCTTTTTCTAAATATAATAAGCAGGAGGAAATACCTGCACAGCTGCCAGCACACAATGTGCCATAAAGTCTGAGTCTTTTCTATGTGTTCTGCCTCAAAGACAAAGTGAAAAGCTTGCTGGTGTGCAGGAGCAGAATGAGTCCTGCAGGAGGAAATCTGTCTTTTATCAGGATGACTGATAAAGCAGTAGCAGCAGAAAAAAACTTGTTAAACATCAGCACTGTGATCACTCTGCTGTCACACTCAAGCTATTCGGATCAGACCCTAACACTGGGCAACATTTCACACCATGCCAGACATGAGCACTGCAGTAAACCAATTCCCAAGCTCTGACCACTGAGGCGGAAAATGAATCATTGGTTGAAACAAAACTATGTTCAGTGGAAATGATTCTGTGCAGATCTGCAGGAACAGAGACTGGATGACCTCCCACTTCCAGTTTCTTTGTAATCTTTTTGTTCTCTGGCCACCGGGAGTGTAAACTGCAAAACTTTAAAAAAATATATCACAGACCCTCAAAATAAAATGTGCGTTTGCAGTTTGACATCCAAACACTTATTGAATATGATCAAAAAGATACTGTACTTTAAGATCAGACAGTGAACAGCCCACAGAGAAGCCTTCATGTCAGAAAGCATCCCAGACTCGTCTGCCTTGGAAACATGCCATGTCAACATTTCAAACCAAGATGGAAACTGTCACCACAATAATGTTGCAATAACAGATGACTGGGTTTATGTACAGTGTGAAGAAAGATGTGTGTCAGAGCTTCTCTGTAAAATGTGTCAAAGTATATAAAGTTATTGGGAGTTAAAACTGCTCATCTAATTAGCGGAAATCTTGTAAAACAAGAGTCCTGAAAGCTTGAGAATATCCAGCATTACATTAGATCACATGACAGCAGCAGCTGGCTGCACATCCAGTCTGCAGCCAGCAGAATCAGAGCCCAGCATTAAAAGCAGGTCATGGTGCAGCTGCAGCCTGACCAGCACTGAGGATTATTTCTGTCCCTGTGGAAGAGGGAAGAGGCAAGCAGCTTTGTTACACCTCCATCCCCCACTGATGGAGGCATCTGTCTCCATCTTCCATGGAGCTGCATTCAGAATCAGGGTGTGGCTGAATCTGATTACTGACAGCTGCAGTGGTTCAGCTCATGTCAACACAAATCTTGCTCTCACAGCAGAGGCAGACAAGGACAAAGACGGAACTCCGTCTAATTTCACAGGGCAGCCTTGTTCACTCAGACACCATCATCATCGGCTTGTGCCCGAACAGTATCAACCTGTCCAGGAACAGCAAACTGTTCCCCTTTGACATCAACTGTCCTGGATGTTAAAAAGAACACAGCCTTGAAATCTAACCTAGATTTAATGACACCAAGCCTTAGATTATACTGAATTATAATTGTTGTTATATTTTGCAGCAAAACAAGCACAAGAAAAAGGATCCATCATGATTCAAGCATCACCTTCAGTGTTAGTAGATCAGATGGTTCCAGATCATTTATGTTCTGAAACCAACAGAAGAATTTCTTACTGGAAAAAGAAAATAATGAACCATATTGGTGAACTAAATGTAGCAGCCAGAGTATTTTCCAGATAAGGAAGTAATATAATCTTCTGAAAGCTCTCCCAGATTGTATCCACTCAGGTCAAACACCAACTGTTAGCTCTGCTGGTTGCTTGGTGAAGTTGATTTTTATTAAATAGACAGAATATTTTCTGCACCATTCCCAGTTCAGTCTGGTTCACATGTCTGAGCTGTGTTAATAAGCCTGGATTAAAGATGCTCACCTGGAGCTCATCAAACAGAACTTACCCGGGAAGGCATGCGGGTTGGACGACCCTCTCTTGAGGCACTTGGAACAGAGAATATGTACACTATAGTGCAGACCAGGCCACTCCTGCAGTAGCATGTTCAGCTCCTCCACCAGCGGAGTGACAGCCTGCCAGGCAGTCCAGATGTTAGGCAGTGAGGCATGGCTAGCGATGGACAAAGTCTCCATGAACAGCTTCCCCTTAGAGGGCTGGTGACTGATCACAACTGGGACCTTCCCCCGAAAGGCAAATATCTGGTGCCTGCCATCTGACCGCTGGACCACATGGTTGTTGATCTGCACACTGAAGCGTGCAAAAAGTCCAGGAGGAAACAGGAAAGGGAAGCTGTACTGGATATAGAGCTGCTCCACTGAGAACAAGGGGCTAAGATTCAGAGAGTTTGGTCCCACTGAGTCTTCTAACTGAGCCTCCTCGTTACTGACATAGCTGGGAAACTTGTACCACACTGTGGCTCCATTCAAGGGCTTGGTACGAGGTTTGTTGATGCAGTAGCAGACACCCATCTTCTCCAGGAGCTCCATAATAAGGTGGAGGTCCTGCTGTGTCTCAATGTGTGGTCTGAGGAGCAGGCGGATGACATTGGAGGGCAGGATACCATCATGGAGGAAGCCCTCCAGGTGCTGCTGAAGATGAGTGACCCTGAGGTTCTCTCCCTTCTCATCCTCAATAACAAGACTCACTCTCCCCTTGTCACCCCTCTCCCCTTCAGACAGCAGCCGGTCCAATAGAGTGGACTTGTCCCTCTGAAAGAAGACATTAAGAATTGCAATAAAACGTGGAAGATTGTGGAAAACATACTCCTTCAGTGTGATGCTGTCCTCAAAGTAGAGCAGCTTCCCACTCTCATGCAGGTAGGACAAGGCGCTCTGCAGTCGATCCTCTGTGAGTCCCGCCTGGAGGCCCAGACGGGCTGAGCTCCACCATGACAGCCACAGATCTTTGGATTTAAAGTGCAACTCCTCCAACATCTGCCAGGACTTTGGCAGCACACGGTGAAGGTTGGGGAAAATCTCCCTGTGGTCTGCAACCAACATAAGCTTCTCCCTCAGCCTCTGGATGTTCTTCTGTGTCTCTGTGCAGCTAATGCTCAGGACCGGGGACAGGATCTGCAATCGCTGGTTAAGCATGTATTGCAACTGGGCTTTCTTGCGCCTCAGGTTCTTGTCGCTGACACCATAGAAGAGAACATGTGGGCTGGAGGTGCGGACCTTGTAGCCTTGCTCCAGCGCGAGGTCGACCTGCTGGACCAGGTTTCTTAGACATTGGATGTCGCTCCTCTCCTGGAGGCCGATCTGTCTGTGTATGTCCAGAGTTTTCTCCTCCACCTCCATCTCTCCACACAGGTCAGCATGTGTCCCCACCAAGCACACAACAGCATGCGGGACTTTCGCGCACAGCAGGTGAAGGAAATACCCGATGTGGGCATAAAAGTTCTTGGGCGAGTAGGCTTTAAGATTGACAACGAGAACATAGAGAGCACCGGGGGAGAGAAAAAAGGGTTTGATGAGGTCATAGTTTAGGTTCCCTGACAAGTCGTACACTAAGAACATTAGATGGTGATCAGAGTCTGCCACCCAATTAGTGACTTCTATTCCTTTATGTCCCTGGGTTCCTCTGACGTCCTGCTCAGTTGGTACCAAGCTCTGTCTCAGCTTGGTCTTCCCAGCATTTTTTGTCCCCATCAGAACCAGTTTGAGCCATGGCTTCACAGCAAGCTGAGACTGTGCAAGTTCCTTCTGGTAGACAGCAATGTATGGGATTCCCTTCATGCACACCTCATATGGAGGCTGGATGAGAGGATTATCTTTCACCTTCCAAATGTTAACCCTGGACAGCTTGCCAAAATGATCTGGAAGAATAGCTATTTGGTTACCCTGTAAAACAAGCTCCTCCAACTTCTCAAGCTCCACAATGGAATCAGGTAGATGAGTGATGTTGTTGTTGTCCAGCCAGAGATTTACCAGCTTCACCAGCTGAGCAATTCCCTCTGGAATGTTAGTCAGTTTATTTCTGCTCAGGTACAGTTCCTCCAATCCTGTAATGCTTAAAACAGCCTGTGGAAATTCGTTAAACTCATTGGAGGACAAATTTATCATTTTCAGTCTTTGCAGCTGAGCAAAGGATGAAGGCAGCACTGTGAGGTTGTTTCCATCCAGCATCAGGCTCTCCAAGTTGTGCAGGTGACAGAAAGTGTCAGGTAAGGAGGACATGTGCAGACTGCTGAGCCACAGGATCTTGGTGGATCTCAGCCTCAAAATGTCAGCTGGCAAAGCCTGAAACTTGTTCCCAGAGAGGTCAAGCTCCTCCAGCTCCCCGAGGGCCAAGATCTCAGCAGGGAACCGGTTCAGCTTGTTGTGATCTGCATCCAGAGTTCGCAGCTTGCAAAGGCTGGTGAAGGACCTGGGGAAGTCGTGCAGGTCGTTAAAACTGATGTCAAGTTCCTCCAGAGTCTGAAGCGCTCCAATCTGAGCTGGAAGGTTCTGGAGTTTGTTGTGACTGATGCAAAACTTCTTCAGTCCTCTAAGCTGCCCCACACCATCAGGCAGGCTTCTCACACAGTTGTGACTCATGTCAAGCTCTACCAACTGCCCCAGCTCCAGCACCACCCTGGGCACAGCGGAGAACCTGTTCCTGCGGAGGATGAGGATGCGCAGGTTGTTGAGGGTGGACTGCAGTCCGTCCGGCAGCTCCTGGAGGGAGTTGTTTCCCAGGTTGAGCACCTCTATGTCGGATATGTCGTCGGGCAGGATGATCTGGTTGTTTTTGGAGCAGAGGGTCAGCTGGCGGAGGTTGCTCCGCAGCTTCCTGGAGCGGAGGGCGGCATCCCTCCACAACCTGGCCGTTTTCAGATTGTTCTCCGTTTCCTCCATGGCGTTGCACCCAGATCCCTCCTTCTCCTCCTCCTCCTCGTTGTTTTCATTGAGAGCTCTCATGATTCCTGAGCGAGCAGCATGGTGGACAAAGTCCCTCAAAAACCAGCGCTCCTCCGATGAACAAGCCCTCGGTCAGACGGGGGACAACAGCACCTCGGTGTCGGCTAATAATCAAGTGTTGTGGCAGGAATGGGAGGGGTTCCCGCGGCCGCGGAGACATCCTCTTCTCCTGCGCCACTCGGCACACAATGAGAGCAGACCTCCGCGATCACAGCTCCAGCTTCAACCCCGAGCCCGAGGCCCGGAGCCCCGCCGGCCCTCTGACCATCACAGGCAGCATCGTCGCGCACAGAAACCGCCCTGAAGCTCCCAGAGTCCGGGAGGAGCTGAGTGTTTGTGATGGTACTCCGGGGAGCAGAGTGGAAGTGAGGCAGCAGCAGCAACAGCAGCGCACACTGCGTCAGATCTCTGCGCTCCTCCTCCCTGTAGTCCGGAGAGAGGAGGAGGGAACGTGGACTGCTCGTCCTCCCATCGTTTCCCCTGCTGCAAAACCCACTACAGCACGAGATTCTTGAGCGGAAATGTTGTTATAATGCGAATAAAAACATGGAGGGTGGCGGTGGAGAACTTGGGTCCCGCTGATTGAAGGGAACTCAAATGTTCTGTAGACAATCAGGTGCAGATTGAAATGTTTAATAGAACAAATGTCAGAGAACAGCTGGTAGTTTCATGTTCTCATCATGGAATTGTCCTTTCCTGGAATGATGTGTAATAAATAACATTTTAAAAATACGTTTGCCAAAAGAGACACAATGAGGCCCAACTTTGATATACACCATATTCAATTCAAATATTTTTTCTTATCATTAATATAAGACCAAGCAGACTTTTCATGTCTTTTGATGCTAAAGGAGAAAACATGAAAACCCCTGCATGACTCTTACTCCACCTAGTGGACGGGGTGTATAAGTTAGACTAACAGTTACTGCAAAGTAACCCTTTAAGTCGGTTTGTCATGTATAATTATACAATAAACTATAATTTTGTGGTTGTAACATGACAAAATAGGTAAAAGCTCTATGAATACTTGTACTGCGAGAACAAGAATATAATGGTACATTGAGGTACAACACAGAATATATTGAAATTCACAAAGTGTTTTTATTGAGTAGGTTCAGAGTTGAAAAGTCAATCCTACAGAGTAAAACCAAGCAAATTGACAATCAACTGTGTTTGGGCCTTTTTTGGTTTATTTTTATGCTAGAGGT
Organism: Poeciliopsis prolifica; assembly: GCF_027474105.1. Lineage (NCBI taxonomy): Eukaryota > Metazoa > Chordata > Actinopteri > Cyprinodontiformes > Poeciliidae > Poeciliopsis > Poeciliopsis prolifica. The sequence continues at coordinate 414,656 of NW_026562436.1, read as the reverse complement.
ATTACATATTTTAATGATTGTGTAACTTTTGGAGATTATATTTGTTTTCAACCTCCAAAAATAACGTTTCTTTCTGTTGGTTCCATGGTGAGTGAGTGTTCAGCAGATGACAAATAATAGACTGGATGGTTAAACCATTTCAGGTTTTTGTTTATTCATTTCTTTTCAATTACATTTACAATGACACAACACACATAAGTTACAAACAGAAACATTTGAGAACAGAAGTGCAAACAAGTCTTTTGAAGTTTGTGAGTTGTTGAATTTAAAAGTCCAAACACACAAGTCTATGTAAGAGTTAAAGCAGTCAATCACTATGTGTAGTTAATGCATTATTTGTGGCCAGTCTGTACAACATGAAAGCCTTCATTAAAGGAACAATGCTCCATTTATTCTCTATTTTCATCATTGTCCTTCGGAGGAACAACCCTGACTTGATTTTTCTACAGCTTGTGGAACAAAGTAAATTGTTTCTTATAGAAATGAGTGAAACGTTACTTTTTAAAATGATATTTTTGTCAGATGTAGGAACATATTTTGCCTTAATGAACATAAAGTCGGTGTATTTGACCACTACTGTTTCCATTTTAGCAGCCATTTTGTCTCCAGTGATTTGCTGGAAGTCAGCAAAAAAAGAAAAAAAAAGCATCTCCATCTTTCTCTTCATGTCTTTGTTATTGATATTCATTATTTACTCATATTACATCTCACAGGACAGCTTTTTAAATCCACTTGGCAAACAGTTAGGAGTTTAGCTTGCAGACACTGGTCTCCTTATGCAGCCTTTCTGGAAAATCCCCAGCCTGAAGTGGGAATGTATATCGGCTTTCCAGAGCTACAGCAGTGCTGCTGGTAACAACATTAGAACTTTAATGCAGAATAGAAGCCAATATAGAAATGAAAGAAATCTATATGGTTATGTTAGGTATAGATGTGACAGCATTAGCAACACCTACAAAGCAGGTTTTAGTGATTGCACATTTATCTCACAGTTATATTAATTCAGTGTCAGGTTACTGGGACAGACAGTGACCAACAAAAATCAGATTTTTGCTAACATTTTCTCTATCTTTCATTAAATGCAGATAACAAGCCATTTTAAAAATGTTTACTGGTATGAGTCCAGGTGTGGTAGTTCAGTGACACATTCCCTTAAGCCGTTGAGTGGACCAATCAGACGAGGGTATGAAAGGAGTGACCTGTCAAAGGAAAACCCTGGAAATTAAACCACAACATGCTCACTATTTTATCAAAGCATGCGTCTGGACCCAACCAAGTGTTGGGACGGTGATCCATAGCTCAGTATGCAACGCTACTCCAGCTCAGCCACACTAAACAGAAAGGCACCTTTGATATTTTTCTGCTCTGAAATCTACTGGGAACCTTTGCTACATACGAGCATATGGCACTTAACCTGCAGCTCATGAACATCTTTATACAGCTGTGTCTTCTTTTATAAAACTCTTTATTTGCTACTTCACTAAAATAGGTCTCTTTTTTCTTTTTTCTTTTTCAAAAGTCTTTATACATCAGTTAGCTTGTTGAAAATTACATTTTAAGTGAATATGTCTCTGTGGAAGGTATTTTTGTTAATGTTACACAGCAATGGGATTGTAAGGTTTAACCAGCAGGACAGGGCTTGGTGATGCTGGGTTAGTCCTGCTGCTCTCCGCGTCCCAAAGGGCTGTGCTACTGTCTGCAGTACGGAAGGGTATGTCTCCTCCATGAGGCTCGTCTGTTTCACTGAATAGCATGCTGTCACTGGACTCCATGGAATACAGTACATGGCATGCAGCACTTTTGATGCTGCAGTTCTGATTCATTAGTTTCTCTGGTAATTCTAAAAAGCTGTAGCTGGCAGCGTCTGTCCCGCAGTTCCCCGTGACTCCGGTAACATTCTTTGCAACGAGGGCTGGGCTGGGAGGTAAGCTGTGTGCTATCAGGCCGTGATTGTAGTGGGAGAAGCTTGTCTTCTGATCGGTCAGTCTTGAGGACAGCTGCTGCTGGCTCTTCTTTGACAGCAGCAGCGGGCGCTCCTCCTCAACAGAGGGACTTAGAGCCACTGAGGGGACAGAAAGGGCCAGGCTGGACAATGGAGCAGACATCTCTGATGCAGGAGAGACAGGAGTGCTCAGAGCTGTCTTTGGGTCTGGAGACAGTTGGGACAGGCTTCTCCTGGGAGAGGCAAATCTGCACAAACACAATCAGAACAGAGATATTAGAAACAACTTAGTTCAAAAATTCATATTGACCTGAAAAATGAAAATAACATACAAATAAATAAATGAGCAAGTTCATGATGAGATTTTTTTATTTACCCAAATGCAACAATAAAAATTAGCTGGAAAAATCACATCAACCATAAAGGCCCACAGGCCTTAAACCGAATGTTCACTAGGGGCGCTGTTTCCAACTAAATCCCTTACAGCTAACAGAGACCCTTTGATTCCTATCATTAGGATAATTTTTTCAATGACTATATTTTTAACTAATTTCTATCAAATATCTTGGACATTGGCTGGTGAAATCTTCTAATGGCAGTGCAGCATTTCCTAAGGTAATATTTCCTGTTATGATTTCCGAAGCTCTCCAACAGAAACTATTGTGCCACACATCTGCAAAAACTCACTTCATCATTCAGCCCTCTTTTTGAATTCAAACACTTAAGATGAGTTTGAGTAATGAGAAATAACAGCACAGGGTCAGCAGACAGATTCTTCTTACATCCATATAAAGAATTTCAAGTTTTTACATTTTTCTTCTGTGTTTAAATTTTATTGTATCATAAGTTGTACCAAATCATAAATCATAAGTGGAGAATTATGGCTTCATAACACAGACATCACCAATAAAAGAACACAGTGCAGGTCAAAACAGCCAGATACAATAAGGGCGACGTACTTCTGCTATTCTGGAAACTAGAGGTGCACCGATTTGTCGGCCCGCAGATCCATTATTTTGAGAGTGGTGTGTGTTCTTGATCCTCCGATACTTAAGATGTGAAGTCGATCTTATCCATATATACCTTGGCAAACGTTTACAAGTAGGGAAGTAGGTTCTCTGCTGTTCTCCAGTGAGAGATATCTGACTGATAGGCCAGTCTACCAGGTCATCTCTACATGTTTGATGTTAACAATACTCACCCCAATGTTACCGACTCAGCAACTTTCTTGCCTAACTGGAAACAGATCATTCCAGTCAGAAGAGATTAAACACTGGGATGGCGATACATAATGATTATCGTTGTCAGCTATCCATACACCTTGAAGCAAATCCAAACAATGTGAATAATAAACCAGTTAAGTTTGGTTTTAATGCTTCAGGACATAATTTTGTTCTGTCTTATTTTTTTTTGTAGCATTTCTAAGGTTTTATGTCAATTGGTATACTATTTATCATAAGTGTTCTCCATTTTCTAACTTCACCATTTAAAAATTTGTAATACAATTAAATTTAGCTTAGCTAAGGCGTTTCTATAATCTACAACCAAAAACCAAAGACAAAGACAGAAATGGTGCTGACTGTGCAGGATCATCTTATTAGCAACAGCACAAGATTTTTGATCATATTTTCAACTGTCATGAAGGAAAGACTGATTTTTATAATGTATCACAGGTCCGTTGTTAAGGGCTGAGATAATATCTTAGGTCAGATGTATATTTTTATTAAGCTGATGCTGGATCTTTCACAGAGTGGAGAGTTCACAGAGACTAACTCACCCAGACTAGACCTAATGACAGCTGCACACTCTAGAAACAGGACATAAAAACAGTTTATGTTCACACAATGGACCTGAACATCAGATTTATCTTTGTCTTTTGAGAATCCGTCTGAACCAGTTGTAGTGTGTGTTTATAACCAATGTCCTAGGGAGACAATCACCACTATTAAAATTTCAAGAAGTTTGCCCCAAGTGTTGTCTTTAGACAGAAGGAGACTGACGACGATGTTCAAGAACAACCCAGACACCCGAGCTTTAACCTCAATCATCATGGACAGAGAGGACATGAATAAAGAAGTTTGGCATTAACATATCAAAGACTTTATTACCTGGATTAGACTGGAGAAACATTGATAGTCAGATGAGACAAAGATTGAACTATTTATTCCCAATGAAAAAAGCAATGCCCAAATGGTGGTGATAGCATCATGCTGTGGGTCTTTGACACGGATGCATTGCAAAATGAAGACAGAGGACTACTGACAAATTCTTCCACTTTAAGTCTGAACTCATCAGCTCGATGGTTAGAACCTGGGAACAGTTCAGCGTTCCAGCAGCTCAGTGGGAGCAGACATTCATTTATTTATTCTGAATGAGCAAAATCGCTCAAAAAGACTTCAAACTGTGGCTGAGATTGTTTTATGGAAACACATATTCATTGGAGGAGATTGGGCTTATTTTAGTTCATGTTTAATTTTGTAGATGTTACCTGATATTTAGCTGAGACTGGAAGATAGCTTAACACCATTAAACTTGAAAAAAAAAACTGTTTTTGTTTGTTTCCCTCCCCAATATTTTGTTGTGTTATAAGTTTGGGTAAATAAATCACAGCTGCACTCTGGGGAAAAAATAAAAACTTTGCTTTCATCTGGAAGGATTTGTGTATACCATTAAAAGCTACTTTATGTCTTATTTCTTCTCGGGTTGCATCGTTTGGCTTCAACCAAGCAGTTATAAAATAAGAAATTAAAGAATGATAAATACATTCTATTGCCCAACTTTAAATGATGTTCTATATTGGTGTAAGAACCAACAGTTGATGGGTAGTTTAATAGGAAACATTAAATTCTGCATCAAATAATGGAAGTGTTTTCATGTTTAAATTCAATGTAAAGAGCTCAAAGTGAAGACATTCACACCATAATTCACAACCTCTGCGGTCTGACCAATCACAGGGCATATTTCTCCTGTCCATCTTTTCCATTAAAATTAATTTAAAAAAATATGGACACGTTGCACTTTAGGGCAATTTACATGTTAAATAATTGCATTAATAATGCTCTAATTTAATTGATTGAAAAACTACCTTCATACTTACTAACTGATGGGGAGATAATAAAAGCAGCAGCTTCTCTACTGGAAACTGAAATCAAGACAATGAGTAAGGATTTCCAAATTCTCTCATTAAAATAAGACATGAAAATGATTAAATTAAACATATCTAAATGTACCTTTGATAAATTTATTACATGGCAAAATTCACCCCATTACCCATTATTTGCAGATTGTTTCTTTTAGATTATTTTAAACTGATAGTTGTAGACGATTCTCCCGTAAAGTGTTGTCATTCTTCTGATCTTCATAGTTCTGTTTATTTGTCAAATTTAAAATTCATTTATCAGTTACCTGGAACTTTAAGGCAACTCCTGTTGGAGATTGGTGTCTCGGCACTTTGCTGAATTAGAACTTAAGTCAGTGGTGCCACTTGTGGCATTCAGACGACCCCGGACGCCCTGTGTGGCACGTTGGCTATTCTCCACCAATGACATCACAGAGTAAGACTCAGTATCAGACAGAACATTGTTGCTCCAGTCCTCACTCCAGCTGCAGAGACAGGGAGGGAGTTATTTACATGGGGACCATATACTGCTACGTCTTCTGCCCACAGTCTGTTTAACCCATGTCACGTAGCAGGTTTTTAGACAGAGGCTGATCTGCTAAACCACCTAAAATATGTACGTTTCTTTTTATTTTGTGTTTATTCTCAATGCACAGAAGAAGCAACAAGGGGAATCAGGAAACAGGAATAGATTGTCAGATCAGAAAATATCCCAAAATCAGACTGGAGGATGTATGGAGCTCATCAAGACTGCACCTCTGCAAAGATCACACTTGGATTTAGTTTTCATGTTTAATTTCTGAGGTTTAAGTTAGGATATCACAAAACTGTATAATCCGTAAAGTACACCTGAATCCATGTTCTCAGTGTCGGGTCAAAGGTCGGAGCGTTCCCAATTCGACCCGAGTTTGTTCAGGACTACAGAAAAGAATTTTCCTCTTTACACTCAGAATACATGTACAGTTATGTAAGGCAGTCTTTTCATTTTAAATCACAGTCTCTGTTCTGTTTTATTACTATTATCATTATTATTAAGTTGCTGTGTGATTGAATTGAAATGATTTTTTTGTAAAGTGCCTTAAGACGACATTTGTTGTGAATTGGTGCTACATAAATAAACTGAGTTGAACTGAATTGAAGAGCCTGATTAAAGTGGCTCAATACCAGCTGCACTGCAGCCATGACTTTGCAACATTTTTGATTGACTGCTTGAACCCTGGGGTTTTGCCAAGATTCTTGTGTTTCATCTTCTTGACTCTGCTGTAGACTGCGATGGTCATGTTGCCTTGATGTTAGCTTCCAGCTCCTTTTCCAGGAAAGACACACAGCTCAATTATGCCTTTTGCCTTTATGTTAAGCACACAGTGTGTGCATTGCATCCTCTCCTGGTACATCTCACTGGGAGGAGCCAGAAATTTGCACAGGACACTTTATGAAATGTTCTTTTGGATGGATGGATATATTGTCTCTGCTGGACATTATTGAAAAGGTTTTTGTAGATATATTGCTTTTTGTTCTTCTGATGCTATTGTAGGTCTGTTCAAAAACATGCTATGGGAACACAAAGCAGTTCTGAAGAAAGCACCACAACCCCAGAGTGTGGCTCTGGGGTTGTCATTATTTTGTCCCTGCTCTGTGAGGTACAAAAAGGTTCCAAGCTGACAGTTGAAGGCTCAGCTATGGGTTTGAAAAATGTTCAGTCAGTACTACATGGGGGTAAAATATTTTTTCACTTGTGCACATTTTCAATCTAAATAGTAACACATAAATTCCCACAAACAAATTCAATCCAAGGAGAGCGTGTAATGAAATGTCTGTTCTTACCTTTGACTGGAGATGTTGGTGAGTGTGGTGGGCTGATTAGCAGTTGCATATTTGCTTGTGAGAAAAGTTGTTTCTGTCTCCTCAGTTACAAGCTGCCTCATGGAACCATTACATGGCTGGAAGTTTGCAGAACCAGGATGAGAATCCATTCCATGGTATAAGTTATCATACTTTTAATGTAAAACCGACAGCTTACGTTGACTATCTTCAAATCCTGCAGAGGCACAGCAGCACTGGGATGTCCTGCAGAAGAATTTTCCGTACAGGAGCCAGCAGCGGGATTTGAATTGTTGTTTCTCTTCTTCTTCTGGCTCTGCCTCAGGCGTTCACGTAGTTTCTTCCTTTGCTTGCTGGTTGGTGAGAAACAAAGGAGAGTCACAATATTTCCAGAGGTTGGTACAAATATTCACAGGGAGTCAAAAGCCACACCTCCTCACAAGTTTTCTTTATCATGTCTATTTTGTTACAACATCAGCTCAGTAGTGCTTCAATCTTTATACAGTAGCATCTGAATTTTATGAACGATTAAATTTTATTTATTCTAATACCTTTCATCAGCACAAGACAGGATCAAAATAACTCCTCCACCTCCCCAAACAGATCTCTTTATTTTAGGTCGGCTGAGGAGTACAGCATGTAATTTTCAGGTTGAATTTAATTGATTAATCTGCAGTCTGGGATTCACCCCATTGAAGAGATTTGGGAATTTGGGTGTGAAAATTCAAAGCATTTATGCTAAAAGAGAAAAAAAAATGTAGCAATTACTTTGTTTTGCAGTAGGCAACCACACACATGATTCCAACAACTAGGAGTGCTATGCAGATCCCTGTTATTGTTAAAATGCGCTTTTGATACAGCTCCTCGGCTTCTGAAAGAGAAGAGAAAATTCTTTGTAACATCAAAGTAACACTCAGTCACAAACACACCATAAAAAAGCAACAGAAAATTTGCATGCAACACTGCATTATGCATAACGCTGAGAAAAAGTTAGATGATCAAATCTCAGCATTGATCAAAACACCAAACTATCCATCTGCATTGGTTTGCTCTGCTTTTTGCTCATCTTTATACAGTATTAGAAGAGCAGAGCAGACAGATGAAATAAATATGAACGGATGCAGTAAATGGAAGAAACATTTACTGAAATAAAACTGGAGAGACAAACACAATTCCTCCAATCTCCACAGAAACATGAAGTATTAGCAGATGTAGAATATGTGGAGCTGACATTATGGCAGCATACACTTACACATAATTATGATAAGGAAATGTGTAAATGATATCAATTTTAACTTGCGCTCAAATGAAATGCAAAAACATTGTAACTATCATGAACAACATTTAATAACATTGTGGTTTTTGGCATGTGCTGTTTTCGAGGACACCTTTTTAATAAGATTAGTTTAAACTTATTATTGGATACCAGAAAATGTTCTAATGTCCTTTTTTTATTTTCAAATGTTATTCTGAATTTGAATAAATAGCCTGATTTAGCAATTCTCTGTTCTTTAACTGCAATAATTGTATTGTCTTTTTGTTAACCAACCTAAAGAATAATCATTTTAAATCTTTATGATTTCAACATTGACCAAAATAATACTATTATTTCAAACTATATATTTCAAATATAGTTTGAAATAATATATATAACATATATATTATTAAATAATATATATAACATATATATTATTTCAAACTAGATTGAAATAATACATATTTTTCTTGCTCCATTATTTCATAATGGAGCAACCCAAAGTAGAGTTAATGTTCCTCTTATCTTTATAATTGTGTCCTAACTAAATCCTGGAACCTGACCTACTATAGGGTCATGTTGGCATAAGCAAAGTGAAACTCTGTGATGGAGCAAAATGAATACATGGAGAAATCCCATCTGATGAAAAGTTGTTTTTAGCTTGGCTTTAAGAACAAGACCATTTTTATATGGTGAGGAAAAGTTGTGATCAAACAAAAGATGTCAGATTAAACTGAGAAGAAGATATCCATACACCTCAAACCTTCTGACCTTACAGCAGTTTGGAGGAATTCTGATTTATGAACATCCTACCTGGCTTCATCTGTGATGTGAGTAAATCTACAGCTAGTTTACCGTACTGATGGTGTTTAGGATGAAGACTTACCAAAAACTCTACAGTGTCTAATTTAACAAAGGAAATTAACCAATGTAAATCCCCACTATGTTGTACTATGAGATATTATACATATATGGGGTTTGAGTTCAGATGATAAAATCTGTTTTTATTCAAATGTTGGCATCTGAAGCTGTCTTGATTGGCCTCATTAGTCTCTTAATCAGCTGTCTACTGCAAGTAAGGCACTACATACTCTGAAGTACTTTACAAACTCTACTTAACCAAACCAATGTATCAGTACAAGCTGAGGGAAAGGCATCAGTGAAGGGAAATATTGTGTGCAAATGTTAAGGTTAGTGAGGGGTGGTGATGGTCAGAAATCCAGTGGGAGTGCATATAGATGACGGGTCATGCACAGGCTGCATGCACTTCATGCATGTGTCAATGTGCATGCAGCCTGATGTGGTTTCTAATGCTCATCTTTTTACTTTTTTATTTTTCTAACTTACAAGAAACAACAATACAAATTCTGTTTTATTTTATTGTAACAGTAAAACCATTCCTTCAAATTAAAAGCTAAGAACCAATTTCAAATCATGCCAAATTATAGAGATTTGCTAGCATGCAAAAACATGTGACAGCATTAATAATATGAAGGAAAAATGTGAGTAATTGTTAGTGATTCATGCTTTAATCTGGATGAAGGGATGAAGGGAAGAACAGGACACGTACTGTAAAAGCTGGCCATTACATAGTTTTGGCAGCGATCACCAGTAAATTCACTTGGACACCTAAGCATAAAAGACAAGAAACAAACAAGAACGAGAGGCTGTTAGTTACAAAAGATCTGCGTAAAACCCACAACAGTCATCACTGGTGTTAGGAGGACGGGTCCAACAAGACCAAAAAGTCTAGCTGACACTTTTTTATATCTGAGAATCTGAGTTATGTGATTTTTCTCAGACCTTCCTGTGTGTTTTAGTTTGTTTGTAGTCATGCAGAGATTACATGACACACTGTTGGGGTTTGCATCGCCCGCAAGCCAGTTTAACTTTGCAGCAAATTGGAATTTGCATGTACTTCTGTGGCCGCTGAGTCCAGACTGTCACGACTATAATAGAATAGACTGGGAGTCACAGGGGAAGAATGTTAGTGTGAATGGAGACAACATTAAGTCATACACGTATCTCTGCCTCTTGGAAAAAAGATCAGCCCTTTGACATGATGGGTTACAACACAGATGACATGTGATGAGATGTGAAGTACATGCAAAATTCAGTGCAGTGCTCTGCAGAGTAGAGTGGGCAGAACTCTAAAGATGCTTCCCCGTTTGGCTGCGTCAGATTTTATTTTTTAAAAGATTAGTGGGTCTCATTATTTTAGTTAAAGGTTACCAGAAAAATGTGGAATTCTTCATCATGTCTTGAAAAATACATGACAGGGGTGAGACACCAGTAATGACATGTGGGACTGAAGACAGCTGTGTTCACATACGTTTTGGGTCTGAGACTTTCTTAAGCACAGCCTGTTCACATCGGTGCCCAGTGAATCCGGCCAAGCACCTGGGTGATGATAGAAGGGAGAGGAGAAAAACAACGGCTATGTGTTACACACAAACACACACTGATTGACAGCACACTGAGCACCAATAAAAATACAGAGACCCAGGAGAATCATGTATGGCAAAACAAAAATCCAATAATTTAAGAACTCAAGTTACAGAGGATTACTTTCACTAAAACCTGGCAGTTTTATTTTGGTAGCCAAATTAGATCCCATTATTTAGAACACAATAAAACCAATTAATTACTTTATTCAATGAAGTTTAAAATGAAATAGATTTTATACATTTCCAATAAAGATTGTAAAGATTATCAAGGTAAGTTTTCCCGAGAACATATGTAACCAAAAACCAAACAAGCATCTGATGAGCATGACTTTGAGAAGGCTGAAGTCAGTAAATGAAGTAGCAGTTCTGGTTGATTAAAACAGGTGAATCAGTCGGTATGCAGTCAGGGTGAATAACGGAAAGCTCAGGATACCTTCACAGCTTCTACTCTGTAGAACAATCCTCTGCTCACAACAAACAAAAACACTAAATGCTTAAATTACAGCTGGACCTTTTCAGCTTTGTCTTTGTCTGAAAAAGTTCATTTTGGGTTGGATGAAAATGAATTAGAAGCAAGTGAAGCTGAGAAACCACTACTAGTCAAAAAAAAGTGTCTCACACTGGAATATTTATCTGGACCAATACAGAATACATTACCTCAGGCATCAGGTCAATTACCTTTGCAATGTCAAAATCTTTATTTACATCCAGATACGTGCAGAGGGGAGGAGAGGCAAAGGGGGCTTGAGCCTCTGCCCCTTTTATCTTTGATGCCCCCTGAGCCCTTTTAGAGTTTTTTTTTTTTTTTTTATATTAAACAGTTTTGTTTTTTCAAATTATTTTTTGTTTTATTTGTATGTCAGAAGCCCTGTTTGTTCCCCTCAGCAATAATGGTTAGCTAAATATAATAATTTATCTAAATAAATCAGTCTGGCTGCCCTTAGTCTAATAATGACTCAGTTTTTTTCTCCATGTTGTTCAGACTTTGGGTCCATGGTGAGAAGGAGGATCATTACCCTCTAACTATCAAATCACGGGCAAGAATATTTTTCATACACTGGTTTGTGAATAAAAACATAGGTCTGATGTTGACCTTAGAAAAACTGTAATAGCAGGAAAAAATCCCTCCTCACCTCTAAACACAGAAAAGCTTCAGCTGCAGAGAAACTTCTGACTTTAACGTAACCATTCTGCTAAAAGCCCGCTTGGCTACAGGCAGACTGAGTCGGTCCCACCGACAGATAGAAAGAATGTCTGTCTTTACATCAGACATCTTGATATTAGACACAGTACTGCGACTGTCACCGCAAGTCGTGACACACCTCAAAGCCTGGTACAACCACCTGCCCTGGTACCACCTGGTACCACCTGGTACCACCTGGTACCACCTGGTACCACCTGGTACCACCTGGTACCACCTGGTACAACCTGCCGACTGTTTGCTTTGCTTCTCCTTAACGTTTCTACCAGGTGGGTTAAAGCCGCTGCTGACGGGATCTGGCTGGAGGTGAACGGCTTTAAATAGAAGTTACTGCAGAACCTCAACTGTTAAAGGAAGATTCGGTCCAGAGCATTTAGAGGTCACAAAATAAACATCAGAGAAAATACTGGAGCAATAATTAGAACCGCAGCATAAAGCCAAACATGTCATAATTAAATGAAGCAAAATGTCTCCAAAGTATCGGCGGGCTGACATGAGGGAAACCAGGGGATTGAGGTAGATTCCAGGTTGATTCCAGAGATGCGCATCATCTCAGCGGCTCTTCATCCAGGGCCGGCTCAAGGTAATATGGGACCTCAGACAGATCCCAACACCCCCCAAAATCCTTCCTACTAAGAACCTCAGCATCACTAACATGTTTAAATAAGGTGAAATCTGTGAGAGGGAGACCACGTTTATTGACCAAGTTTAAAATCAATCACTGATTATTGGATGTTTACTGTGATCTATTTGTGAACAAACCCGATTCAAACACAAAGATTACATCATATTGTAGCCATGGCAACACAACAATCAAACTATTAAGATGATTCTTCAAACTTTTACAAAGTAAACTTCCTAGTTAAATCCTAAATGTATTTTCTTTTCTCAGCTGAATGCATTAACTAAAATGTAATAACATTGTCATTCTCTATGAATGAATGCTACAGGTATAGATCTATGGTCTGTGCTACAATTAAACCATTTCTAGGGGCCCCTGAATGTCTGAGGCCCCTAGAAGCAGCTACTGACTTTTATTTGCTTTGATATTCCAGTCTTACAATTATAGATCTCAGAGGTGCTAACATCAAACATTATATAGCGTTAAACCCCTTTGAGCTTTTTTTTTTTTTATCTATAAAGCAGTCTTCAGCCAAGTTGTTTTAGAGGTTAAATAGATATTATTAGGGCTTAATTAATAAAATGGCAGCAAATTTGCTTATTTCATAACTTCATAACCTTTGACCTTCTCTCCTCTGGTCTGTTTAACAGCTACAGTCTCGATCAACTCAGACCTCCAGGACTGTCAGCAGCAGAAACAGCAACATTACACCTGTTGGGGAAAATATATTACATTTGCTTTGCATTGTAACCGCAAGATGACAATGATATAGTATGATCCAATTAAATTCTGGATTAATATGGGGTGCTGCTATGTTGTTGTACGGAGTTTAAAGATCTCGTTCAATGTGCCCTTTTTTAACTTTGAGATCCTGCCCCTCCAAAGGTCTCTGCACGGCACTGGATGCAAAACTGTTTCCATCCAGTGTTGCATTGATTTGTGCCATTATCTTGCAGAGATGATGGGAGAGTCCCAGCGCTGTGCATAGTTTGAATTCTGGACTTTGTGGTGGCCAATCCATGAGGCACTTTTGGACAGCTTGAGTCTAATGAATCCTCACGTTGTCATCTTGGAATGTTGAATCCTCACGTTGTCATCCAAGATGACTACATTCCAAATATTTAACAATTTCAAACTGAAGTTAAATGTAACTAAATATCCTCTGATTTCACATTTTTATCCCCTTTTCTGCACATTTAAAATTCACAGGGTCTTCAATATTTAAATCTGGACTCATCAGACCACCTGACTTTCCACTGCTCCACAGTCTCGTCTGATGCTCCCCAGCAGATTAGCCTCACCAAGCTGTTCAGTCCTGTTCATTTTGGTCCTTTCACATTGTGGAGTTGAAATGTTCACTTGCACTCATGGGTCCATGATCCATGTAGATCATGAACTCATGATCTACATGTACACTTTATTCTTCTCCATCAGCTGGAAAGTTCTGAGGATGGAATTTATATCACACCTCTGCTTTGATTCCCACTGCAGTTCATCACAGAGCTGCAGACACATAAGCTGCAAGACTAAGACAGGATTGGAGAACAGACATCACATGCAGATATGACACCAAGAAAAACTATTAGCCGTAATGCTACAATCTGCCACTGCAAACAGAGCAGAACCAACAGTTGATCATCCAGTGTCCTTTAAATCTCACAAGTACTTTATACAGTAGAACCTCTTGCAGATAAAATAGCTGAACAAAAGCTTTGCTTCTTAAAGCATTCGATTCATGTAGTCTGACTGCAGCAGGAGAGTGACAGAGTTCAACCACAGAGTTCAGCTCAGGGGAATGTTGCAGAATAATAGACCACGCCCCTTTGATTCTGCAATCCCAGCTGTATGTTCTAAAAAAACTCACTTTTAAAGTAATCTGTAAAAAAGAAATTTCAAATTCATCAAAGCAGATAGTGTGTTTGGTTTCTAAAAGACATTATCTGTTTTGCTTTTCTTTTTCTCTACACTTCATAACAGACAAAAATAATGATTTGCAGATTTCAAATGATTATTTCAAATGATTATTTTCAAATGATGTATTAAGAAGTTATCGAAACCAACCTGGTCTTGTGCGAAAATGTAATTCCACTCTCATTAAATCATCTACTAACTGGGATTAAAGGCAAGATGAAATTTTTTAGGGTAAATTTCTTCTCATCCATTTTAAACAGTCCCTCCATTTTAAACACTTTCATAGGAGGGAACCTCCGTACAATTTCCTATGAGGGAAATTATGAAATGATCAACAAACCCCTCATGGTCTCTAAACAGCCCCCTGTATGTTTACCCATAATAATTAGCTGTAGCAGGAATTTCATGTTCCTCAGGGTCTGAGTTAGATGACAGAGTGACGGTATATCAGAAAAACACAGATCAGTTTATGTGCAATAAATTGTAACTTTTATCTTGACTGTTGTTATGCTACATAATAAAAACACGTCAGACACAAAGTATACTGGTGACACAATTCTTCAGACAAAAACTTGTCTAACAAAAACCATACGGTTGAAGTAATTTCCACAGAGATTTCTGAGCACCAATGTGTGCCAGGCGGCCTGCACTTCTCATTGATTTTTTTAATGACCACAGCAATATGTCCTGTCAGCATGGTGAGCTGAGCACCATCGACGTAGATTACTGGACTTGAGAGCGCCAACAAGTCGCCATAGCCAGGGACACGCACCTGCAGGCGACATCATGTCCACAAAACTATACTGTTCCAATGGAGGAGTTTGTCATAAAAATGATCGTAGCGTCCTTAATTCTTATCAGATTTCTATAAAATATGATTTAAATTGAAGAGAAGAAAATTGCATGTAAAAAAATTCTGTCAGTTGTGTCAAGATGCAAGAGGTACTAAGCAAATTTTTTTTTTATATTGGACAGTAAATTTAATTTTACATATCGGTAATTGCTGCTGTCAGAGATATAGTTTTTTAAAATACTTTATGACATTCTTTATCCTATTTGACAACTGCTATTTTGCAATGATCTCCAAAGGAGACAGTACAGTTTTTGGGGTTAATTCAACTTTCAGAAATTACAGCAGCTGCAGTGCGCCATGGCAAAAGAAAAAAATGCTGAAAAACTTTTCAGAACTCAAAACCACTTGTATTCTTCCTTTCGCTGACTGTTAACTAACTAGTGTCAACTAACACTTTTTGGTTTTATTACTACTTTTTCCAGAACTGTGAAATAAGACACCCTTGGACGTTGTTATCTAATTGTCATAGTGTTGACAATTAATTGTAAAACATTGCATGCGTTTTCAGATCCTTTGTATTACTCTCATTTTCCTGATCACCAATATTATTGATTCAGTGGAAAACAATGCTGCACGTGACACACGGTAGTCACGGGATGTCCAGTAACAGGCCTTTCAACGGTGAACACCACCAGCAGAAACAGAAATCAGCATCAAACACAATGCTGCCAGAATTCTTGCTTTCCAATTTTCTGACTGTCTCCGTAGATCATCACGGATCACTTTTAAACCCCCAGAAAGGAGTCTGTCTGATTTTACAGACAGACTCCTTTCTCTTCATTGGACAAATCACTGAATAATTATTTAAGTGATTAATTAACATTCACGATGAAGACTTCACGATTCCTACTTTTGTATTTAGAAGGCACTGTGGTGTGTACATTTGATTCAGTGTTGCTTACTAATTGTCATCATTCCTTGGTAACATTAAGCTGTGCTTTAGTCTAACTGGTGCTTGATCAATCAATTCATTGATCAATCAATTGACTCTATAAGTGTTTCAACATAAACATTAATTTCTTTCTTCCACTCCTTTTTAGTTACTGAAATAGAGGTGATACTATGAATTACAAGACCAAAGAAAACTAAAAGGAAAAGTTGTACACATAGTAATGAAAGCCCTTTAACCCAGAGTAACTAATTATAACCGGCAGTTAGAAGTTCTCCTCTCGCAGTTCCAACACATTTGGTGACAAGCAGAAGTCTGTATCATACCTGCATAGAAACTTTGTACTGCCAGGCATAATTTCAAGTGTGAAGCATTCTCCTCCATTAACGCAGTAGTTCTTCTGCCTGTCACTGCAACGCATGATGTGGCTGGAAGTCTTGGTTGGAGTGGAGGTGCTGGTGGTAGCTGCAGGAGGACAACCAGGGTTATTGCTTAAAGGACAATAAATAAAATCAATTATGGTCAATTTTCTAACTGCAAGTAATAAATAAATAAATACATAATGTACAAAAAAGAACTAAAAATATAAACTTCTTTATTATCATTATTTTACTGCCTGCCTTTATTGAAAGACTGTGTAGAAACTTTAGGATTTTACTCAAATTATATCTCACTAACATATAATTTATATTAGTGAGATAAAGTTTATGTTCCTCTAGGTGAACCTTTTCTTCTGCATGTTTGTTACTAAAGCACACTATTACACCACAGACTCAGCAGAATTCTCAGCTTGGCATAATTTAAAATTTTAAGAATGTTGTCTGGTCCTATCAAAAAAAACATTTTTTGATAGGCTGTCCTCCCAGTCCATCAATGTTTCAACACAAAAAGTATTTTTCTAACAAAGATTGCACAGAGGGTAAAGCAGTTGCCTACAATCTGAAAGTTGTGGGTTTGATTCCAGCTTCCAACTTCCACATGCTGCTGAGCCCCTGGACAAGGTACTCAATCCAAAGTTTTGCACCGATCTGTATGTTGGAAAGTGATGTCAGTAACGTGTTACTTCATAACCCGCAATTCTAATCTCATCCCTTTTTTCATTAACAAGTAATCGAATGTGTTACTATTTCCAATCCAGTAATCAGATCAAAGTTACTCATAGCTGTGATTGGTATGAGTAACTTTGCAGAGGCAGGATGCACTGTGGGTAAGCAGCTAAGTTCCACACTGCTACTAAAAAATGGCACTGACTGCAGGGTCTGACTCCCCATAAATCCTGAAAACAATGAATGAAATGAAACAAGAATAGATCACTGGAGACAAGTCTCCTTGAAACATGTAATATTTCATTTGCAATTTGTCCTCGGCGACGCTCCAAGCTCATGCTTTTAATTCACCCGAGGCTCCACATTCCCCATTGCAATCAGAAATCATTAAGATGTCTTTGTCCTTGCTCCATACTTGACTGCAATCCTTTACCTACAACAGCTGTTGTTTGACTCATCTGCATATTGATTTAGATAAGAACAGGGTTTTAGTTTTCAATGTGGAACAAACTCTTCTTACACATGCACAACTCTCTAGTTCCAATTATAGCAAAACACAGACAAAAACTGTGAAATACATAGACAAGAAAAACAATCAAAGCTGTCTTAATATTAATTATAAAACCAGATTATAAGGTTGTCTGAGGCCACTGCTCAGCCTTCAGATGATATTAAGTTTTGCTTAGACAGCCTTGCAGACAGTTTCTTTTCTAACATGGGGTCATTTTACTAGCTTTTGACTTTTGCTATTGCCAACCTTTGTAGTTTAGAACCTCACATCCCTTTTGCTTAACCACTCTTGAGTCATCTCTGATTTCTTTATGTTGCTTTTCAGAAACCAGACCTTGGTAAGCCCTTAAAGTGATTAGCTTTAGTTCTTCAGGGTTTCTGGATGTCTTTCGATTTTACAGGAAGGTTTGTTTGTTTGTTAAACTACATAACTTTGAACCATAACTAAACAAGTGTTTTTTTTATAATCAGATGAACAGAACTTTTGTGAATTAAGTAGTCATTACGATGGTAGGCCTTATTTTTAATTAACAATTTTAATGCACACAGCAAAATAGGACAGCTAAGATAATACAAGAATGCCAATTTTAGCAAAACCAATGCTTTTGTTGGCATAGTGTTCAGTTAAATCCAAAAGGCTGGGTCAGTATGTTGGGTCATGGGGCAGCTACTGTTCACCACAGGAATCATGAATGGAAACAGGAATGATGCAAAGCCAGACAGTCTCAAACAGGAAACATTTGATCACTCTTCATCAGTGCCGATAATGTCTAATGTCTATGGCAGAAACGTCGACACCATTGTCAATACTACTTTTACTACCTTTTAACTTAGATTGCCCTTCCAATCTAAGTTAAAAGGTATCTAAATACTATAGAAAAAGAAGCTCCTGGAAAAGGTTAAAATATAATTTCTAAAAATATATATTTCCCACTAAAATACATTTCTTAGATTGATACGTAGCCATGTTCAACAAAAACTAATCTGTGATCCAATGAGACTCATTTATCTGATCCATTTTGAAAGTAACCTTTAAAGATCCTTTTCATTACGTCCATGTTTTGGTAATCAAAAAATTTTTGTGGGCTGATACGATTCGCAAAAATAATGCCTTGAAACATTTTTTTTCGACATGAGAATCTCAGCATCATTATCCAGGATATTTTTTCCCAGTGTTTAACCTTGTCAGGGAATCCTTATTGAGGTTTCAATCAGTCTCCCATGTTGAAATTAAGTATCTAAATTAATATTATAAAATTGTAGGCTATGACAATCAATCCCAATGTCATTTTTTAAACAGGACATATTAGTCCGAGATCAAATTTTGAAAAGAAAATATTTGTGGCATGTTTCCTTCCTGTCAAACCGATATGTTTTCACCTTGTTTGAGTCATAAAGAAAATACCTCTGCCATCATCAGTGGAGATAATCTAACACACTCAGGGCAATAAATCAGAAAGTGAGGTGATCACAACAGAAGCATCATGGTGGCGAGCCACAGGCAGACAGACAGTATTACTGTGCTGGTTTTTCTGGCGGCAGCATCAATTAGCTTCCAGCAGGCTCTGACCTTGAAATGGAGCACAGGCAGAAAACAGGAAGTGTCTTCATATCAGAGCCCAGGGTTTCAGTTAGTGTCATGCATCATTTATTGATTTTTACTTATTCATAAGACTAGAACTATTCATCCACACATTTCAGGGAGTTACACATTGCTTACAGTTGTGCAGGACCTTTTCAACTCTCACATCTTCAGTGCAGATAGAATAAGGTTTGTAGTGCTTTCAGTCTTAGAGTGGAGCTACCAAGCACACACACACATGTATGTATATAATAATTCCCTTCTCACCCACCGCGGGTGGTTCTTATCCTCTGAGCTCGGGTCCTCTACCTGGGAGCTTGAGGGTCCTGCAGTATCTTGGCTGTGCCAAGGACTGCACATTTCTGGACTGAGATGTCTGATGTTGTTCCTGGGATCTGTTGTAGCCACTGCTCCAGTTTGGGGGTTACTGCCCCGAGGGCCCCGATGACCACAGGCACCACTGTGGTCTTCACCTTCCAGGCCCTCTCCAGTTCTTCCCTGAGGCCCTGGTATTTCTCTAGTTTCTCGTGCTCCTTTTCCGATGTCGCAGTCACTTGATATTGCTACATCAACCACAACGGCTTTCCTCTGTTTATCCACTACGACAATGTCTGGTTGGTTCGCCATTACCATTTTGTCTGTCTGGATCTGGAAGTCCCACAGGATCTTAGCTCTGGTGTTCTCCACCACCTTTGGGGGTGTTTCCCACTTTGATCTCGGGGTTTCCAGTCCATATTCTGCACAGATGTTTCTGTACACTATGCCTGCCACTTGGTTATGTCGCTCCATGTACGCTTTCCCTGCCAGTATCTTGCACCCTGCTGTGATGTGCTGGACTGTCTCAACCTACACCTTGGGTCTTGTCTGATATGGTAGATCTGGGCCTCTATTGCTCCGGTGTTTAGGGCCTGTTCCTGGGCGGCCAGGATGAGGGCCTCTGTGCTGTCCTTGAGTTCAGCTTTTTCCAGCCATTGATAGGATTTAGTGATATCAGCCACTTGGGTTATTTGCTGGTGGTACATCCCATGTAGGGGCTTGTCCTCCCATGATGGTATCTCTGGCACCTCAACCTTCATTCCCTGTTGTTTGAGACATTCACTGAGCACATTGTCTGTTGAAGGCCTGGAAGGTGAAGACCACAGTGGTGCCTGTGGTCATCGGGGCCCTCGGGGCAGTCACCCTCAAACTGGAGCAATGGCTACAACAGATCCCAGGAACAACATCAGACATCTCAGTCCAGAAATGTGCAGTCCTATTACAGACACTGGGGGAGAGGGAATGTTCAAATTGATAAAGTTCGTAGTTTATTTTATAGGTATGCATGATAAATTTAATCTGCATGAGCAAATTTTAAAACACTGGAACGAATGCAGAGCGTTTGCTTGATTTGGAGTCACTTGTGCAGGAAACACCTCATGTTGACAACACAATGCTGGAGCAAAATGCAAATAGAACCAGCAAGATTTCACTTCTTATTTAGTATTAAACATACTGATTACAACATACTTTATTTAGAGAAAATCATCACTGTCATCTTATTATTAGTTACCTTATGAAAGTATTGCATAGTCATACACATTACATTATTAGCAGGTTTCTTTTCTATCACTGCTAAACATTGGTTTCATTAAAAATGAAAGCTTATTGTTTCTGCTGTTTTTTTCCAAAAGCAATAGTTCAGATATTTATGTCAACATCAAAACAAAGAATAATTTGAATGTGGATATAAAAACATTAAATTAAGAGTTGAGATAGATTGAGGTGAAATATGGAAACAACAAATGTATAAGTCAAAACTATAAAAAAGTGGATGTTCCCACCTATGTGTCTATAGTGTAAGAAGAAGAAGACAGATCAATCAGGAATACTGTGGAGCAGCACACCTTATAGTGGTCTTTATTCAATGCAATTGTTTTTACTGTTCAATCTTTGACTTTTGAAATCCTGACAATGACCCATTGTTGGAAAAAATATCATTTTTGTCTCATTCATCTTTCTGATGAATATGTAGAAAAATACACAAGGGGTTTAAAAACGACAGCTCAGCTAGTGGAACCCAGCTAACACTAAGCTCTGATGAGCATAAACAAACAAGAAACTTACTGTAATTTAATTTACGTTTCCTTTCAAATAAAGCTCCTCCACATTTCTCAAATTAATTTGAAGTATCAAAGAAAATCAATAAAAAGGAAAAATCATGACAATAATCACACACTGATTATTCTCATGGTTATTCTGAGTGTTTTGTTCATAGCTGTAAATATCAATTGGAAAGTGTGCTGACGTTGATATTCTGATTGAAAAGTAAGAGGTTTTCATCTGAGACCAGTACCGCTGACACACGTACACACCTTGCTGAAAATCCCCCTTCTATAAATTCTGATGGTTTGTGTCTTGGATGTTTGCTAAATATATTAGAATTACAAACTAAAAACAGTGTCTTTGTCTATTTTATTCATCCAAATATAAAAAAGAATGTTGGATATATATTGTACAGTACCGTGTACAATATGGTACTAGGTCAGGGTTTCTTTATGTCTTTTTCTGCTTTTAACATTTAACACATGATGCAGTCATCTTAAATTTTGAGGTTGAGAAGCCTCTGACTTTCCAAGCCAAATATGTGATAAGAGAAAATCTTTAGCTAATTTATTTAACTTGGAGAAGAAATGATGTGAAGAAATGTCCCTTCCAAAGTCCCTTACAAAGTCTGCAAGCTTCTCCTGTGCTGATTGAGTTCAGAAATAAAACACTCAATTCTTTTCATTGGAAATCCTGACCCGCTCTGTGGACACTTCAATCTCATTTCTCTGAACTCAGAAGCTTCCAAAGAAAGAAACTGAGCTAGTGTGATCTCAATTTCATAGTATTTTTGATAACATTTGCTTCCAGAAACTGGAACAAGTTCACTTGTTGCTTCTGACACGCCTACCTGTGTAGCAACAGTTGGCAACGTGGGCGATTGCTACACTCTGCATGTCTCAGCATGTTATCATTCAAAGGAAATTCTTTAAACAGCTGACAGAACAAGGATCTGAGTTTGAAAGAATACTCTTTGGTCTGGACCAGGAGCTGCAGACCCCAGGTCCAGACCAAATTCAGCAACCCTGCAATCATCAACCTGCCATTTAAAGAGAAAATCTGGTGTTCCAAGAACTACAAGGATTAAAACTTTTTTTAAAAGTGCTTATACTGCTGTAAATGAAATTTCTTTTTCACGTTACACTATGTCACAAAGCTCCATTAATACAATCCTAAATCTTAGTTTTAAAGTAATATTTTTAAAGAGAAAACAAGGAGAGAAGGAGAGAACCTGCTGACGAGAATGTTGGGATACTTACATATAGTTTGAAAGAGTTTGTCTAAGTCTTGGGTTGTCTGTGGATTGGAGTTTTGCTTTGGAACAGTAGAACGTTCAGCATTGTACTTCATGGTCACAGAGGGATATGTCACTTGTGGCGATTGAGGCACAAATGGCCCAACTGTAGATTTCTCTTTCCCAAAAACGTCCGGGTGTCCAGGTGTAATGGCGATGGTAGTGGTCAGGGAGACAGTAGAGGGAGCAGAATGAGGAATGGAGACTGTGATTCCAAGCGTGGGGTTAACTGATATAATGATGGGATCCTGGCCAATGGGTTTAGGATCTAAGTGGGTGAGCGGTTCATATTCAAAGATCTTATCCACAAAGACCCATTTGAGTCCAGCTGTGCAAAGAGCTAAACTAAGAAGGCAGGCCAGGATGGGCAGAATGCAGATTTTTTCAGAGTGGAGGCAACGGTTAATCTGTTCCATTTCTATGCACACACAGCAGGTCGCAGGCAAAGGCACAATTCCCAAAGCACCCTCATGCTCCCCATCACCTCGGCCTTCCTCTGTAATTCCCTTTACACCCTCATCCCCACTCTCACCAGCTGCCTCCGTCTCCTCTTGTTTCTCCTCTGGGACTGGCCCAGTATCAGGAGGCGGGCCAGTGGGGGAGGCCGTTTCAGGAGATGGAGCTGGTCCTGCAGAGTGGCCCTCCATTCCCTCAGTCATCCTTTTAAACTGCTGAAGGAAGAGTCTATGAATGCTTCAACCATTAAAACAGGACATCACACAAGTGTGGTGTGCCACGAGAGTCTATGAGAAGGCTTCCCAACATGAGGCTGAAGAGTCAGAGGACGAAAAAGCAAAATGCCCTTCAGAGACTGAAAGCTTGACAGTGGTCCACGAGGTAGCAGGACGACCTGCATCCAAGGAAAGCCAGCTCTTTACACATGCTTTAATCAGTCAGGGAGTTGTACTGCAGTCAATTTATCTGCAGGCAAAAGACATACACATATACTAATGTTGAATCTGGTTGAGTCGTGAGCGACGGTAGAAAAGTAGTTGTGACTCACCTGAACACTTTGGCAGGGGAAGGAGTAGGGGCGGTGTCGATGTGATGGGCCGGCTGCAGTAACTGGATCGTCAAGGACAGGCTGGCCAGGCACTGCAGTGGCAGGACGGACATGCTGCCTTGTCTAAAGTGCTCCAAGCAGCTGAAAGGCTGAATCATCAGGGAGCGGCAGGTGTCCTTCCTCTCGGTGCAGCCAAAGAAATAGATGAGTAAGGAGAAAAGGGAAAGAAAGAGAATCCTGGAGAGGGAGGGGGGCTGCAGTAGCACAGTGGGTCAGAGGAGGATGGATACTCCCCTTCTCCTTCTCTCCTCTCACTCCTCCTCTTGCTGTCGTTTCTCTCCAACTGGAGTGCACAGCAGCCTCTGGCCTCCTCCCTCTCTGTCTCACTTCCTCTGTCTTTGCAGGCTGCTCCCAATCCAAGCACAAAGCATCCAGCTAAGCAAGTTCCTACATGATCCAATTAGAGTGCATGTCAGCGAATCACAGACAGCCGAACTGCTGTAGCCACCCCTCCCAGCACCACTCCCCAATGACTCTACTGCAAGGCTGGGGAACGAAAATCCAAGCAGACATAGGATACACATGGAGAAATGAATGGCATAAAAGTTTAGTTAATAAATGATTGCATCTGAAATATACTGAAGTTAAAAAATATTCAAGATCTTAACATATGTACACAATCTTTAGAGAACAACTTTCCAGGTCTTATTTTTAAAATGTTGTTTAATATTCAAACATCAGCAGAACTTTCTGTGACTGGAAGCAGTAATCACTGGTTGATCATTGCAGTTTTATCTCGGCAGTCTACTATCTGCTAATGGGTCAGAAACTAAAACAAACAAATAACTTCATGGGAACTAAATAATTGATGCTCATCAACATAGAACTTTAGAATGTTTTCCACAGTTACCATGGGAAATAGTTGGATAAATGTTTCAGGAAATGGTTCCTAATGTTACCCATGTGCTCACTGTTCTCAAAAAATAAGCTGCAAGAGTGACATAAAGCCACCCAATCCTCATTAAGCCAATTAATGCCCAAGCCACAACCTCCACTAGCACTGCAGACTTATAAATAGGATAAAAGAAAAATCCAAGGTGGAGTTTGGGAGGGGGAGATGATCTCAACAAGATGAGGAGCATCTAAAAGGTCAGTTTATCACCATACTGAGCACTGACACTCCTGTGACCCTATCCCATCCTCAGACAGAGTTAATACCAGTAATGGCATCTGTGGGGGAGCACTTCCTGTCAGGCCTCTGAATTAGTGACCTGAATATTGATTAACTTCTCAGGATACATAATCTGACACAGGAAGTGCAGAATAATAAATATCTGTGGGGTTTAGGTCTATTACTATTGATGTTTAGTCTGAGTATTAGTATTGTTTAGTCTCTTTAGACCATAAGACATAAGCTTGCAAATGTTTCATTGGATAAATGATCAACTACATAAGAATTAAAAATGATACTTTTAATAGGTCATTCTGAATGTTTTTAATGTTATTTTCACGATCTTGGCTTCTATATTTGCATTTACAAATGAAAACTCATAACGCATTCCCACAATAAAACAAA
Organism: Poeciliopsis prolifica; assembly: GCF_027474105.1. Classification (NCBI taxonomy): domain Eukaryota; kingdom Metazoa; phylum Chordata; class Actinopteri; order Cyprinodontiformes; family Poeciliidae; genus Poeciliopsis; species Poeciliopsis prolifica. The sequence continues at coordinate 389,504 of NW_026562436.1, read as the reverse complement.
GAAAAAATTTGGTTGTAGCATATTAGATAAAAGGAGTGTCAGATTTCCATCAAACATTTACTCCTTGTCCTTGTTACTGGTCAAAACTGGAGTAACACTTTTGTAAAGTGATTTCTGCATTAAAGTTTTTCCAAGAACTTGTCAAAATTAAGACACTTAGAGAAAAAAAGCCCATTAAATTATCTGAAATGTTAACAGATTACAGAGGGGCTCATTTATTAACTGCCACAAAAAGTTCTGAAAGCTTCAGGTAATGTTTTCCTTTCTGCTGAACATAATTTTAGTTTACAAAGGCCCCATCAATTTCACTGATGTTTAGCAGTCTCTGCCTGCTGGTCAATCAGCCTGCCTTAAATTCAAATGAATATAAAGGACACCTTTTTCAGTGGCTGCTTCACATCTATACAACAGTTTATCCCTCCAGTCAAAACAGAAGATAAAACCAACCTTAAAGCACCTGAACATTGCATTCTATATTATTTAGTCCCACTTGGATCTTGGGAAGCAAGGCAATAGAATCTAAAGACCAATAAATTCAAACTACAAATAATAAAATCAACAAGAAGTTTAATAAAAATTAACAAACATTTAGATCCTACATCTTCATACAAGTATTCCCTTTGTCCATCATTACTAGGCCAATACAATCAGCTGGGTACAGACGTCATCTTAACATATCAAATACCAGTCCGTCATTTAGTACAGCATTAAATGCTGCTGAAGTTCTTACAAAAATGTCAATACACTGTGACTTTTGTAAGAACAAAGTTTTTAGAATCATAAAGTTAATAAAGTATATTTAACTAGAATTAAACATCCTGGACTTAAACCCACAGAAGTGGAAAATTCACTCTGCTCTTCGTCCAGACTACTCCAAATGTTATTGTCTGATTAAAACCGATGTCTGAGAGAACTGTCTAACTGCTGAGTGCTGCTGTGTTTTCACTGCTGAGCAGCCATTTTAAGAGCTCTGCCATAGAAATCAGCTGCAACCCAAAAAGTGTTACCAGACTGTAAAACTGAAGGATGCAGAAAAACTGCTCTACAGGGACAGCAAACCACAATATTTCATGAAGCTGAGGGCAGGAAACGTTTGGTTTCACTTTGGTCAGTATTAACAACAATCATACATTTCTTGATAAAATAATTTTTCATAAATAGAATTTTTACATTTACATTTGGAAAAAATCCAACAATGAGTCAAGAAATACAAAATATAAAAACTTCTGAAATGAGGAATATCAGAAAGAAAAGATCAGCAAATAAATTACAATTTCCAGAATTAGATGATTTCAGTCAAGCAAGTGAACTATTCATATATTATCAAATTAATGTCTGATACTAAAAATAATCAACAAATCCTGTTCTCGGTTTTTGACAGACTAACCAAAGCAGCCGTTCCAAGTATCCATCAGTAACTCCACAATTACGAAGTGTGGAGATTTCACAGCCTACTTCAGACAAAACATAAAAATGTAAGATATAATTTATCTCAAAATATCAGCTTTGAGTTATTGTTAAATGGTGAGGAAACACTGGAGAATTGCTGAACTGGTAAGAATTATTTCTCACTTAAAACAGAAAAATATCTTTAACCATATCTTTTTAAAAATTATGCTCTTGATATCAACTATTCTTTTAATATGGAGCGAGACAGTGGGCTTCACAACTGTCTTTAAACCTGCTGATATGAAGCCTTGTGGGAAGAGAACAAACCTCAATTTTCATCATCTGAGGAACATTGCAAGACTGTAACCATTTCTCTAATAGTCCAATACAGAAACTTTGATTCACACTTTTACAACTAGTACAATCAATTATAGTCATACTCTGATTCCTGATCTTGCTGGAAAAATCATTGCTCTATCACAGGTAATTCAGAACTCTGCTAGTCGAGGATCAGAAGCTGAGCTCACAAAACAGCAACTTTAAAGTCTGCATTTAAAGTTGGTGTGCATTTTAGAATTGTTTTAAGGTGTTCTTAGTGGTTTTTAAAACTCAGTAATGGCCGTAACGTTGTAGTCAACTCCATTTATGAGAACTGCTTCTGTCTTCTGGAAATGGCCATCTGCTGGTAACTACAGTGAGAACTAAATCACAAGAGGAGGAATCATTATGACTCTCAGTTTGGTGGTTTTGGTTTTTACCCATTTGTCATCTCTTAAAGTTTATTATTTTTATAATTGCTAGTACATTACCAGTATCTATATGTTCTTTTTCGTTTCTATACAAGTTAACATTTTTGCAGTTATTGTAATGTTTTTGTCTATATTGGTATTTTTTTCAAATCAAAGTTTACCATTTAGTTTATGATTATTTTTTCCATGCTAATCTACACAACTGCTTCCCCACAGGTCCATAATCCCTTGAGTCTTTACCTTTATTATAACTGTCTGATTAGTTTGATATTTTATAATGTATGAGTCTCTTGTGCCTACACATCCATGTTTTTAATCTCTACATATCTACATGGCACTTTGCTGTATGAAGATCGCTTTACAAAATGTTTGGTGATGGTCAGAATCAGCTGACGCATAACAAATCTCATTGCAATGTCACCATAAGCAAAGTCAAATAAACAAAGGTTGGCCTGCATTAAATTAAGGCAGGTAATTTCAGTATTAAACATGTCAACATTTTTCTCAGCTTAAATGTTTCTAATGGGGACACAGAGATAAAATTAACACCAGATCACTATTAGCAACAACGCACACCCAAGCAATCCACTAACACAATCAAAGCAAGTAAATCCACTAGTGAATTTATGACTAAACAAATAGAATGAAACATGGAATAGAACCTATTGTCACAGACAAAATGTCTCCAAATCTTAAAGGTTTTCAGGGTTCCTTTAATTGCACATTCAGCTCTTTCCATACATTTTCATTTAAAACAGGTAACTGAGCCATCCCAACAGTTTTACTTTATTTCAAGAGTCACGTTTCCCTGGTTGTGTGTTTGGAATTTGCTTCAAATTAACATTTGTTTCATTATCAAAAATTTCCCAATAAATATATCTATCTTTCCTTGCAGTATATGAAGTCTCGAAGAACTAGGTGCTGTAACAGAACCCATACTGTGATGTTTCCACCTGCAAATGTCACCTTTTGCATGATGTTTCCAGAGTGATGTACAGAACCATTCTTTCTTTGAACTTGATGTGAGCCATTACATCACATTTACATCATGAGACCACACTGTCTTTCCTAAGAATTTTGCACACTTGTCCAAATCTTCTGCACCAGACGTTCTTCCATGGTGACATCTTGTGCAGTCACTGTGCACAAGATGAAGCCATTGCTATAAAGGCATTACTTATTGCTTAACTGGAGAAAATGCACCTGCTATTTCCACAACTTTTTGCAAGTGGTTCTTGGCTCTTGGACAAATCTTATTTATTTCTTTTGACTTTCAGAAATCTTACAAGGCCCCCTGGCTGGTTTATGGTGAAGTCAGATCATAGTTCCAACTGGCAGACCAGGAAGTTTAAGAAGTTTAAAAAGGCACTTGTGGGGTGCTAAGATGGCGCAGGGGTTAAGCACAACCTACATATGGAGGCCTTAGCCCTCGACATGGCTGTCGCAGCTTCAAATCCCAGCCTGGCGACTTTTGCTGCATGTCTTCCCTTTTCTCTAATTACCCAATTTACTGTCAAATAAAGCCAATAAAACCTTGGGGCGGGGAGGGATGCAGACACTGTGGTTACATCTGCATTTGCCATGAGTAAGCTTTTTGTTATGTGGTGGAGCAGTTGGCATCATTGCTGTCTTGCAGCAAGAAGGTCCTAGGTTTGACTCCCTGCCTGTGACTAGGTTCTCTCAGGGTACTCTGGCTTCCTCCCGCAGTCCAAAATCATGATGTTTAGTTTGACTGGCCTCTCTAAATCCTCATGAGGTATGAATGTGTGCATGATTGTTTCTCTGTCCTGTGCTGGACTGGTGACCTGTCCAAGGTGACCTTGCCTCTCGCCTGTTGACCGCTGGAAATGACAACTGTGAAAAAGTTGGAAAAAAAACTTTTTGAAGGCTACCAATTTGAGCTACTTTCTTGGCCTTCTACATCTCTTTGGAGAAGAGAGATATCTCTAGAAGAGATATGTAGAAGATGCTTTTTCTTCACATGTTCCCTGTTTCAATCCATTGGTTTACTCATAACTGACTTTGAAGACCAATTTGTTTGATTTCTTCATATGTATGGATTTCTTGGGTTGACACACATCCCATAGTCCTCTTAGAACAACGGGAGGTTCAAACCACTCTGCCAATGGTCATTTTAGAAATATTTAAACAGAGAAAATATTGACATGTTCAAAACTTTTTTTACTCAATTTAAGTTCAAACAATTAATGGTTATATATTTACTTGAATATGAAGTACATATTGAAATAAATATGTATGTAAATGCTTTCATATGTTTGGAGCTTGTTGTGCAGATATTTAAGCCACACCACTGTTATGTGGTAGCAGATAAACCTTCCTTTACATCTTCTTATCTTTAAATGTTTGCTTTGTTTTTTCCTACATAAAAAACTGAGCCAGCAGGTTGGCCACGCCCAGAACGATCAGGAAACTGTGGAAAACAGCTGACTGCCAGGTGAGTCTCCCCTGCTCTCTCAGGGAGAACATGTGGACTAAAGCAGGAAGTAGAAACACTAAGGCCAGTCCACATATTGCTCCAGAAAATCTGCAGAGAGAAATATATTTGTGGTCAGTGAATGAGAAAGCTGATATGGGCCGCAGGAGGAAAATTATATTGTAATAATTCAAGAAAACAGAACAAGATTGGTGACCCCTGCTGTAGACCCTTCTCTTTTTAAGATTCAGGCTCCCTTGCACATTTCCAAAATACTACCAGGTGGAGAAAAACCATTGTGCTACTTATTACGGTCATGTTTCTACAATAAAGATAATCATTCCCTAACAGTAGTTGAAGAATTAATAGCTTTAAACAAGTTTATTGAAGAAGCATCTCCAAGCTAACATTACTGGATATTTCTTTCATAACAGTTAACAGTTAACAACATAACCTTATACATACCGTATTATAGATCCAATGTTGGGATAAAACATGGCCATTAGAACTCCAGATCCAACAATGAGAATATTCAGCACCAGAATGTGAATGAAACTGAGTAGAGACAATGGGACAGACAGCATTCAGTTAGCAGAAACAATGTTCAAGAGTTTCCAAGAAATGACCAAGTTCTGATGCTTGGGTGATCCAGTAAGACCTGAAATGGGTAAACTGCTGAGTCATGACCCTGAGCAGGCAAGTTCAACACTGATCCGATCACTGATCGGATGCTCCATTGTACTGGTTCCGGTTTACCAGATCAGTAACTGTACCAAGCACTCAGTGAAATGCATTAATAATGGAATATTATCAAATAGATTGAATAGCTATTATAATTGAACATTTATGTTGACAAAGCTCAAAAGATGCAATCCGAAAACTAGAACATATTGACAAATCATGGTTAGTAAACTAAACAGTGGGTACAAACTATAATTTAAAGTTATTAACTAGATTTAAGTTAACCAGTCATATCTAATAAAATTTATTACATTGTTTTGAAAGTAAACAAAACTGATATTGACCCTAAGTTTTCATGACTATAAATGAAAAACAAATATAACTAAATCTCAAAATATGAACTATAAACAAAATTTGTATTCTCCTACCCGGGATAATGATTTCCAAACAGCTGACCCATAATTTGGACTCGTACCAAATAACCCAGCAGAGGATAGACAGTAATCATTTGGAACAGCAAGCACACTCGAGCCACAAACACCATCACGTCACTGCTGGGGAAGTTATCTAAAAAGTTCTGGAAAAAAAAGTAAAAAGGAAGAGCACAGTTGCAAATTTAAGCAGAGTGTAAATTACAATTATAAATTAGTGCAATACCAACCTGAATTTTTGCTCAAAAGCCTATTACATATTAATCACTAAGCTTCATTTATATAGCTGAGATAAATCATTCTCACCTCCATGTCCAAATGAAAACTAACGAAAAAAACTGCAATAAAGCTAACTGTAGGTAGAAAATAAATAATGCCATACCTTGGTAACCACTAGGAGGCGCCCGCTGACTACCCGTAGTTGAGGGACCACAATTTGAGGAAGACTGGCTAATATGATGTATTACCCTTTAAGGTTTAGACTTAAAATTAACAACATTCAACAAGAACCTTGTTTTGGGCAGGAAATGGCATCTCTCAAAGAAAAAATAAGTTCAAATCCATCAAGAGATTAAATTATTTCTACTTTTATTTATATGTTAAAGGTTGGTTTGTTTTTGTAGTGTCCAGGCATTCAATGTCTTATTCATTTCATATTGTTTCATTTTCATTGTACCTCATTTGAAATATCTTTTATATCTCGTTTATAAGAAATTAGTCAAAGGATGTATTGTTTTACATTTTAATATAACAGTTTATTTAAAAAAGTGTTCTAAGGAAGATAGTCCTTAAATAAGGACAGTAGTTTGATAAAAAAAAATTCCAAAGTTACAAACACTTGAAATTATGTCCTGACTTCAAACATTCAATCTGTAATACTGTAGATGAGCCAAAATGCTGGGCAGTCACACCTTGTAACATCTAGTCCACAGCTACATAATATTTTTGTTGTGTTTTGTTATATTTTCCTGAGGAGATCCAATGGGAGACAGATATGGACATTTTTTGAATACTTGATAGATACAATTCGTGTACAAGTACATATTGTTTAGGACCAAACAACAAGTCAATAAAAGGGAAAATGTTTTAGGCCATTTCAATTTTTCAGACTAAGATGACTATCAAGTATTAACATATATTTTAATCATTTTCACCCATCCCAGAACTCATCTACTTTTAAGACGAGGTTTGAAACTTTCCTTTTTGATAAAGCTTGTAGTTTGACCAGCTTGGGTTATCCTGATGTATTTCTGTACTTATGATGTTATAGACTTAGGCTGCTTGGGGATAAACTGTTGTCACTTTGTTCAAATAATGCAAAAACTTGCATTATTTGCTGTTTTTTTTTTTAACAGTTAAATTAGGTAGTTTTATCTGTTTTTTTTTTTTTCTTTATTGAAGCTGCACTTGGTCTAGCCTTCTGATTGGCTGTGATTCCTTCCTGGAGGAGGACATCGGCTGACATATCACCTGTCCTGCTTTGAACTTTTACTTTCAAGAACTTCAAAATAATCCTACATCAGTTCATCAGTTTCTTCTTGTTCATTCTGCTCTGTCTTCTCAAACCCCAAGTCAGTCTTGGCAGATGGCCGCTTGTACTGAGTCTGATTTTGGTTTCTCTAGAGGAGTTTTTCCCTCTCTCCTGTTGCTACATGCTCAGTATGAGGGACTGCTGTAAAGATAAAATGCAAACGATTGTCTCAACGTGTTCATCCAGGAGGAGTGAATGCTGTCAGGCAATGATTTGATCCTACCTGATGGGATTCTTTAGAAACTTTTTAATCTACTTTCAATAATTAATTGAATTAATTGTACTATTAGATAACTAGTGTCAATTGGAATGTATGTATGACTGAATTGAAATTATGTTTTTGTAAAATGTCTTAAGACCACATTTGTTGTGATTTGGTGTGATATAAATAAACTGAATTGAACTGAATATAATCTGACCCATTATAACCTTATGTCTTCTGAATGCACAATGAACAATGAATATACAAGAACTAGCTGTCTATACATTACATCAGAATTTAACACAGTAACAAACAGTTCCTTTACTGGTATCTAAAGAAATATTACTAATGCAGAAACACAAGAGAATAACTAAATGCATACCTGGATGTTGGCAAGACGGGATAAAACAATACTATGTTTATGATGTGGTGATTTAGCTTTAATGCTACAGTATATAGAAAAGTGACCTTTCTATACATAATGTATAAAGTTTGAAAACAGAACTAAAAATTATATGTATAAAAAAAGGCAAACAAGTTTATGTCTTACTGGTTCAATGCAGTCTTTGGAGAGAGGAGGTGAGGGAAAGGCAGCAAAGATCAACACACCCACATACATATATGTTCCACCAACGAGAAGATAAGCCAAGGACAGATCCCTTACCTGCATGGAAAAAAAACTGTAAAGGATCCATGTGGAATATTTGAGCCTGAACTCAATTTGAACCAAAACTAGGATCAGATGAAAAGCAGTTGACCTGGTGGGTGAACTACTGTTGTTTTCCACCTTGAACAGATTAGAACAGACCTTGGACAGTTTCTACACAGCTTGATCACTTTATGTAATTTATGGAGTTGATTCAAATAGATTGCAAAGATATAAAATGTTCTTCACTATTGGACCAATATATTTGAAATCCAAAAGGAAGATTCAAAACCTTTGCACTGTTCCACAGAAGTGTATTAAGATTAATGAAATACTGCCTGAACAACAGGCTCTAGCAGCAGTAAGGTCTATTTAAATGAGACCCACTAAACATTTGGAGCAAGACGGTCGTTCATATTTTTACAGGAATTGTCTCAGTGTAAAAGACAATATTACCAGATGTGGTAGTATCCTTACCTAACATTCTGTTATACTTTATTTATTTACATTTTATTATATATTTAATCAAATGAATTGTAATAAAATCAGTGGAGCCTGTCCTTGGCTAAAATATTTAACAAAACCAATTTCTTCACTACTTCTTTCATCTGCATTTGTTGAAATAGTTAGGCAAATAAAGAAAATAAAAACAGAAAATTAAGTCTAATCAATTTCAAGGTCATTCTCCAAATTCCTGATGAACCGATTGGTCCAGCCAGAACCACTGAAAAGCTTGTCCCACTAATTTTGTGAGCAACAGTAACTGAGAAGAGACTCACATTATTTTCTTGGTTTTTGTTGCTCTTCATCAATGTGATGATGCAGTTGTGAATGAAGAAGGCCAGGGTGAGCACACCAGTCAGCTGAGGAAAAAACAGCCTGAACTCTGAAAGAAGAGGAAAACCACAAGTCTCAGAGAAAATATAAGCATCACAATCAAGATCTTTATGTATGAGACAGATTTCACCAAAACAAAGGTCACTGTGTTGGTATGGTTATACATTTAGTGCTCTACCCAGTCTTACTAACCATTACATCTAAAGCATTTTCAAGACTTGTTATTACTTTTCAGTTAAAAAGAACAAAAGATCAAAGTGATATAACAGCCAGATAGACCTTCTAGATTTTTTTTTTATTATTTCTAAACGCAGTAGTATAAAATAAAAGCATCCTCTAATCTCCCCCACCCATGTTCACCTAAAAGATCCAAAAACATTTTCATTCAACATGGTTACGAGGTACATGGGGCATTTTTAATACAGTGTTGATAAAAGTGTGAGCATTTCTCAGGGTTGTGGCAGAGCAGGACAGAGAACAGGCAGATCTACCTGGAACGTAGAACTGGGACGGACCAAACCAGTGGAACTCTAGGTGGAAGCCAAGGCGGGAAGCTTTGATTGTGACCAGCACAATCAGATAGATGACTGATATAGTGCCTAGCAGAAACGGAAACATCCTTTGGAATTAGTGAAGAACAAGTAGATTAATTACACTGAATACAACTATTAATTACTATGTAAATATAGATAAGTGAAGAATAAACTGACAGTAAGCTAGTCGCTATTGATACAGCCATGAAGTCCATCAATGGGTCAGATGATGCAAATTAAGGTACCTGATGAAATCAACATCAACAGCTGTGACCACATTTGTCAAATCATAGTTTGCTTCACATCAATCTGCAAGGTGGAAGTACATTGGAAGTTTGTTGTTTAACAGAAACAGCTGGAAACATTTGGGAAGGCTCCCAACCTTCCCATGCTGAGGGAAATAGTCATTTTAAAACAACCGTCTCGCATCTTTTTCATGCCTTTTATCAAATTACAGCTCAATTGTTCTCAATGAACAACTTTTCCATGACACTGTTCAGTGGAAGGCTGACTACGCAGATGACACCATGCCTGTGGTATGCAGTTCCTTCTTCTGACTCATCCATCGAGACTCACAAGTTACTGAGGCTCTGTGCTGGTGTCTGCCTAAAACAGCAAGCAGTCACCACATAACCAGCAAATTGCACAACAGCCATATTGTCATATACAAGCCAACAGAGGTCTCAGACTGATGATACAACACAACATTTTATTCTGGACTTTAAGTCCTGCCTTTAAGCAGACTGTGTCTCACTTATTATCATAGGAGGAAGAGGGTGGCTTTGTCAACACTACAGAATAGAAGTCAGTGACAGGTCTGGTCACTGACTTCAGTCTGGTTTTACTCCAGACTGCAGTGGTTTTACAATTAAGGACCAAAGAATGTGTTGAACACTCCCCATGTGGTAAAAAAATCTTTCTAAAAGACTATGCAAGGTAGATGAAGAATAAACTATTCGCTCACTGAGTCCCACATTTTTGGAAAAATGCCAAAACTTCTTGACAGCATTCCAGCATCTTGGGCTCCACTTACCAAAGAAAGTGAACCTTGCAAAGAAAGAGGCAGAACGAAAGCAGAGCAGTGGCAGCAGCAGGATGATGAGGTAGAGAGGAATGGTGCTGGTTTTACTCCAGTAGTGATCAAAGCTGCTCCCAGATGAGTCATTCCCAGAAAAGCTGCCACACAGACTGTTCCTGTAGTCATTACTTCCAGGGTGAAGTTTAGGGTATGGGCAGATAACTGGCGAACACATCGACAAGACATCACCACACGCATAATTTAAAACAATTACATTATTAATAATACACAATTAGAAGGATTCAGATACCTACACTTTAATTTGGGTTTTACTTTTCACCTCACAGCACAACTTCACATATTTTACATTTAGTCAAGTCACCCACGCTGTTATAGCAGGGGTGGCCAGAGTTTTATTTGGGGGTCCATATTCATAAATATTCTCTCTTGAAGCTGGTACCTACAGAACAACTCAGACAAGAGATGCATAGTCCTACTCTCTACACGCTCTACCCACAGCCCCGGCACCATGGGCGGGCATTGTCCATCCACAGTCAGCTACCCCTGCCTTGGAATGGAAGCAGTTTATTTTATTTGACTGTGATTGTGTTTTTTTTTTTTTACCTCATCGAGACAAAGTTTCTATTATTCTCATCTTGATTTGATAGAATATGGACTCCCACACCGAAGCCGTGTCCTCTATCCCCCATACATTTTTCAGCTGTTACAAATGTTTAATCTGTTAATATGTTGTAAAGTGGTTTTCCAAGTCACCTTTATACATAGCATGAGCGTCAAGATGCTTGCGGTGGTTTTACAGATGGAGACATGCTGCTGTGTCAACTTGCACATAGTGTGTGTTAGAATCATGGAGCAAACCAGCAACAGGCAAAAAATTTAGTTGAATCACTCATTCAACTTGTTTTCCTAAACAAGTTGAATGAGTTGAGAATGTTGGATGTTGATGATGTTAGCAAAACCATGATGAGATAATACAACAAGATAATACATGCCACTACGTCACACTAAGCTTATTAACAAAACAAGCTAATAAATTTGTGTCCATGTTCAGAGGTGGGAAGTTCTCAACCAATCAACCAAATAAAATCAATCAATTACATTTTATTTGATTGATCAAGTTCTGGTTCAGTAATTTGAGTAACATTTTGAAAAAAAAAAAAAAGGTACTTAGAGTAGTTTTACTGCACTGTACTTTTTACTTTTACTTGGGTAATCTTATAAACTACTGCTACAACTGACTAGGTTGATTATGCATTTAAAGAAATAGACTTTAGAGATTGGAAACATTAGATTTTGGGATTTGTGTCATGTATGAGCTAACATTTATGCAAATTTGAGCATAATTACTTTGCATGTCATCGTTTACATCATTATTGATGTTCTTTTGTTTGTTTTTAAGTTTTTTTTTATCTGAGAGTGGTCAGACAGGAAAGCAGGTTGTGAAGAAGAGGGCAGGATGAGAATGAGTAAAAAGGTTTGACAGGTGAAATAAAAGGGGCCACAGACCCTGGCCTTTAAAATGGACGGCTGCGAATGATCCTCTTTACTCCAAAACACACAGAATTCCTTTTAGGCAAAAGATCTGAATTAACAACCTCATTCACACATCACCACAAAATACATAGAGAGGAGGGTAGGATGCGCTGCAGCAAACTTTTAGCACCAACACCACTGTTACACTGTTTATTCCATGTTGTTGGCCTGAGTGTGTAACCCTAACCAATACGTCCCTGAGCCAGAGCCTGCTTCAAATAGAACTGATTTAAGTCTGAAATGGGATTGGTGAATGTAATTCTGTAGAAGTGATCAGACATGTTTACCCAGGTCTATATGCTGGTCATTTAAGATGACACCACCAGATTCATTATACATCCAGATGTGTGAATTATTTATAAATATTTTGCTCTTAAGATGACAAAATCTGCTAAAAATTTTACATTTCATTGAGCACAATTATTTTATTATGATTTTGACGAGATAGTGAAGAATGGCCTTTTGTGATCAGCTAAACCTGTTAATAAATAGAACTTTAGGGTCTAAAACATTAACTCAAATCTGATGCAATGTAATGAAACTAGATTCCAGTCTGGTTGTAAAAAAATCTTTTGACCCAAAATTATTATTATTTTTTTAAGTTCTCAGATTCATCACTTGTGTCGGGTTTAGGAATCTCTTGTAAAGCACCATAAATGACATGTAATCAGAAGAAAGAGAAATAGAAATAGCAGAAATAGAGATAAACAATCAATTAAAATTGTTTTCTTTTCTTCTCTGCACTCATAGATATGAATGGTAATCAACTCTTTTTAAAACTAATTGAAAGTATATGTTTGTGGGTGTAGAAGAGTCTCTAAAACTACGCAGAAATGTTACAAGTAAAGGTTTCCTGATGCAGGTTCCTCACCTCTATCAGAGCCGTTGGTTCCATACTCTGAATCTGATGTGCTGACGTTGTGAGCATGGTCTATAGACATGTGAAGAAACAAGAAGAATTTTAAACACTCATTTATGAATTCACTTTCACAATGTACAATCATTTCTTATTATTTCAAAGGACTGCTGGACAGTTAACTAAATGCACATTTATACACGACCAGGGTGTTTGAGTTCAGTCAAACACCTAGACATCCCTAAAGAATTCATCTTTTAAAATGTTTTAATGAGGGAATGTGTGAACAGCTGCAACTTCTGAGTACAAACATGCCCAAGATAAAATTTTTATGCATTGATAAAAATGGTCGCATGACCTTAATGTGACTTGATAGCTGCATGATCAAAGCAACTACCTACTTATCGCTTCAAATACAATAAAGAGCCCTTAAAGACGTTTCTAGTGCCAGTTTAAATGAATAAGCCACTTCCAAAAGAATATATGAGCTGAACAATCAGAGCTAAGTCAGCATTTTAAATTTGCTGAAGCAAGTACTAAGGCAAAAATGGAAACTAGTGATATAAGGGGACATGACTTCACGAACAACCTTGTAAAGGAAAACTGCTGTCAGACTTTGGAATTACATGTTTATGAGCAGCAATGTTGCACTTTGGTAGATCATTTGAAAACTTGCACACAACAGCACATACCAGACTGAGATTCAAGACAGCAGAGTAAACATGGAACATTACGGTCATGTTTAAACTTACTGTAGATGAACTGCCCAGTGTTGTAGAGGAAGTTGGACATTAGTACCCAGTATACCACCATGGCTCCAACAAGAGACACCATGGAGAAGACCAAGCTGGACCACTGGCCAAGCTTTCCAAAGTAGAACCTGCAAACATCAGGGAATTCCCAGCTGGATGTGTCCACACCCCCTGAGCAGAACAGAACAGTATTTTAGAGAATATCAGTTAATTTTCCTATCCAGAGGAATATTCCCTTGTTGGTTATGACCCCTGACACATGCCTCATTGCTGGATATTAAAACACAAAGAATGTGCTGAGCTTACATACAAGGAACAAGTTAGCAAACAAGGAATTTTAAAATGAATTTGAAAACCAGCATGTCTGAACAGTCCCAACCTACAGAATGGTAGGTTGGGAAAATCTCAAAGTAGGACATAGTCACAAACAGGTGGCAGTACTATGTCCACAGTGGATGAAGAGTTTTCTGGAAAGACCTGCACTCATCTTCAATAAAGCTCATGGGAAATGTTAGAGATGGAAGGATGGTGATGCTCCATTGCTATTTACCTAGCAGATCTATAGAGATAAGGCTCTCAAGATTCCTCAACTGTTTTGTTATAATTAAATAGTACATAAACTCATCAACCTGAGAAATACTCTGTCAGAAAAAAAATGTGAGAATGTGACAGAAAGAATGTCTTGGACCAGATCACTCTTCACACTTTTGGTTGTTCTCACCATTAACTGCGCTCTTCAGACCAAACAGATTCTACATTTAGGTTTCCACAACATGAATTTATTAATATCAAGTGGAGTATTTTCTTTTATTTCCTCTATCCATCATCTGTCCTTCCATCACTATGTGACCCTTAGCATTTTGGACAAGGTTATGAGTGTCTGATGTGAACATCTGCTGCCTGACAGGGCAAAGTGTCAGTGGAATATTATTTCCATCTGGCACAGATAGAAATAATGACATCCTAGTTGGGCATAATATCTGTCCAACTGGTTAAATATTATGCTAGCATGAAAAACACAAGTCAACAGTATCTGCAATACATTAGCCAATTCCAAGCAGTCCTTTTGATATGAATGTTGCACATACTAATATTTCCATAATAATTTATTGGTTAGCCCTTCATATCAGTGATAACATAATGGCCCATGGTCTTATCACATCACATGTGGAAACTTGTAGAACCATAACCAGAACCCATGAAACTACCACACCACGACATAAAATGAAGGCATCAACAGATAACGGACCTCCCAATTTTACTCACCATCCATCGTTCTCAAAGAATGTCAAGACTGGACTTCAATCATGCTTCAAAACAACACTAAGGGATTTCTTTAAGCTCTTATAGTCTGCTGAATTCCAGCAATTTGATAAAGTCCTGAATGGTAATCTTGTTTTCCCAATGAAGGATGGCACAGACCAAGTTTGTTCAGATTCAAAAAATAAGAACATTTATCATGTACAATACAATATCATCCCTTACTTCATTAAACTAAAACAGGGAGAGGACTAAGCAGAAGAGATACTGCTGGACTTACTAATTGCCTTTGGTGATTTGATGACAATGTAACAGCAATACAGCATTAGCAGGCCAGTGAAGATGAGGATGATGATTCCCAGAGTGAAACCAGCCTGAAGAAATTAGGTGAATAAAATAAGTCTATTTAATTTTCAGGGGAAAAAAAATCGATGTCCAACAACTGTTGGATATGTTATATATATAATGTTAGTATAAAGACATAGCCTGAGGAAACAGTAAAAGCTAGACGACCTGCTTAATACCCCACGGTATGCTGAGTATGGATGTCCCCATCATGGTGTTCCATATGGCAAAGCTGCAAGGAAACACACAGAAGAGTATCAAAGCCCTAAAGATGATGGCTCCACGTTCAGTGACGCTGAATGAAGCAGTGAGGCCTTACATGGTGACAATGCTGGGGTTCTTAGCAGCCTGCTCACTGTCTGGAACCTTGAAAGCCATCCCGAGAGGGCTGTAGACGTACATCTCCTCTGGTGTGGGGATCACATGGTTTGGAGGACTCTGGAGGAGCAAAATAAACACCAACGCTTTCCAATCAATGACATCTTCAGAGAAATAAATGCAAACATTCACATGGCTTTAATTCACAGCTGGATGCAATGATGGCAAAATGAAATACATAAAATAACCATTTTACTATAATTTCTTCTCCAATTTTATTGGCATACATTAAGCAAGGAAATTAAATGTAAATTAAAATTATTCTTTGCGATAGCAACAAAGTGACTTGACCTACCAGCATTGTGTCAGAGGACCCTGTCAGTCTGCTGTAGTAATGCACTCTACTGTTCAGGATGGCAGCCTCAGCAGAGATCCTCTCCTGAGGGTCATCACTTACAATGTTCCTGGGCTCCACATAGAAAGGCCTGCAACACCACACAAACCACAGCATTGCCACATTTACTTTTAATTTAAATTCCCCAAAACAAGGTGAACTGATCAGAACCACATAGAGTCTATGCGTCAAGAGGAAAAGAAGACAAAGGAGGCCCAGCAAGACCACTGTTAAGGCAACCTGGACTTTCTAACAGCTCAGTTTCTTGCAGTCAGAACAGTGAACAGCGTCCAACTGATCACAGTACAGTATGCTGTACTACTGTTCTGCAAAAATTCCCTGAGTAAAAACAAAGACTATTTGTAAGCTGTGAAAGGGAGTGTTTGTAATCTTTAATGTGCTAGAAACTTGTTGGTCCTTGCGAAATACCTAACTGGATTAAAACTGACACAACCTGCTAACAGAGAGGGGAATTATGCCAACGTGGTGCCAAACTCACAAGTCCATCATAGAGTTAGCTTCCTCGAAAAGCTATATCAAATGTACAAGCGTGGACATAAGAGGAGAAGCGAACAATGTTTTTTCCACTTGAGTAAAAAACACATCCACTAAAAGCATTGCAAAACACAACTAGGTGGCTTTTATACTGAAAATCCTAAATGCCTCTGAATTTCCAGATTTTAACATTTAAAACTTTATTTCATTTCATTTTACACAAGACAGAAAAAAATTGTCAAAATAGAAAAGTAACTGAGCTTATGAACGATAGTGATATAAGACTAAAAGCCTTATATCACGTATGTCTACCAGATGACCATACAGGATATCTGACTAAGGGTCTGGCCAGGAGCCTTACACTCCTCTCTCTGGTGGAAAGACACATCTGAACAGTTTATGGTCTTAAATGTTCCAATTAGTGTCATTATAAATAATTGGACTAGAATATTAAAATGAATTATATAATTCAGAACGAAATTTGTTGTCCATTCTAAACTTTGCAGAGAACTTTTCTAAAAAACCAAAACCATCTGGAAAGCAAAACATTCCTCATCTCAGAATGGACCACTGTTTGCTTCAGTACATTCAGCCATTTTAACAAACTTGTGAAGTCGTTGGTATTTCACCACTAATTGCCAATTTTGAGATTCAGAGCTTCTGCAGCACACTATCTGTTTGTGATGTACAGAGGTTCTGGGGTCTTTATATACCGTTTAGTTCTGATGTCCAGTGACCCAGCTGAGCCTCTGTGGGACGGTCCCTCCAAGGTGGGATCTGGGCCCAGCAGAGGCCTGCAGTCATCCTCCATTGTCCCTAACAATCAGCCAGCCTTCAGCCTTCAACTCATCACCTGTCTGGAAGGACAGAGGAAGATTCATGTTAAGAACAACCAGTACTTAACAACAGAACGTCAAAGAAATTACATTATGAAGCATAACAATATGATATTATTGTTGAATATGGCACAAAAGTTATTGACAGCAATTTACCCAGAATTTTTTTTCCCATCATAGTAAAGTTCATTCAATTCTCTCTGAGTGATATGGGACAAAAATTTATGTGAAACTACAGATCTGATGCTCCTCTTACAACTGAATTTCCCCTCTGTGGGTGAACAAAGGATATTTCTATTCTGGTTTATTTTCAGGTTTATGCTGGGAAGAGAGAGCCTGCTGGCTGGCTTAAATTTATCTAATGTGACTTAGACAGGTTTAAACCAGAGATGTTTCCCAACCCATCCACTCATCAGCAGTGCTGTTGTTACCAAGCTAAACATCACAGAAACTTTGTCCATTACAGAGGAATGTCTGTGCTCACGCTGCTAGTTTTAGTGACATTTCATGTTGAAAACTACCAAAGAGGCCATGCTTGTAGGGTTGCACTGATTGCAGATTTCTGGCTGATTGCTGAGCTTTAAAAAGCTTCGGATTTTGATTTTGGCCCATAGTAATTTTATTTATTTTTTTGTCTGAATGTTGATAAATATAGCAAGAAAGTCACTGAGTTGGTAACAGTGGAGTGACTATTCATAACTGTAAACATGCAGACATGACCTGATGTGCCAGTCTTGTAGTCAAACCTCTCACATCAGAGTAAAAGAGGACAGTGGCTGATTTGTTGACCTTCACTGAGGCACATGAGATGGATGAATAAAGTCGGCTTCACATGTAAGCATCGACCGATCACCAGTCTCCCAAAAGGAGAAAATCTGGGCTGATTTATAGACTGACTGATTTATGGATGCATCTCAGGCACCTAATGCTTTTATTTCACTAGGGTAGAAACTACAGTACATCACAGCTTTTATGCTAAAACACAATTATTGTGCTATCTAAGTACTGAATAATTTTCTTTAAACATGGCTTGATCTGCATTGTAGCCCGATTTGATTAAGTGAGTTAGACTCTGCATCACTTCTGGGAAGGCTATTCAGGTTAAAAAAAATAAAAACATTTCAGTGACTACAACCACACTGAAACTCTTACTCAGATAGTTTAAAATCAGGAAGTCCAAAAAAAGAGGGAACTACAGAACACCCCATTCAAATTTTGAGATGTTTAGTCATCCAATTAGGCAACATCAGCATTTAACATTAAGATCTGAGGCTGTGACGATAATCTTTTGTGCATAATTAGATTTTTAACAATAAAATATGAAATAGAAAAGGCATTAAAGTAAAAATCCGAAGAGTCACAATCAGTGATTCCTAGTGGAAGCATTGTGAAAGGTTTCCATTTCTCTATAAATAATAATCTATTATACAGTGACTGTTATGAAACAGCATTTTCTCATTGTGAGATGAAGCAAGAACAGCAAAGATTAGGTCGTTTCTGTGTGTTGATATAATCAGAGCAGTTTAGAAACCCTCAGTGATCGCCCTGTCTGAGCTTGATTACTACTGTGTATTAAAAACTACTTTTAGATCTTTTTATTTAACTTACGTAACAAAATCCAACTGGTTTTAGATTTTGTTATCTAAAACCAATACCTTTATTTGAGATCTAAAATAATACTTAGAATAAACTATCTATTCTGGTTTAGAATAATTCACAAGGCTATTGATTACTTCAGCAAATATCCGCAATCTGCTTATCCGTGTGACCAGCTGGATGCGCGCGCTCCCAGCCAGCAGTGTCTCGAACCAGATGTTCTCTTATTATCACTTCAAGCCCCAAATTGCCCCCTTGCCGAACTGCAGAACCAGTTGGCAAGAACTGAGGTGGCCTGGACCTGCTTCTCATCGCTATTCCTCCCTGCGAATATTAGCACAGTTCCTGTCGTTGCGCTCTGAAGTGCCAACAACATTGGAATGTATGGGTAATACACACTGCAGCTCCCCGTGTTTTTACCTGACTTTGACACTACTGTAACAGCTAAAGCTTCCAATTAAAGTTTTACTGCTAGTGAAACGTCGAAGGAGCCGCGGCCTCCTGTCTCCGGTAGTGTGAACACAGCGAAATGTTCCGGAAAAAGCCAACCTTACAACGTTACTAACCTGTGAGCCAGCGTTGAGGAAATAAAGCCGCGTTAGCTCCACAGCTACACAACACTCCGAAAATGCTGAGCTCTTTTCCGCGTCACCCAATCAAATTCATTGTCAAGCACGTGCAATGACGTCACACTCAGGGCCGCTTAAGTAAATATTGCAGACACTCTATAGTCAAATATAAAGGCACAAATCTTGATATTTTTATTACGGAAGAAGAAAACCAAAGATCATATAAAAAAATTAAACCCCGTTGTTGCTTTAGTCCAGAAGAAATGTTATGTATGGATACAGAAAGATTTATCCATCTCTGGTCGTTTCTTTCATTCTAAAGCCGAGCGTCGTTCCAGTTTGGTACAGCTCCACACTAGAGGCTTCCAATGAGATCAGCTCCAAAGTACATAAAATATGCATTTTATTTTGGAGGAGTTGGGGGAGATATATATATATATATAGATATATATATATATATATATATATATAGATATATAGATATATAGATATATATAGATATATAGATATATATATAGATATATATAGATAGATAGATAGATAGATAGATAGATAGATAGATAGATAGATAGATAGATAGATAGATAGATAGATAGATAGATAGATAGATAGATAGATAGATAGATAGATAGATAGATAGATAGATAGATAGATAGATAGATAGATAGATAGATAGATAGATAGATAGATAGATAGATAGATAGATAGATAGATTCTTACTTAATTCAGTGAGATGAAGCTGAATTAATTGCAGCTTGAGTTCAGCAGTCTGAGAGCTGCAGTAAACACTGTGTCTCAGCCTGGTGGTCTTGGTTTGGATGCTCCTCAGCCTCCTGTCTGAGGGGAGGAGGTGAAACAATTTGCATACAGGATAAGTGGAGTCCTTCATGATGTGGAGCTCCGAGGTTCATGGTGGAGGGAAGACTGTTCCCACAGCCTGTGTGCAGCCTTGACCAGTCTCTGCAGATCCATCCTCTCAAAACAGCAATGCAGCTCCCATGCCACACAGTGATGCAAGTGCAGAGATCACTCTCCCCCACACAGTGATAGAAACTCGTCAGGACTGAGTTCCCAATCCAGCTCTCTGCAGCTTCCTGGGGAAGAATAGATGCTGGTGTCTTTGTTGATCAGACAGGAAGTGTTAGCACTCCAGCTGAAGTCACTAGATATATGCACACCCAGGTTCCTGTAGCTGGAGACCAACTCCACAACTGATGTTCCAATATATAGGGGAGGAAGAGGATCCTTGGCCCTTCTTAAATCCACCACCATCTGCTTGGTCTCCTTGATCTTCTTCCACATAGATGCCTTATCTGCCTGACCCATGATTTCATCAAACATCACTGGTTGTTAGAACCCAGGCATCCAGGTGCTGCTCTGGATGTCCCTTTGTCAACAGTAACGCAGCACCAGCAGGCCTTCTGGGAGCCGTTTTACAGGGTTGATTTGATGAACTTCAGTGCAACTCACTCCTATTCATGCTGCCAATATACATCAGATGATTTGCTGCACCACAGTGTTTCCAGTGAATACTTGTCTTAATCCAATGTGAAATTAAGTGCAACATTCATTTGAGCCACCATTTTATTTTTATCTTCCACACCAAATTACTTTTGTATCAGACAGTGATTCATGTGTCACATACCATGTTTTGCAGAGAATGTGTGTCTTATTGAATGCTATCTTAAGCACTGAGTACTGGGTTGAGTAGTTTACTGTAAGTTTAACAACAAGTCTATGAAAGGTTGTAAGCATTCATATATATTGCCATAATGTTTTTGAGGTTGGTGGTGTTACAAAGTGTGAAAAATCTTCTGTCTTTTTTTATCCAGATTAGATAAGCTCTCAGTTTTTGCCCTTGGGTAAATCTGAGCTGTTTTATGAGAACATATTTTCAGGGAGAGTTATCTATGTTATCCTTTTCGATCAAGAGGATAACACCACATGAAAACAGGAACTAGGGTTTATGAAGAGAAATGGTAACTAAAGTCTACAACACCACGCAATTCATGCTTACTTAAAGTAGATTAAAACTACAAAGTTTCAAAACAGTCAGGAATGTAGGGGCCTTGTCAAAAATCCACATGAATTCAAGTCACTATTCCAACATAGTATTTATAATCTGATGGGTCCAAACTAAAGATGATCATTTTTGTAACTCGGGTGGTTTATGCCTTGATTGGGTTAATAAAGTTTTCATGCATTTCCAAAGTGTAAAGTGCCATGATTTGATTTATATGGCCTGATGCTCACAATAAATAAAAAAATTGAGATGGAGGTCAGCAGTGGAAAAAAAAAAAAAAACCAAACAGAATAAGACAGATACAGCAAAACTGTACTTCCCGTACCATTTACAAAGCATGACTATTCTTATTTTGAAAAGATAATTCTAACTTACTGATTATGTCTTTGTGGAAGATAAAAAGTGCAGGTAAGATGTTCTCAGTTTCAATCAGGCGGTCGGAGTTTCTGTGTAAGCCATTTTCAAATATTATTTTCAGTTTAACTTATAGTTTAACTCATATTTTGGCTTAAAATGTCTGAAAAGTAATATTCCTCTTTCCATGTTTTTTATATTAAAATGGAGCTTGTTGTGGCACAGGGTTTAGCATGTTGGCTGATGGTCCTTGACACAGTCTCTAGGGATCGACTCACAACCACTGGACCTTCCTGAATGTCTCCCTCACTTCTCTCTGGCCATTTCCTGTTTGACAACTGTGAATAAAAATCACTATTGCTACAAAAGAATCCATCCGTTCATTCATCTGTGCTGACTGGTCTCTGCATTTCTTTAATGGCGTGATCAACTAGAAGTTCAGCTGGAAAAAACTGTAAGCTGTAGCCTATGATAGTTTATTTGACCTGAATGCAAATAAATTATAACCTGGTTTGATTTGGACTTACTTTAAATTATATATTCTCGGCTAATAAAAATACAACATCTTGCACTTTCCACCTCAAGTTTTACCTATAACACCATTTATGTAGAGTAATAGAATAGAGTATAAATAGGCTTTATTTTTCACCAATAGAGAAATTTAGTGGACTGGAAAGAAAATTTGCAGAACTTTAATATGAAGTAGTTAATTCAATTGGAACACTAATAACCATCAGAGAATGGCATTAAACTACTTATGTGAACACAGCGCACTATGAATTTATATGCAGTCATTCAAATGAAAATGTGTCCTAAAAATGCTAATTTCTCAGGATGAAATATCATTTGAGAACAACAAACTTAAAGCAGGTATTAAGCATAATTTCAGTGAAGCTGAGTTTGTGACGTAAGAAAATATTCTTACTCTGAGATGATTTGACTGACCATTCTAATGAGATATTAATGCAGCAAAGCAATAAAAATGATTTGATGAATCAAAATCTTCCTTTAAACACACAAATAAAATGAAAACTTTCTTCAACGTTGCATCTGGCACAGCTCACAGCAAAAATATGAAGTACACACAACAGATGCACACAGTAGTGTGGCACCAGTAGCGATAATGCTGGATACCGTTTAATTACTGAGAAACAGAAAGGGAGCACTGATTAGTACAACTAACAAATGTACACATTTTCTTCTTTCAAACAAGTTACATCAATAATCAACACAAAGGTTTCCAAGCTCAAACATGTTTTACTTTTTAAACACTGCGATGTTTGTAGTTCAGTAACTGTGCTACATAAAAATTGTGTTTTGATCACATGACCTGAAGAATGGAAAGTACAAAATGATGTCAGATTGTCTGTGGATCGTATTCATCTATAATTAGACCTGATGGACTTTGGCACTTCATAACTAGGTGGCCCAACAGTTTGAGAGCCTCTTGGTTTACAGTACTTACTGATGTTCAGCGACTCAGACTGGTTGAGCTAATCCTGGTTCTGGTTTTGCTAAGAACAGGGGAAGTTTGGAATGGCAGTTAGAGGCAAGCCTTACTGTAAGCAATCCTAGAAGTTAGTTATCCCTTACTATGGGTATAGGTGGTTCTAGATACAGGCCAACAGGGGCCAGTGACCTGGAGAATTGGTTCTAGCCCCTGTAATGATCTCTGTACTGACATACAATACCGGATCAGTGTCTTGCATTAATATTTGTTAGCGTATCATTATAAGAACGTATTGGTCCCTTGGACCAACTTTTTATTTGCCAGATCAGGGATCTGCAACCTACAGCTCCAGGGCCAAAAGTGTCTATTTGACTCACCAAAAGTATTAATCTATTAAATACTGCCCTGTTTTTTTATTTACTTTTTTCGCCCCACCATGGCTTCCCTGGTTAATTTAGTCTGGAATTGACACTGCTATATGTCTCAAAATACTATGCCATATGAATAAGATTGGAAATACCTGTCTTCAAAGGCTTTCAGTAAAGAGGCTCAGATAAACAAAAATCTGTACAACACAAACATTCTCTGCTTAGGTAAAATACCTGCCTACAGACTAAGAGGACTATGAACACATGTTGGAAGGAAAAGAAGCAGAGAAAACACTGAGAAGTCAGAAGTCCAACTGTAAGCCAGTGTTGAAGGGTTGTTGCACTTTAAGAGACTGTTGGATTTTTCCAGTCCTTGGAACATCTTTGGGAAGCAGCACTACTTGAGAACAGCAGAAGGACATGTTCTCTTTTTTTCCATCCTTTAATAGATCCTCTGTGCATGCATTTGGCTGGGGTCCACAGAAGCACCATTATTACATAGCACCATTTTTCATAGTTATCCTTTTGCACTGGTACCCAACCACTAGCATGCATACACTATAAAATCATGTTCTTAGATAACATTTCTAAATGTAGCATTGATTAAAATGTCACAAGGCAAGTAATGATTATTCATACAGTACTTTACATGTAAATTTGAACTGAATACAGTACACATTAAAGAAAGTGCTAGAGTACAACATTTCCTTGTTTCAGAAGCCTTAGTTTACAGAACTACAGAACACACCAGTGTCTTACATTTATCTAAATGTATACCTTTTCATCTTTTCTTTATTTTTCTTAGTTGCTTTTTTAAAGAAGGCCAAACATCAACATCTCTACATTTTCCAGTTTACAACCAAATGCATAATACAACAGGACAAGCAGAATGTCTTCTTCAGTACGCCTATGTTCACATCACTCTGCACAACCGCACATGAACACAAACACTTTGTCAAGTTAAAGTTTTCCTTTAAAAAAATCTGCATTTTCTTTCTAGATGTGACAAATGGCACATATATTGATTAGAGCTCCTTTTTTATTTTGCCTTTGGCTATTTTTAATGTTTCAGTCTGCTAAAAATAAAAAGTACAAAAATGAAAGTGAGCAGAGATATGTTGAAAAGGACCTTTAAGGCATCAAAACTAGAAAACACCAGATCAGCAGTTCAGGTTTCAGAATCCTGTAGCCATCCACGTCATGTCCACTGAAAACAAGAACCAGATGGTTACAGAGACATTTTTAATCTTTAGATAGATTGCAGAATTTGACTTCTGGTACTTGCACTGTTGTTATTTATTTAGAAAGCTTATAAGGGAAAGTGCCTTTGATTAAAATATGAATAATAAATGTGAATAATAAGACTTTATAAAAATATAAAATGTTGTCTTTTGTGTTTAGAGACTGATAAGTCAGCTGGATCACATACTTGAGTCTTAGCAGCTTTGACCAGAGTTGAACCTTTAGCTGTGATATCAGTGTCAGCCCTGTACATGCACATGGATTGCTTTAATAAACCTCTTTTAAATTTAGAATCTAAGTTTTTGTGTATGCTTCCCATTGTTAAATACCGACAGATCTAAAGACAGGCTGACCAAGACCTGCTCTGTTTGAGCAACAAATATTTCTAAAGAGTTAAAAATAGCATGTGGGTTTCTCTTTTAAGTGATTTGAAAAAAAAAATGTACAGTATCATATTGTCAAATTCACTCCGTCAGTCATTTAATTCAATAATTGCAGTTGCCTCCAAACATTCTTTTTATTGCATGGACTAGGATTGTGCTGTATACGCTGTAGAACAGAACACATTAATTCAGTCTAACATATCTTAATCAGCTGTATAAATTTCAGATTAAGTGCAATTTTCTTGTTTATAATCAAACAACAGTTCTGAACAAATTGTTCAGAACTGCAAACAATATCTTATTTTAAACTGATCAGCCATAACATTATGACCATTATAACATTGAGGGTTGTTTTTTTCCAATATAAAGGCATCTGATCTTTTTGGACTCAGTCTCAGGTATTTAGTGAATCTGTGGTAAATATTTAAAGTCGTATAAGCCAAAGCCATGGATGTTCAGGCTGTCTCCTCAACCATGTTCCATTTCTCCACAGAGACATTTTACTGCTGAAAGAAACCACTCAGATTATGAAACACTACTTCTTTTAAAGTGTGTAGTCAATCTACAACTAAAGTCCAGTTTACAAAATAACTGAAGTCAAGGATTAAACATTTTCTGGTTTGAGTTTTGAAAGGATCAAAGTGGCAAGGAGGGCTGCTGGCTTATGAGCTGCAAAATGATACAGTGATGAAAGTTTAAACCAGCTTCACAGGTTCAGGTTGTGATGGAACGGTCAGTGCCGTCACCCAATCAATGGACTCTGCAGTGTAACACCATATCTGTACTGTACCATTTTCCTATGGACCTACAACTGAAGACTGCCCAGGAACAGTGCTGTATGGGTCAGTTGTATGGGCCACTTTTACAATGGAAACAGACAAAATAGCATATTGAAACCCACCAATCCGCACCTTACCCTTCATTAGAAATAACACAGCATACCTCTTATTTATTGTAACCTTTGGTATGTGAGTTGTCTGAAACACATGATGTAAGGATGTCAACCACAGAGTTCTGCTTCAGTCCTGTGGTTCTGAGGCTGGCTTTATTTCTGAAAGCTTACATCAGCTCTAGATGTGCCTGCTGGTTTAACTAGCCCACCTTAATTGGTTCAACTGGTCCTTGTAAAACTAAGACTTTGCAGGTTGTGTGTGGGCTGAATTAATCTGCAGGTTGACACTTTCAGGCACAACCTTAATAAAGAATCAGGATATCATGGGGGTGTAGGGGGGTTTGTGTGCAGCTGATAGTCATTGTGATCAATGATTGTCAATTTATGCTAATATTAGAATTATCAGTGGTCCTTCTGCCAGAAATAATTTCAATAAAAGTGCAGATTTTCTTTGCAGTATTTTCAATAACACTCATTTTACCAAACTGATGACTGTCTTGCCTTTACAGGACGTTACTACTAATGTGATACCCTATTATTCTGAAGTTGGATTTTCAAAAGTCTCACTAGAACATTTGCAGAACAGCCATCGTTTGCTATCTACTATGGCTACACTCATATAGAATGTAGTGAAAGTTGCTAGATTACAGTTATCAAACCTTCATTTCCAGCTCCAAAACACAGCATAAATTGATTTACCGTATAAATACGGTAAAATTCTGTCAAACACAGCTGGTGGGATTTTAGAGATGTTTACTTTTTTACAGTGTACACTTCATATTCCTCAAATTAAATTTTAGCTTAGACAAGAATTATCTAAGGGAAAATTAATTTCTAATTTCTAAAATAGATTGTGCTTTGAATGATACAAAGTATGATATATCTCGTATGTTTCTCTATATAAAAAAGTAAAACAAGTTACTGAAAATAAATTGACAGTCTTCACCAGACCCTCCGAAAAGGGCAGCAAACATTAAATATTCTGCATTTATTCAGGTTCATCTAACAGCAAAGCTCAGTGTTTCTTTTCTCTCTCTGTTTTAACATCTTTCTTTATGTAATATAATGAGATCAAAACACTGCATAGAGCTACTTTAACAGTCAGCCAGGTTTTTAACACCAGTTGGCCCTCCATTTAATCAACATTGTTGGGTTTTATCAAAATTCCTAGCTGATACTGATTTAAAAAGGGGGATTGCAACATCCTGCCGAAGTTCTGTTTGCGTTGCTGCTTCCTTCAGAAATGTCTCTCTGTACTTTAAGTGCAACAACATCTTTTACAATTTACATGGTCCAATTTGGAAGGAAATACTGGAAAGCTCCAAAGTCCAAATGCTGACATTCTGAAAGAATTTCGCAATCCAAAATTTACCGAAAGAGCTACTCTCAGTGATGTAATGATGTGGCCCTAAGGAAGCTGTCTGACTACCAAGTAGGTTTTTTGCCATGTTTTTTTTTATAGAACCTGGTAAGACATGGCTCCAGCTAGAGCTCCGGAGCTGGATTAGCACTGAAAGCAGTGTGGTGAAAAACCTCAGAAGTGCTTCAATAACAAAACATGCATCAGATCAACACAGAACAAGTTGATCAAATGCACTAAATCAAAAAGAGCTTAATGTTATGACAAAACCAAATTCATTTTTACCATCTGCCAAACATCCTTCACCTCATTTTAAAAGCTAAGTGTTTATTAGATTCCTTGAATCTTTGAATTATAAGATGCTGGAAAATTAGAGAGCTCCAAAGATTTTTCCTTTACTTTAGATGTAAATAAAAGATTTCCCCACTCTACACTCTATACTATATCATGAAAATGTCCAGCAACCAAATACATTTACACAGGAAACCCAATGTGAACAGTGGGATACACAGTCCACTGCAGCATGAAGAGCATACACTCATTAGCCACATTATTAGATAGACCTGATTGAAAGCTTGAAACACAAGTAATGGATGAGCCAATCACATGGCAGTAACTCATAGCATTTAGATGCTATTAAAATTACTTGCTGAAGATCACCAGGATGGGGAAGAAAGAAGAGTGACATGCTGTTGATGACAGACTGGTCTGAGTCTTACCAACCAGTCTGCTGAGATTTTCCCCTATAACCATCTCTTCTGATTAAAGAAAATTGTCAGGGAACAAAAAGAAAATTCAGTGAGCAGCAATTGCTTATCTTTGTCTGGTAAGGAAGATAAGCAACAAAACCTCAAATGGCCACTCAGTAGGTGAGCCATCTTCCCCAAGGACACAACAACTTAGATAGATGGAGCAGGGATTTGAACAGGCAACAAACAGATTACAAGATGAACTCCTGGTACTATGTATATGAATATATATGTAATATGGTGACTGATGAGTATACATTTCTTTTGAGGTACAACAAATGTAAATTTGTGTCCTCAGCAGCAGGAGACTGACTGTATTCAGGTGGATGGACAATAAACAGCAATGTTTTTTTCTGTCTAATCCAGTGTTGGTCTCCTTTCCACTACTGCTACTTCAATTATCATATAAAGAAGCTGACTAATGTAAATTCACCTTGATTAAACCAGAATCAGAATAATTAGATAAAAATTAAACATGTCTGCAAACATGCTTGTTTGCAGTGTGTGGGCTGTTCAAGGCAGTAACCATCAGTCTGCATCGCCACTATACACACATCTTCCAACATGACAAGAACTTATTCATTCTGGGCATTCCTGTGTGTGTGAAGCATCAGATGGCATGTCGAACAATGACCTAAAAATGCTTGTAAAATCCAATAAGGAGACACTTTCAGGGTAAAATAATGCAAAGTTGTAATTAAAGGTGTCACTGCACCAGGTGGTGTGGAGTCTCTTATTGTAATTATTTGCAATCTGGACATTAGAAGTGGAAGTAGATTATTTAAAAAAATCTTTCCTCTATCATGCATCACTTTCATCTTTTAAATGAATGAACCGTGCCTAAAAATGCCTTCAGCAGAATTTTTTTTTTGTTTTCCAGGGCTGTTTTTACATTTGCTTCCAGTTGATCATGTTTGTGTGCCAAACAGAAGACATGTAGAAAAATCTAAAATTCACATCTTAGAAGACAATATGTAGCTGCTTGTGCTACGTCTTCCTTTTGCCATCTCTCATGACATTTTTATGTTTAAAGTTGTTTTTTGAATACACATTCAGCTAAGTAATTCCTTCGACAGTTTTATGTTTCATGGCAAAAAAATGTCTCAAATATCATGCATGGATTTAGTCTTGTCTAATGACACCCAAAGATGGATCAGACTAGCTTCACCCAAAGACTATACTGCGTTCCATCAACTAACTGCAAGAAATCTACTCAAGCCTCACAGTTATAGATTTGTTTTGCCTCCTTTGAGTCTTGTTGGTTCTTTCAGCAACAACTGCACTGATAGTTTGGCTCATTAAAAAGCACACTCTGGACTGCTCACAAGTTCAGTTCTCTTTCTGAAACTGACTAGTTTCAGAAAGAGAAACTAGTGGTGCAACTCTAAGCACCAATGGATTTTACGTGCAGCATCTGACATCCGGTCAGTGATTCTGCACTCAATAGACTGCTCTGCAGGTTTGCATCACTGCATAAGTTGCCTCTAACTGACCCAGAGCTTGCCAATGTGAAGATCTAACATCTACTGTGCAGTTTTGGTATCTTTTGATGGATGTTAAACTGCCAGTGCACATTACAGCAATGAACTGTGTCTACATACACACATTAATCCTTGTATGTTGGGATTTTTAATGATCTGGAGAACTCAACACACCCTGCAATTCTCCAGTGCACATGAGAAGACAAAGACCAGATCATGTCTTCACTGATAACAGTACGTAAGAATACCGGAACATAACCTGATATAAAGAGAAACACAAGGTCAAACCCAGAATTCTGTTGTCCATTTACACTTGAACAGTAAACTGAAGGACTAAACTCTACATCAGAAAACAAAACAAGTCACAACACCAGCATAACCATTTCACTGGCAGCATGCATTGGCACACCAATGTTTCTCTTGCCTAGTTGTTGTGATAATTATAAATATATTATTCCATTGGATCAACACCTACAGCTCACGACACCATACTTTTCCCCAGGTCAGTGAGGCTGTAAGCATTGACAGGTATTTATTGCACTTATGGGACTAACTCAGGCCCCAACCATCAGGATATCGCAAACAACCCAGCAAATTTCTCAGGCAACTACCTCAACTTTTGTTTTGACTCAAATATAGATATCCATCCTATGTTTATAAGGACCCTTTTGATTGTTGCAGTTTGCACTTCTCTGCACTTCTGCTTGCCACAAAAATACTAGGTAATATTTAGGGTGCCAACATTAACAATGGTCAACTCTAAAGCTCATCTATTACCAGCAATACCACATCACTGTAACGATTTTTTTATTAATAACCATCTGTACAGTGCATTCTTAAATTTAAAAGGCAAATGTGGGTTAAAGTCCACAGAGCCCCTAATCATTCCCAGGCTGCTCCTGGTTAAAGTGCATCAGCAGCAGTAGATGAATCAGGTGTTGCTATAAGGCGATGAATGGATCACTTCTTGGCAGGGTAGATGTTTACCAGCCCTTGGTAAATCAGCCTACTTGTGGAGACAGCACATGGCATGTGGAAGGTTGGGCCATGTGTGTGGAGGGTGCAGAGGTCAGTCCTCCTGCTCTATGCTGTCCTGTTGGTCTTCTGTCCTCTTCTCCTTGTGGCATGAGAAGATCCTCCGCATTTCCTCCTCATACCTGATGAAGTTTTCTCCGAACCGAGCCCAGGCTTTCAACGGAACCGTGATGGTGTTCCTGTACGGCTGGCGCACTTCACTTATTTTTAAGAAGACCCCGTAGCGGTTTGACCCCACATCGAAGTAAAAGCGTTTGTTGTCCACTCGGAAGGACGCTGCCTCCGGGAGCTCGGGGTTATCGAGGCGAGTCCTGGAGCCCAGTCGGCCATGCTCGTCCACCTCTTCCTCCCCGTAGTCCTCGATGAGCTGGGACAGGGCGTCTCTGAACTCGATGAGACCCTGTGCGGGCAGAACGATGGTCTGCTCGATGCCCTGGCCATAGTAGCCCATGGAGCCGTGGCCTTTGCTGACGGTCTGCCGTATGCGGAGGAACCTACCTCTCTGGTTCTCCTTGAGGTCCAGAAAGTACTTCCTGTTGTCTCTCTCAATGAACTCGCTCTTGAGAACTCGGTGGGCATGATCATCGGAGCCTACCGAGCCGGTGGGAGATGCATGCTGCTCCCGCGCTTTTCTGCGAGCATCCTGCCCGCGGCCCTGCCCGTTGCTGCCGTGTTCCTCTGCCAGCTGCGGGGTCTGGGCCAGGCTCCCCCGCAGTCCGATTCGGGCGTAATAATCGATGAAATCTCCCAGGCAGTATCGCAGAGCCGGAGCCATTGACATGGACAGGGTCAGCTTGCTCTTCCTGATGTTATCATGACGCCCTCTCCCGATCCACACCTCCGCTATCTTCAGGAAGCGACCGCGCACACTCTGCTTCACGTCCAGATAGAAGCGTTTCTTCTGGATATCAACGCGTTTTGAGGCCAGTTCCTGAATGTCATTTCCCTGCTGCGCTGCTCCAGCCTGGCTGTACTGCTGGGGATACGCGTGTCTGGACAGAGAATCGGACGGGATCTTACCCCTGCTTCTCTCCGTTCCCCTGCAGCACCCATCAGCCATCATCATCATCATTTATATTCCAGCAGCAGCAGCCTGCACAGGAAAAAGCGATTTCTCCATTCCCAACATACAGGCTGCAGCTGGCTGAAAGAGCACAGGTTCACCTGAAAATGGCTGCGTGTTTTAAAGCTATCAACTCATCCGGTCAGAGTCCAGAATGAACACCATGTATCCGGTCTCCGATGCGGTCTGGTTCCATGTTTCATCAGCGGTTTGTGCCGCAGCCTCTCGTTAACACAGGGAACCGGGAACAGCCGACCTGCGATACAGGAATGAACCCGATGAACTCGTTCACCCCCCGCCCCTCCCCGTCCTGAGAAGCCCTCTGTTAAAGAGACGCGACGTCAGCAGTGACTGAAGGCTGCATTCACTGCAGCTCTTCTCCACTGCGCGGATTTATGGCAGCGTAATGCAGGATCCACCGAGACTCCTGCCCTCCATTCAGACGAACATCATGTCCCTGTAGAGAACATGTGAAACAGGATGCTGGTTTTCCTCATCATCATCATCATCATCATCATCATCATCATCATCAACATTTCACAGTCCTCCTGATGGCAGAATTATTTCAATCATAAAGACATATATATAAAAATTGCCATGGTCAAAAGACATATTAGTTGACTGCAAATTGGTTTACTAGCTTGTAAGACTGACTTGCCGTTTCTTCTCCAATAGGTTAACATGATCAGCACTGAAAATGTAACTTTTATAAAACAAAATGTTTTTTTTTGTTTTACAAATTTGTTAAAACTGTCACTGTGTTATGATCGATGAGAAATGAGAGAGAAAATTAAAAAAACAAATAAAAATCAAGCTCCTCTTCTCGGTTCCAGTGCTAACTACAGAAATGACTTGATCTGAAACAGTAAATCAATAAGAGGGAGGAAGAGAGTCTGTCCATGACGCTTGTGTAAGAGCTGCTCACAGCCTCCTCTTGCTCTCTGCTACGGTACAGCTTCTCCCAGTCAGCATCTGCCAGGAATGAAGCTCAGACTGCTAAAGGGAGAACTTTATAATTTCTTGTGGCTGAGATTTTTGTTCACAACAGTTCAGAGCACCATTCACATTACAACACACAAGGCTCCAACCCACCATTTCTTCATCTGTTGCTTCCCTCCATTACACAAGATAAATGGATATTTTATTAATCCCAAAGGAAATTGTGTCTCAGACCATCACTCCCACTAATACAAACAGTAAGCACCAAAGACCCAACAGATAAAAGCATTGAGTATTAAGAAATAAATAGCAGTGTGAGCAGTGACAAACAAGTTCCCTAGACTCTCAGTGAAGCGACACACCGTAAGGAATTTTGGTGTTCACTAAACTTAACTGGTGAGTTCAGTGGGTGACTCTGATTGGACAAGATTGCTCTGATCTTGGAGATCGTCCCCTGCCGCACCACCTTCTCCACAGAGTACAGGCTCAGTCCCACCTCAGACCCTGCATTCTAAATGAGCTAATTCAGTAAACTTAGTGGTGCCCCACTCCCCAACACACACCAGCAGGACAGCACAATGGACACAATTAACTAGTGCAACATATACAACACCTTAGCAGACCCCAAAAAGATGCCTCCCTTCTCAGACAGTACATCCTGTTCTTGACCTCCTTCTTGACCTGGAGGGAGCAGATGACACAAGTCACCAAACCCTTTGGGTCAAGACTGTAGGACTGTGGCTAATTCTCATTCATCCTCTTCAACTTTATTTTTCTTTGTTGAACAGTTACAGTAAAGAAATTCTCTAATTGCTGACCCATTGTTGCCAATATACATTTTTATATATGGCAGAAACCTAAATATTAACCTAAATCCAAACTGTTCATTATAATCAGTTAGAAATTATACAGTTTTCATTGAAGGAAAAAAATCTTCCATTCTACTTTGAATAGCTTACAAGTCACTCTTATTCCTCCCCCTTAAAAAAAAAAGCTGAAAAAATACTTACCAAGAAAGGTGACTGCATTTTTGCAGACAATTTAGTGTCAGGCCAATTTGACACAAAACGTCTTAATTAAGAAAAAAGGTTAAATGTCTATCAAGAAGTCACTTGAGCTGTAATAACCAACAGACCACATGTAGCTCACATTTTTAATGCATCTCAAAGAAACTTTATTGTTAAACAGTATAGGTTAACTTTGAACAAGGATAACTTGGTTACATTCAAGTGCAGCATATATAACAAAGCTAAAAAAAAGACATAATGTAATAAATGATAATGCATAGCAATGCACATCCCATTGCTATAGAGCTGAATGCACAGAACAAGAAGAGGAAGGACAAACCCAAACTGAACTTCCATCCCATAGAGCCAAACTCTTCACCAGGTTCAGCTAAATGTAACCTCAACATGTCAATGTGTAAAGCATGTCTTAATCCATGATTGAACTGAGAAAAATGAAAGAACTAGATTGGAGCTAAACTGAATTGGAAATTAACTAAACTAGTTCATTGAAAGAATATGTTGTCAATTGTTGTTATATAGAGAAAGTGAACTGAAATGAACACAGGATGAACTATGTAGAGCCAGAATTGAGGTAAAAGAAAAAATAGTACAGTAATAGGTATAAAGCAGAAGTGGAGACATATGTCCACTCAGCACTTTTCTATAAGCAACAAACAGTTGGACCACAAATAGAATGTTTTAGAGCTCCAAAAAACAGTAGTTCTGTTTCTAATACAATATCAGAGTAACACATCTCCACTCTAACTGCAGTTGTGTGATAAACAAGCACCATCTTCTTTCTGTGATATATTTGTCAGTTTCATATCACCTAATATCATGTTTGTTTCCAGAAGCACACTCTGCCCTGTGGAGCCTCCATTTGAGTTCTGGTGCTATATACAGGCTGCAGACCACTTTCTCAGCAGTCTGTTCTCAAGAACAGGTTTCAGTTCCTCTGGAGATCAGCCTGTAGCTCAGAACAAGCTGACTGTAAAGAAAGTTTCTCTTCCATCTTCCTGTGGTCCTGCTATAGAATATGACTAATTATCTGCAAACATGCTGATGACAGTGTGTTTTGTCTAATAAGGGCTCACACATTTTGAAAGAAATGTTGAGACTACTTACTAAGGAGGCAGACCTGACAGTGAGCCTCCATCTTTCCACAGGTCACATGTTTGATATGTGGGACAGCCTTGCTGTGGTCAAACTAAACACAGTTAAATCAGTTTTCAGATTGAGTTAGTTAATTGCTACGCTACCAGACAACTTTAACTCTCAGCAGAAAATATTTGACAAAATCTTCCTCCATTAATGTTCAGAGAAGACAGATTCAGTCTGAATGTCTTGGCAGTTAGAACTCAAAGCTTGCAGGTCCATCAGTCTGGTGAGGAACAGCAAGGTATACTCTGACTTCCAAGCATTGCTGCAATAGGCCGTCATTCACATGACACTTTACAAAGAATTATACAGCTGCACATGTGAACATGCGTTGAAGTGGAAATGAGTGAGACAATTTTAAAATCATTGTGTCAAAGGCTTAAAATAAAATAAAGCGATACAATGAGACATGTTCTTACTGCGGTCTATAACCTCCCAACTGTGGCATGTAGCTGGACACTGCTGCTGACTCTGTGTCAGCAGACAGGCTGTCTGGCTTGGTGGTCAGCTCAGTGTCCTCTCTGAGGGGACAGAAGTCATGCTGCTCCACCCCCAGCAGCCTGAAGTCATCAGACTCCATGTTGTTCTGGTTCTCTGCACCAGTAAATAGTGACGGCCTGGGAGGAGGCTGGACCTGTCTGCATCCCTCCTGCAGCGACACGTCTGGGTGCTCCTCTGAGTCCAGCAGAGGCTGCGTGGACTCGGACCGTGAAAAGATGGAATGCTGCGAATGGGAGCTGGGTGTCTGGCCCTTGTAACCACTGGATGCCACAACAGAGGAGTACTGAACGGTGCTGGCAGTGGAGTCAGCGAGGTCAGGGCCCTCATCGCTGTCGGAAACGCTCTGTCGCGGCGAGGACATGCAAGAGGAGCCGCCAATCCCGCTGCTGTGCTCCTCAGACAGGTATTTGCCCTTCTTCAGAGACAGACTGGTCTTGTCCTCTTCAAAGCCAAGCTTTACCTCACACACCCCAATATCAAGCACAGACACACAGTTCTCCATTGGAGTCTCGTCCTGAAGAGGAACAAAAGGTCACTGTTACATCTCAGACCAAAAGAATTTCACCCCAATACAAAATTCAAGGCTTTGTCAGGCCTATATTAAATGTAAATACAAAAGTTCACTATGAATTTAAAACCTTATCCTGACACCAAGAGTCAGAGCTTTCATATGGAACCCACAGAAAAAGAGAGAGACAGGGGGGAAGTACTGCAGGTTTACCTTCAGAGGATAATCAGGGGACCAGTTCCCAATGGTGCTCTCTCCAGGGTTGGGAATCTGAGGCCAGAAGTTCTCCTTTAATCTGAAGGAAAGAGAACTCTGATATTACACAGCTATCAGTCAGAAACTAACAAGAAACACAAATCACGTCTCTAACACAAGACCTTAACGGAGTCTAAGCTGGCCTAACTACAGAGCAGAAACTGGAACAGCCAGCCTCACCTTCACTGAGCTTTTTTAGAGCAACTTTACAGCACGAATGCTCTTCATAAACTACGTATTGAGATGCTGACACACTATGAAGAACTATATCTTGTACAGAAAAGAAGGAGAGAGACAGGAAAGTTCCACCTACACATCCTTCTTCAGAAAGCACAGCAAGAGAGCCATGAGAACAAGGAACAGGAAGCCCAGGCTGACTCCCACCACGATGCCCTCAATCGTTCCTGGAGCTGACAGGAAGACAGCACAACAGATCAGCAACACTTCACATCGCCACCAAGTTTTCCTTAATTTATTAATCCTGACAAGTTATTAATACCAAATTGTTTTTTTTTTTTTTGTTGTTGTTCTGCATCAAAAAAATATATAAACATAGTTTAGATGAAAGACTCGACCACAGGATTCTGCTTCCTTTGGCCTTCCAAAAAGCAAAACTCTGGCTTGTGAACCAGTCCTAACCATAGCTGGTACACAGGGGATGGGTTGGACATGTCTGTCCTGATGGACTGGTGACCTGTCCATTTCTCAGAAAGTCAACACCACTTTTTATTTTCCATCATCAATCATTTCTTGCTCCTCCTTCAGTGCAGCTTAAAAGCAGAACTTTGTACAGACACACTCATCTCTTCCCAAGTGCTTTGCAGTTTATCTAGTTGCCTTCAACATCTTTCTTCCTTTGCTCACAGTCTGCTGCTATAATTTTATTAAGGCTTTGAATGAATATGTCCTGTTTGTTTAGCTGATGTGAAGCAGCTGCCTGCAGACAGACTCACCGTATCTCAATGTGGTGAATGAGTGAGGGATGCTGTTTTTTGAGCCTGCCACGGTTGAAGCGCTGATCCAGACTTCATACTTGGTGTTGCCCAGCAGGTTAGTCAGAGTGTAAGAGGTTTTGTTAACTGGAACAGGAATCGATTCTGAACAGAACCAAACAAGTTAGGCTGACTGCTGAGAAGACAGTGAAAAAAAAAGAGCCAGTTCTGACAGGTAGGAACGTACTCGGGGCCTCGTTCTCCTTTCTGTAGGATATGTTGTAGTTTGTGATGAAGCCCCGCCTCTTGTCCAGTGGAATCTCATCCCACACCAGCCGAGCATTATCGTATGCTGGGTAGCTTTTGTTAATAGTAGGGCCCTGTTCTGGAGCTGTAACCCAAGCAGAAACATTATTAGAGCTGATCACACCAGACTGGATCCAAGTCAGGTAAACAACGAACCACCGCTACCCAAATCTCTTCAGAAACTTCCCTAATTGTAATAGAACCAGAACCACAGGAGTATTACATGCACATCTGCAACTTAGTGGTGAGTGTGCTGGCCAAATAACAGGCTTCCCGATTTAAGATAATAAAAAATATGACTGCAGAGAATTAATTAGTTGTTTTCCTATCATTGCTTTTATTGTTACGTCAATATTAACACAAAATATCATGATCAAATTTGAAGTCCCTGTTGCTGCCAGGAAGGTGCTCTGGTCAATTGAGACCAAAATTAAATATTTTGGTTTAAGTGCAAAACATGTGAGAAATGACTGAACACATCTCTGAAAGAAGCAGAGAACAGCAATATACTGTGGGGATGTTTCTGTTCAGAAGGGTCTGGGTTAGCAGTTTTCTGGACAGGCACTGATCTTTACAAAGCCTGACCTGGCCATTCCAATTTTGGCCAATACTGATATTTTTGTCTGAAATGTTGTTAAATATAGCAAGACAGTTGCTAAGTTGGTAACAATTGTTAATTGCAAACTGCAGCGGCAGTCTGGGCCGGTCCACCAGCCCAGTCTGGTGGGCTGGTCTGTCAGTCAAAGCTCTCTCTGCAAAGTTGCAGAGGACAGTGGTTGATTTTTAGATCTTTGCTGAGGTAGATGAAATTAGTGGATAAGATCGGCTTCATGTGTAAGTATCAGCTGATCACCCATCTACCAAAATTAAGGAAATCTGGGGCCAATTTATCTGTGCACCCATAATCTGGGTGGCTGGGCCCTATAGAGTGAAGCAAGTTTAACCAGCAGAGGTATCCTAGTCATCCAGGTTAAAACGTGATGACAGTCTGCAAGTGATCTGATGATGAACAGAACGTACAGATGCAACATGTAGTCATTTGGAGAGTAGGATGTGCGGTGGGCTTATCATAAGGAAGTCATTTTAGCACAGGAAGATGGTCACTAACCATCTAAAGCAGTCTGACAGTAATCAGTCTTTTAGGTAGATCAGGACCAACTCTGCTGAGAAAATATCTAACTAACAAAGCACAGCAGTGTAACTCAGTGAGGAGAACCATTTTCTCAGGACACATTTTTGGTGACAACTCCAGGTAAGAAGTGAAGCGACTTTACAAAACTGAAAACCATGGTAAGGTATGATGGGAAGATGGATAGAACTGAATACAAAGCACAGCTGGAGGAAAAGTTGTAGAGGCTAGAGAAGACCTGAACACCCAACCAGAGCTCTTCACACTAACATATCAATACCAAATGCAGAGTGCAGGATTCCCCCAAGTAAATGAAGGTAAACAGATGAAAAAAATAATACATGGAAGAAAGCGAGAACTAGAGCATCATCCAGTTCGTCTTACCTCCTTGCTCCAGATAGGCTTCTTTATGAACCAGCTTCCTGATATTTCCAGACTGAATGACATAAACTGACACATTGTAGCGAACAAACTTCTCAAGGCTCCCTGGAGTTCACATCAGAAAACAAAATAAACATTTTGATCAAATAAAGATGAATAGCTGCAGATTATAATGATGACATAGAATTATTGTTGCATTACCCCACCAAACTCTGCTCACAGAGCTGAATGAGGCGTGGACATATGGAAGTCCATCCATAGCGAGGAACATTTTAACACAGCTCAGAAACATAAAGAAACTTTCTGAAAACATGAAGGGGATTCTGCTTTTTAAAAATATGACCTGTTCAAAATGACAAGTGCAGCCTTCAATCACAACTTAATATTTAGTTATATATAATCCATTTTTATACAGGAAAAAATCTCAACTCATTGGCTCATTTACAAGCGAGACCAAACACAAAAAATATAAAACAGTTGAGATTTAGCAGCACTTAAGAGCATCCCAGCCAGCGGTTGTGTTGGGATTTTTTGTTGTCCTTCATTTTGACTGATGGCATCAAAAATTTCTGTCATATTTTACTTTCATCTGTACATTTTTAAATGATACTGACATAGACTGTTTAGTTGCATTTAATTGTTGTGTGGTTTGACTAACATTCAACAAGTTGAAAGGAGAATACTGATTCCATCAGACAGATGAACACATCTAGCTTTTTCTCTGGAGTAACAAAAACACTGAGTATTTGTCACTGGAGAGTGACAAAAACTCTGCAGTGAGCTCAGGAACTTCCCTAATTGTAATAAAACCAGAACCACAGGAGTATATACACATATAGCACATATAATACGTGTTATATGTGTATTTGGTCACATATAACACATGAAATTAAACTACTCCGCTTATGAGCGCTTCACCTGCTGTGATCTGAACGTAACCCAACTGATTAACTTCAGATACCTTAGGCTGAATTAAGCTGGAGACCTTATTTTATTTAAGAATTTACTGATTTCATTTTTAGAGAATCTTTTGAGTAAACAGTGTTACTTTTCCAATTTCTTACTTTTGTTTAATATCTACCAGCTCCATTTTTACTCAATCAGGTAACGGCCTTCTCCTTTATTTGGACTATCAATATATCAACAACAAAAAAATAAAATGGTCAAAAGCGGAATATAACCTTTAATTGCAGTCCTTGTGGTGGTCTTGTTTTCTCTCTGCCAGTCTGTTTTTCCATGCCTTGCCCACTCAACTACATATTCAGTTACAGCGGTGTTATTTGGCCGCTTCCATTCCACAAACATCTGACCCTCCTGGGTCCACACTTTCAACTCTGCCATCATTGGTCGTTCTGAAAGAGAAACACACACACTGTTAGCAAAACATAGACCAAACCAAATCACATACACCAACCAAAGGGCTAATTGAATGTCTTTTTCTTTGAACATTTGTAACAATAACAATCCTCCAGTCACCTCTACAGAACAATATTTATGCTTTCAAAAATTTTGCTCAACATTATATGTTAGAGAAGCAGGACTCAAGATTCTGTAAAGCTCTGATCAGCTCATTCTGATCTTAGTCAAATCTGAATTGTCTTTTAAGAACTATATATCATAAGAAAATCTAAGAGCCATAGGAATATTTTCAGGCTTCCAGCATTGAGCAGACAGTAAGAAAGATAGGAGAAAAAGTGACGCTACACCCTATGACACAGAGAGCTACTAGGATTAGAAGAATGTAAGTAGAAATGTTTTCCAGTCACATTAATGTGACCGTCAATGTCAGTCTGTCAATGTAAGCCTGTAAATGGCGGCCTGTTTATGTACAGGCTTGAGTTCAGTTATGTGTCAGAGCACCTATCTAAGAGCACCTATCTAAAACTGTTGGGTGCAGCAGTAACAGCAGTCAGGCTGGAGTCCTGCTAGTGACACACCACATCCAGATTTTCTTTAAGCATTTTACAGCAGCAACTACATTATTATGTTTATGGTGGTCTCGGTCTCTCTCCACTGGTCTTGGACTTGATTTGGTCTCAGATTAAGTGGCTTTGACTATAACACAAGGAGGTCATTTAGTATGTCGTATTTAGGTATTGAAAACGATTGGATTTCTGAGTTTCCAACTGGCCAGTCGCTGCTCAGGGTTGGTTGAATTGAAGAATGAACCAATCCTCAACTACTGTCGTGGTGCATCTCTGACATATGTGCAAGCATGCTAACATGCTGATTAAAAAGTGGCCTTTTTGCTACCATCTCTTGCTATGATGTCAAAAGATTTATGTTCAGACAGTTACAATGAAACAACAGCAGAGCTGAAATCTTTTCAACCTCATCAGACTTTTTAATTACTCTGGTTCTTTAACTTACCAAATATGCATAATGGCAAGAGTACAGCGGCACTGTGTTTTCTACTGTACCTCACCAGTGCACATGTGCATAAAGGCATTAGTTGTATTTCTTTTTCTGTACTGCAGTACTAATCAGGCTCTGGGTTTATTCTGCTGATACTGACTATGCACGTGTATGCTAGCTTTAGTGTTCATCTTCACTGAATATTCAACATGAAGCGTCCATATGCACTTGCTGCTATGTTTCATTGAAAGAGACACATACCAGATGATCTGACAGGGATGCCCAAACACGCCTCTGGAGAAGTCCCCTTGGAATTGTTGGCATTCACACACACTTTTACAAGCTGTTTATCAGCCAAGGAAATGTTCTTAAGCAGAGTGACTCTGCTCTCACTGGAGTTCTGGTTCTGGTCGGCCAGGATGATCTCCTGCTTCAAACGTCCATTCTTGGTGTAGGAAATTAAGCCGAATGACGTTATCCTTCCATTGGCATGCTTGGGATCCTGAAAGTCAAAGTCATATACACACACATGATGAAAAAGCAGTTTCCATCAGTGGGAGAATGTTCAGCGTAGACTGAGCTGTTCATCCCCTGCACACCAGATGAGTCATTCTGCTGTCAACAAAAATGGCTGCATCCTTAAAACGCCAT
This sequence comes from Poeciliopsis prolifica, assembly GCF_027474105.1. Taxonomy (NCBI): domain Eukaryota; kingdom Metazoa; phylum Chordata; class Actinopteri; order Cyprinodontiformes; family Poeciliidae; genus Poeciliopsis; species Poeciliopsis prolifica. Next base: position 347,556 of record NW_026562436.1, on the reverse strand, counting down.
TTTGTTCCACATTTCCAAAGTTTAAACTCAAACTGCTGTTCAGAAGTAATAATGAAATCAGTGTAGTCCAATGCCCTCCTCAATCGCCGGATCTCAACCCAAATAAATTTCTCAGACACCTGTTTGAATCTAGACCAGAACCAATGAAGCCAAAACCGAGCAAATGAGTGTTCAGACCAATGTACATGTAAGCAAGTTGGACCCAATGACATGTCTACTGAATGAATATAAGCTGATGTTTTCCAATCTGGTAATGTTTGATTTGGACATTTTTTATTAAACTGTTTTGTTTACAACATTATGAAACTTTACCTTACAAATGATCTGTACTTCTTCACGATGGTCACCCCCAGACAACTGCCACAAATCTGGTTTACTTCTAGGTCCTAAATCAGAGGTAGAAAAAACAGGAAGCATCACATCATGGGAGATATGTGATGGGAGATATGTGCAGGCTTATTGTATCATTAGCAGATGGACCATTTGGGCTTTTTGAGCCCATGATAATTGATCATTGAGAAGGAAAGAAAAACAATTTACTATGCATATACACATATGCACACATGCATACACATACACATTAAATCTGATTAATAGGAGTTGCTTTGAATTAATCATAATTAATTAACTGAGGTAATAAATTAGTTCTAAATGTTTAATGAGAAATTAATAAAAACACAATACAGCTTCTTAAATAGTCAGAACTGTTGCTTCAATTGTAAAAGCTACATGTAAACAACAGTAAAATAATTTCTGTTGTTTACAGAAATTGTGCTCCTGTGATGGAGGAGAGGTGAACAGAAGAGAGAGTGAAACTGTTTCCAGGAATACCTTTGTAAAAAAATGGAAGCCCCATAGAAAAGAAAATGAAAGAAGAAAAAGTGGAAGAAATTGGCAGAAACAGTGAATGAAATTGCGTTCAAACCGAAGGTGATGTCCAAAAAGTACAGAAGCCTGTTCACACTCTGATGGTAATAAGCTAATAGATAGAGGCCAGAGCTGCCCTGAGGTACACCGAGCCACTGGGCCCTCTGACCACCACAAGCGGAGGCGGATAGAACGGGGATTGAGCCAGCAACCTGTCGATTACAGGACGAACTCCTACAACCGTCGCAACCAACGTCCCCATTTGTGCCAAGTCGGGCACAAACAGGATCTAACATCTAACTCCATATTTGTGTCAACAGTCAAAGTATGAAACAATAACACTTACGATCCTCTGGTGTTGTCTTAGTTTCATTGGCACTCCAGTTGCTCCAGTAACCCAAGTTCCCCTCTCGATTTCTGCAGCGCATCTGAATGACATAAGCGCTGTATGGCTGAAGATTCTGCAGTCTGAAGGAAGTTATGACCTTCTCGGTGTCTCCAAGAGGTATCTGTAAAACAGAAACCCCAGTGTCAATTTAGATAAACTCAATATCAATATTAACAATAAACCAAGAACCAGATAAACCAAAAATTGATTTATCTGAGTGGATTTTTATTCAAAATATGTTATTTAAGAATCAGTGAGCCAGAGGGTGAAGAGCTGCCATTTGGTCCAACATGCATCAGTTGGGATTAAACAGAACTGTCTCAAAGGCAGCAGAACTTCTGCTAAAAATATAAAATATTCAGCATTTCAACCAGAATGGGCTCAGAAACATTTTTGATCCATAAAGTGCTTAGATCACATACACTTACATAGCTCCAGGTATGGGATCCACTTTGGCAGTATCGAATTTGATAAGTCAGTTTTATTCGTGCATCATGAATAGGATGCTGCCATTTGATTAAAAGGGAGTTAGGGAAAGGCTCCTCTGGAATTGCAGTCACTTTGGATGGAGGATCTGTTTTCACTGGAACACAGAAACACAAGAGTCCATTTCAGAATACGACAAAAATAAAAACCTTCAAAAATGAAGATGGTCAAACATTTACTTACCAAACTCATTGGCTTCCTGTTTCAGATGCTCAGACTCCACCGTTCCCAGTAAATTACTAGCCACCACCCAAACATCCAGTGACATATAATGGGGGAAGAATCCCAAATTCACCGTGGCTGTGTTGAGGAATGTTGTGCTGCTGTATGTGGCTGTCCTGGAGACATTTTTTAGAAAGCATTTTAGAAAACTTAGAATATAAAATAAGTTGTACTGCAGAACATGTTCAGTTCCTGACCTCTTTCACTCTCACTTACTCGCAATTCTTCCCAAAAGCATGAAATATGAAATCATGATGAAATACTGAGATCAAAATGTCCAAAAGCAACTTCCTCCCACAATCCAGGTGTACTAGAGCAATGACTTTGCAGCCTGATGGAGCATGGTGGGGCATGGTGGGGAATAATGGAACGTGGTGGGATATGGTAGGGTATAATGGTGCATGGTGGGATATGGTGGATTATGATGGCGCTGGTGGAGCATGATGGAGCATGGTAGCATAGTGGGCTATGACAGGGTATTATGGAGCATGGTGGGGTATGATGGATAATGATGCTGGCTGTTGTGAATTAGCTATGATGCTGGGATTAAGTTGCCTTGATCTGTTTCTTCTATCTGTCCTTATCAAATACAGTAAAGTAAACATAAAACATGCAGAACATATTCAGATCATCATTAGATCATCTGCACACAGATAAAAAGAAACATTCAAAACCTTGTTATTCTCCAAAACAAACAATTATGCTACCAGATGTAATGAACAATGATGGCAGGCAGCATCAGTGCAAGACTCACTCATATTGCACCATCACTGTGTAGTTTGTTTTGACGTCTTCAGTCTGACCACCAACCACGTCCCACTTGCAGATTAAATTACTGGAAACAAGTTTTGACTCCTGCTCTGCCACACAGGACAGGTTCTCCACCCTCCGAGGTGGATCTGGTGTTGAGCCAAGAAGAGAGACCTTAGATTAGGAACCAACAATAGTTCACCTTGTTTGTAGTCAGAAAAACAGAACTACAAATTAGGACTGCACAGTATTAGAAAAGGAGGAAATGTTGTGATAATCACATGATCAATTTGGGCTCCAAGTTAAATTGGAACAGATATTAATCAAGTATCTGCAGAGTAAATGTAGTGTATGTTTCCCTGATCGGTTCGATGTTGTTGAGGGGCTGCTCAACAACAGCCCCTCAACAAGCTCTTAATGCTGGAGAGATGTTTTTATCTGAGAAATCTGAAAAAGACCGTGGGAGAGATGGACACTAATAATGAACTCATCAATGCTACGAACAAATCTGTAGTTGCATTCATCTGCCATGGTTGTATTGAGGAATGTTGTGTTGTTTCTATATGCAGCAAAACGTATAGAAGCTGCTGGTGTTCTGACTAAAACCAGGAAGTTAGAGAACATCACCCAGTTCTATGTCTCTAAGTCACTGAGAAAATGACTCAGTGGAAGTCCTAATTTAAAATACTTAGTATTTTAAAGTTTATAAATCACTGATTGGCTTGGCACCACAATTTATTAAATATTATTATATTGGCAACAAATAACCTGCCTTACCTTGGTGTGTTCTCAGTCATGAAACAAAAATATTAATAACATTTCACAGGCAGTCTGTCCTATTACTGTAGGAAAACTGGTAGTTTTTTGTTTGGAAAAATGTTTTTTAATAAAGAACCAACTTTATATCAGTTCCTTATTTGGCTTCATCGACATGTCAATCCTGCATAAAACAAATGTCACTAATATACTACAGCCACAGAGACTGTGACCATTACACAATGAAATTGGTAGCTATCATTATTGCAACCTATGTTTTTTTACATGCATATTGCTTACAGTGATATTGTGACAATAAATGTGCACCCCTATACTGTCAACCATTAGCTGCCCCACAACTACACACACATTGATTAGTCATCAAATTAAGAGAAAATTTGATTACCAAATCAAGTTTGGTAATCAAATTTTCTTTGATTAAAAAAGCTTGACCCCTTTCCATGTTGGATTAAAAAACATGGGACAGGTTTCATGTTGAGCAGAGTAAACTTACAGGCTTTCTTCAGGTAGATCCCATGAATAAATTTGCTTTTATTCAGAGAAACGTAGGGAGAGTTTTTCTTGCAGATACAGAAAAGCCACTCAGATTCTTCACCACTGATGACGATGGTCACAGCTAGTGCTGATTCATTGATCTTGATGTAGTTTTTTTCAGGTACAACGGATGATTCTGATAGATTCCAGTAGAGATTGTCGGCAGTGACTTCAACTGTGTTGACGATCACGCATGTAGCCGTGAAGTTAGTACCGATCTCCACCACTGGAACATGAGGAGCAGTCACCAGATGGGTGCTAAATTCTGCAGAAGGAAGAAAAAAAAAACATTGAAACCATGGTCAATACGTGACTGCCTCTGAGGTCATTTCTGAACTGTAAGCTTGTCAGTTCTACAGCGCAATGTCTTTTCAGAAAAATAAAACAAAATGTTTCTCCAAATGACTTTTGAAAACCTAAAAAGCATAACTACAGCAGTCTGTTGGTAAGAACTGCCAGTCACATGGCTGAAGGCTGATGTTAGCTGGGTCAGATGAGCAAAGTTTAAGCAAAATACGTCAATCTTTTACTTCTGCTCAGATAATAAAAAACTAAATATTGGCTTCTCACAAAATATTACTATCATATCATAGAAAGGAAAGATACGTTTTAATACAGAAAGTAGCCATGTCCATGAACAGCACAGCATCTGTATTCAGCCTTTTTGCATAAATTATTGCATCAATGCAGTGTAGTATGGAAGTGATCAGCCAATGGCTCCCTTACAGTGGAGCAGAGCCCAGGCTGTTTTCAATAATATTCTAGTTTTCTTAGAAACTTTCTAACTTTATAAATGTTCTTATATTTTGGCCTTCATAAATTGAAAGTCATATTTAGCAAACTCAATTTCTGATGACATACTAAGTTGCTGGATCACATCTGAAGGGAGGCCAGCACAAGATTCTAATATAGTAATCTTCCAAGCCCAATGCCAAGGTTTTACAATAAAATAATCCACTTGTTTTCATCTACAAATAAAACTATAACAATTCTTATTAGTACTGCTTAAACAATATATTGATCATATCAGATACAATAATGTCATTGAAAAGGTTTCCTTTTTTGATTAGACATAGTCACAATCATACAATATATGCATGCTAAATTTATCAGTATATCTAGAATAAATCAGCTTAATGTGCACAACATGACTGTTTTTATGTTCTGTTAAAAAAATAATTATTGGCACAAGCTGATAATAGCTGGATATTTAGCTGGGCTCCAAGCTCTAGTTGCCAACCTGCATTCGGTACACTAACTGTGTGTGCATTAAAGCTACAATACATCAAATAGCATTTGTCATCATGATATCAACATCACTGCAGTTACTTGCACTAATAGAATCATAATCGATACTGTTATAGCAATGTTCAGCAATAGTGCTGCAAATACATGTTTTCCTCATGTCATACAATCCTAATATTTACAACATGTCATTTCAGAAAAATGCTGATGTGATATATTTTTTAGACGCCTCCCAAATAATTTGTAAACCCACTTCTGCTATTCAACTCAACTTAATCCGAGTCTAAAATTAGAAGAAAAGCAGAAAAGGGAGTCAGTTTAAAACAGGCAAAGCTGTGCTCATGTATATGGACATGTATGGATGCATGTAGAGTACATTTAAAGTGTGAATCAAACGTAAACTGGAGGTGTACTTTTATTTTGAAAGGAGGTTGTAAAAGAGGGCGACATAATGCCTCGTGCCATTGCGCACGTCGATATCGAGTGAGGACTGGCTTTACTGTCATTTCCCAAGAGGTGGTTCACTTTACCACAGTGACAGACGGGTTCTGGTGCTGACTGTCAGCTTCTATCTAACACTTCTGATCATGCTGACTCTACTATCGGAGCATTAATAATATCATACCTGTTAAGTCTCCCATTTTGGTCGGGAAACCATCATTTTTTACCCCCCTTTCCCGCTGTGCTTCCGTGTCATTATTTTATATTGTGTCCCCTCCACCTTCTGCTTTGTTACAGGGATCCAATCAGAAACTAAGATTTTAAGTTAACTTACGTTGCAATCAAACTTTCTCACACAGACCACTATTCATTCTTACGTTCACCATCAAACCCTCTTAACATTTACTAGTGTTCCCATTCCTATATTCTGTCATTCATTCTTACGTTTGACAGCACGAGAGTTTGATAAGTTTGTAAGTTTTGGGCCATGGAGCCTCTCAAAAACTTCTAACACAAACAGCAATCACAGCACTCTTACTTCAGAGAATCAGAGTGAGTTCAGACCAGGACCAAAAAGCAGAGAAGACTCTCTGGAAACAGCTGCTCATTAAAATCTCGGTTTATTAAAATCTCTGTACACAATACAGCTTCTGACAAATGTTTGTGTTTTTACAAATATTGGCCAGAGTGTGGGTTACCATGCTGTTCCCTGAGACTCAAAGGTAAGATAGAGAAAAGACTGTCTGACTATCAAGCAAGCAGTGTAGTCATAACCACCAGAAAACTCTTTATGACTGCAACTGTTAGAGCAAACAACATCAGCCATTTTTAAACTTATCCAAAAGAACTATAGTAACTGTGAGCTGACACGTTATTTTCCTATCATTATATATGTGGAGTCAGGCATGTGCTAGGGGTGGAAGGGTCTTCAGCACCAGCCCCTTCCGTCTTTGATGCCCCAAGTGCCATTTGTTGAGAACTTTTTTTACTTTTATTTTCTTAGGTGTATCTGGAAGCCTCCCCGTGTCCTGTCAACAATAATATTAAAGTAACAATAACAATTAAGCTTAAATGGATCTGGTTGCCCTCAATCAAACAATGACTATGAACTGATTCTCATCCTTGATGAGCTTCTGCCTCTTTATCCTCTGTTGTCAGAACACCGGACTGGAACTGGGTCTTACAACTATCAAATGATGGACAAAACCCTAGTCCGGTATTGAAGTTTAAAAAAACATTTTTATTTACTTCAGTTATAGTCCTTGTGGTAGTGGACTCCTCCCCAAACACAGAAATGGTTCGGCCACAGAGAAAACTCTGAGTCTGAGTTCATCAGACTCCCCAGAGCCCGGTAGAGCCTGCCTTCGGCTCACTCTTCACGCCGTCTTCAGCTAACGTTACTACAAGATGTGTCATATCTGGAGGAAAGCAACTGTGAATAGAAGTTACTGCAGAGCCTCAACTGCTAAAAAAAGATTCGGTCCAGAGCATTTGCAGCTTATAAAATATTCCATAATAAGTAGAAAATACTGTACGAACTATTTAGACCACAACATAAAAGCCAGACTTGTGACAATTTAATGAAACAAGGTGTCCCAAAATTGATACGTGAACATGTGAAACTTCAATTAAAGTTTTGATTCCATTGTTCAAAAAATGAAATTATCTTTTCCCTGATAAACATAGGAATATTTGTAATTTTAACTAAACTTTAGTTATTTGATATGTCCGTAATATTTTTGCATGACTGACAACAATCCAAGGAAAGGCAGGTTATCTGTTGCCTGTAGGCAACAATAATACATTGTGGTGCCAAGCCCTTCAGTGATTTATAAACTAACAGTATTTTAAAGTCTATTCTCTGAGTGGAAGGACTTAGAACTGGGTGATGTTCTCCGACTTCCTGGTTTCAGTCAGAACACCAGCAGCAGTGTTCTGGATCAGCTGAAGCTGACCCATGAGAGTTGCAGTAATCAATGTAACTAAAGATTAACGCCTGGATGAGTTTCTCTAGATCTAGTTAAGAAGGACAAGATCACAAGAATGTAATTTCTCTCACAACTTTACAGATTTAAATCTCTCAGAGGTGCTGATAACTAACTATGTGTAGTTATGAAGGGTGATAACTACACATAGAAAAACTGTGTAGTTATATCATGGAGGTTAACCAGTCAGATATTAAGGATTTATTTAGGAAGACGGTAGCAAATCCGAATAGATTCTATAGAATAGATTAAAACAGCTCTCCAGCATTATGAGCAACAGCAACAACATTCCCATCAGGGAAACATACACTACATTTACTCTGCATTAACAAGATAACAATCAGAAAGTGATTTAATTCCATATTAAATTCTTGACTAATATCTATTCTTATGTAGGTTGTGGTGATGTTTTAAGATCTTTTTGTATGTGACCTTTTTAACTACAAACTTTTCTGAACGGCTCTGTTTTGAGAGTGAAAAGCTGCGCCGTCCTCTTCCTGGAAGATAATATTCCCAGGAAACCGGGAGGCTGGCAGCGGAGGTGAACTGGAGAAACGAAACTGACCGTGTTTAGCATGGAGCACTGAGGCGACGAAAGCCAGTCCAAACAGCTGGAGCACCATGGAAGACATCATGACGACAGCTGCAAGAAAAAACTACCAGGAAAATACAGAAAAAAAGATCACAAATTTTAGTTCCCATAGTAGCATAGAGGATCATAGTTTAGGAGCTGACGCCTGACTTGCTGTGTGAAATACCGAGTCTAAAGCATTTTCTTCTATATGAATACAGATATCACGATAATGCTAGTTTTTATAGCATCGTATAAGATCGCGAGAGCTACTCAGCACATGTTTCGCTTATCGAGCTTAACGCTGTCCTTTCCGTTAACTCGACAGTTATGTTCAGGCAGAAAGAACATCCAACTTACCCCCGCTGCTAAACAGGAGCTTCAGAAATTGACCAGTTAAGAAAAAACATGCCCTCTTTGTAGCCACCCTGTTTGTCACGACCTTCCAATTCTTCTACTTTAGCCCCGCCCACTTCCCGTAAGGAACAGGCTGTGTCGTAATAATGCCGTTAGGCTGCAGGTTCTGTACGGTCCTAATGCCTTAACGACATCAGAGCGGGGGGCGCTAGACTTCTGTAGAACTGCGAAACAGACCTGCTGGGAAATACTGCCACATCATTGGCCCAAATAACTGTCTGTCAAACACGCTCAACAAATGAAAACCCAGTACTTTCTCTGCGCCGTTTGTGTTTTGGGGCTCTGCACCATTTACACACCGGCATAGCAAGCTGCGAGCATGTTGCAGCTCCTCCGATGGACAATTTTGATGGGTCCGTGGTTAAAATAAACATATAAAATATTTTTATGCTTACATCGATCAATAGATAATAACGATCATAAATCATTTGACTCATTATATCAAAACACAAATTCCCGAAGGCAGGGTGCTGAATAATATAAAAATACTGTCAAAAGGTGAGGGCATGATGAACTTGTGGATCTGACAGATTGCCACACATGTAAGATGCTGAAAGTCCTTCCATTTAGAGGGAGATGTCCTTTACCGGCGACGACTTCTAGCTTGGTGTCACACCGGCTGACTGTTATGGAAGAAACCTACAGCGACTTTCCGGTATGTCCCCGCCTCTCATTTACAGGAACATTATGCAAATATTAGTCGCTGATTTAACATTATGTGCGAGACAACTTCAATAAGATGTTCCAAAAGAAAAGAAGGGCTGAAATAAAACACAAGATGAAAAAAATGACTTGAATCTGTGAAATTTTATATTGTAGTGATCAGTGCGTCGGCTTGGGTGAAAACCTCATACCTGTTAAGTGTCCTTTTGTGGCAAACACATTTTTCTTAATGGTGTAAATTTTTGTATGTGCTTCACTACTTTTAAGTTCTTCATCTTACTGCTTATTCACTTATTACTTTAGTTTTGGTTTATATCTTCATGGCATGCGTTTTAAGGTATTGTAGCCTCTTACAGTTAAGAATACCTTTTCCAGTAGGCTAATGGAACCCTTAAGTGAAGCCGTCTATAAGAAGGACCAAGCAGACTGTATCTCTTGAGGAAGATAAGATTCTTCAAGGTATGCACCAAGATGCTGCAGCTCTTTTATCAGGCTGTTGTTGAGAGCATCATCTCTTCTGCCATCATCTGTTGGGGAAGCAGCATCAGAACCAGGGCCCTAAAAAGGCTCCACAACCTGATGAAAAAGGCTGGTTCTGTTCTGGGGACAACTGTGGAACCTCTGGAGATAATAATCTAAAAATGGAGTGTTTGTAGGATCAAGAAAATCATGGACAACCTTGACTATCCTCTCCATGAGACAGTCTTGGGAAAGCAGAGCAGAGTCTTCAGTCAGCGGCTTCTTCAGATTCAGTGTGGTACAGACCGCTGCAGAGCATACTTCCTGTCAACAACTTCTGTCAGACTGCCCCTTGGCAATCTGCCTGTGGTTACTGTCCAGAAGCTTGCTATCTTCAGTGTGTTGCAGATTTCATTGTAAAGAGTCTTTGATAGGTCCTGAAAAGAACTATACAAGTCTGAAGTCATGTTTGTTGTTTCTTTCTTTAAGCCAAAATAAACTTTGTGTAGGACCCATCAGTACCATCAAGTAAACACTGATTGTTCAGAACAGTTATCTGTCAGGAGGCTGGATTTTGGGTTCTGTGTGGGGTTTGCCTTCCTCAGTGTCCTCCAGAGGGAGCCAATAAGCCACTGTGGAGGATGGGCCTGTTGTACATCTCTACACCTGCGATTCATCCAGGCTCATCAGTCAGAACATAAAAGGAGTTGTCAGTCCCTCGACGCCTGAGTGTTAGCCTTTATGGTAGTCTGAGCCCTCCGGTGTTCATCCGTTGATTCTCTTTGTGTGAACGTTTGATTAGCTCTGCGACTCACCTCCATATGTCCTTCTTTAAAGGTTTCTTCTGAAGAAGTTCCTGGATTCCTCCTTCATATCACTCTGGTCTTTACCTCTGGTTCACATACCATGGCTGGCAACATCCAACTCCTCTTCCTCATACCTGCAAACCTGTCCATCCTCCACTACCCAGCGGTTGTCCCTCTGGACAGTCTCAAGATCTTCCCAAAGCTAAGATGCTTCCCCACACGAAGAGGCTTTTTTTCCCCTTTACCTAAATCGAAAAGACGATTTAGGTAAAGGAAAAAAAAACTCAGGTCATTATTACAGAAAAGTGACAAAATGATTGTAACAAAAATACAAAACATTGCTTCAGTCAGTATACTGATTCAGTTTATTTGATTGACACCAAATATACTCCAGAGAGCACATGTTTCAAACACATCATTCAGTATCCATCAACTGAACAGATTCATCAACAACATCCAGAGAGAGTGGAGTCTCAGTTTTGGTCAGGACGGCTGTGGTGCCAGGTTTATAGCGGTACTGTCCCTCTCTGGTGGAGAAAGAGTGAAATAGAACAACACAATCTGAGTTCAGCTGTTTCATGGAGCTTTAATTGTTAAATTCTTGTACTCTCTATTGAGAGTGTGGTTAGTGAAAGAGTCTTCAATTCCAGCCCATTGTCCTGTAGATTTTAGATGTGTCTCTGCTTCAACACACCCGAGTCTCATAATCAGGTCATCATCAGGGCTCTGGAGAACTTAACTGCATTCTGAGGAGGTGATTGAGCTATTTGATTCAGGGGTGTTGGACCAGGGACACATCTAAAAGTTGCAGATAACCAGACCTTAAGGACCCACAAGTTCTTTACATAAAAGAGATCCCTTAACAAATCAATCAATCAATTTTATTTGTATAGCACATTTCAGCAGCAAAGCATTCCAAAGTGCTTTATATCTCAACAAACACAAAAACACAAAGTCATGAAACATAGAATCAACAATCAAAACATTACATTAAGTCAAGTGCCATCATAAATTCGTAATTGATTACGTTTCAAATGCAACTCCAAACAGGTGGGTTTTTAGTCGAGATTTAAAGGAAGCCAGCCTTAGTACACTCACCTTTGACCCTTTACTGTGGGCTTGTCATAACCTCTGAGAAATTGCACTCCAGCTTCAGTTATGATACACAGATCCACATTGCTGCCTGAGCCCAGGTCACAGAAGATTCCTGCAGCAATGGCATCCCTCACAAGCTGCTTGGCTTCCTCCAGCTAAAGAGCAGACCAGAAAAGAACATTTTCATGATTGCTGCTATTAATAAGAGGAAAGGGAAGTATCCTTTGAGGTAATGTTATGGCATGGCACTGCAGTGACATAGAAGTGATGCTTCTTCAACATCTAAGAAACAGTAGATAAAGCTAACATTTTTTCAAGTTCTAATTTATTGACTGTTTGCCAAGAGATTAAAATGAATCACAAAAGTATTCATACCATTTGAACTTTGTTTTCTGTGGTTGCAATAAGATGAAATGTAGTAATGTAATTTTGTTAAGTCCTTATGTTATAAACTTAACTTAGTGTAAACTGTGAAGACTATTTCATTGCCTCCTCAACCCCCAAACTTTTTATACAAACTGCTACAAATAAAATTCCTTAGTATAAACACAGCTGTTTTAGTTTCAGGTCACAAAGGGGATTTTTTGTTTTTTTTTGAAAACATTAGAGTTCTGCTTTATTACAACTAAAAAAGTCCACTAAAACATGACTGCCCAGGTAAACTGACCAATGCTTGGATAATGATCAGAGAAGTAGTCAAAGGGACCGTGGTAACTGAGGGACATGCATTGATTCATGCTCAGGATGGAACATTTGTGGAACAATGTTTTGCTTCACTAAACATGAATAAGAAGATTCTCTGGTCAGACCAGACCTGTCTGGCCTTCTTGGGGCTGAAAAGTGGCAAACCTATGGAATGAAAATCTTTACAGAGGACTTTAATCTCTCTTTTACAGTCATGTCAACCAAGGGGAGATTTATTCAGCACATATGCACGCACATTACAAATTCCACATTTACAGAAAATCTCCCATTTCTTATTGGTTGCAAGACCTTCCATATCTATTGGTATGTATTTGGATGTCTTTTCCTTCAACTAGTGCTGATCTCTGCTCGTTTCATGCTGGAGTCCTGTGAGTGTTTACTGGAACTGCTCACAGCTGGAATATTTCAAAACTGACTATGTGACAGTTTACAGCACTTTGAAAGTAATTTTCTTATCTTTCCACATCTGAACTCCCTCCTGATTATTCAGATCAGGATGACCTGCTATGAAACAAAAAACAAGATTTTCAGGTCATTGACCTGGAACATTAGTTTTACCTACTTCCTGGCTAAAACTGCTCAACCAAAATAATTACTCCCCTCGAGCCTTCATGCAAAATATCATATGTAGCATAAAAAGTAGTACTATCTTACCCTCCTCACAATGAGACAGTAGGTTTAGGGAAACTGGTTACAGTGGATGTGCTAGATAAATGACACTAGACAAAAGGTAATTCGGGAGGGAAACATGTAGGAGGCTGCAAAAGATTTGAGACTGCAGTGAAGACTCATCTCCCAGCAGGGGAATTTTAGAGTCAGGCAGATTCATGTATTATAACCCAAAGTCCAGAACTAAATCCAACAGAAAATATGCATCAAGACTTGAAAGCAGGTTTTCATCCAGCTCAAGCTTCTTTGCAAATAACAATGGGCAAACATACAGTACTAGTATCTAGATGTGCAGAGCTGGTGGAGACAAACCCTAGAAGACCTGCAGGTCTCATTTCAGCTAACTACCATTCTGCAAAGTATTCATCCCGGGGGACCAAATACAACTAAACTTTAAAAAAATTAAAATATATATATATATTGTTTTCCTTACACGTTATAGCTTTGGTTTCTATATAGAGTTGGTTTGTTGCATAAAATCCACATTAAAGTTCATAACTGTAACATCACAAAATCTGGAAAAGTTCAATGGGTGTGAGTAGTTCTCTAAGGACCTGCAAATGGTTTGGCACAGCTGACCTGCTGAATTTGACAACCCATCACCATCTGCTCAGAAAACAACATTACAACTGCCTACATACATGCTTCCTGATCCAGTTCAACAGTGGCACTGTTCCCATGATTACCTTAATGATGTATGAAAAGTTAGATCATGTCTTTTTCGACAAGGAAACTGATTGTTTATCGTACCTCCATGTTGGGTTTGAATCTGTCCTCAAACACTGAAACAGCAGCAGCAGCTCCAGAGCCTAAAGCATAGTCCACAGGACACAAGACAGGAACATGACATTTTCAGAACACTTCACTGTTTCACTGACAAAGTAATTAAAACACTCAACAATAACCCCATGTTCATTTATTATTACCAGTCTGGCTACTTTACTGTTTATTTTGTGTTTGTAATGTTGTAAAGTGTTCTTAGGTGTTTTGAAAAGGCACTGTCGAATAAAATGCCAATTATTATTATTATTATTATTATTATTATTATTATTATTTTTAATAATAATAATAATTTGATTATTTAAATTGTTTGCTATTCATTTCAAAATATGTGAAATGAAGTTATGGAGTCAAATCCCCACATTGATGCACAAAATGTAACGCCACTGGGTGATATAGATGCAATCTGTCCCCTCGCTTGGTATTGCTTTCAAACTCAGATAAATTGATGAGGATTGTGTGCAGAAGAGCATCTGATGCTAAACTTGAGCTGAAATTAGACTTGGCTTATAATCAATGAGAGGACAGAAGAAAAGCATGCTAAGGCAGCAAGAAAAGAAGAAATATGTTAATGTAGAGAGATGGGCATTTGAATCTGTAGACTACAGCAGATAAAAGCTGAGAGTTGTCAGACATGATGGAGAGAAGAATGGTAGATATTTTTGTGTACAGTAGACAAATGGAAGGAAAGCAAAGAAGAGGTTACTTCAAACTGTTCGATCGTAGTGCAAATAGAAAGAAGAATGGATTAAGAAATAGGGAGAATCTTGAAAGAACAAGAACAGCTGGAGAAATCTAAATGGTAAATGGACTCCAAAATGCTTCACACAACATTCAGTCATTCACTCAGTCACACACTGATGGTGGTAGGTAAGGTTGGTGAAGTGTCTTGGCCAGAGAAACAAAGCGAAACAAAGCAACATAGCATGGCATATTGCTGGAGCAGGTTCAGAGATGATTAAGTTTAAAGTTCTTGGGGGTATTGAATCTCTCCCAGAGAACCAGAAAAGGACAGATAAGAAACTGTTGGGAAAGTGTGGCATAACTTCAGTCCAGATTAGAGAAGACAAAGAAAGTTTGTGTTAGGATGTGTAAGAGCATTAAAGCATTCAGAAAAAGAAGGTAGCAAAGAAAACGTGGTGCATTCTGAGATATGATATAGTCAGTAGTTAATGTAATTTAATTATTTAAATTGTTTCATGGAATATTTCCCTTTGGAGGTTCCCCAAACAATTTAATTTCCACCATTGTTTAAAAACACAAACAGAAAAAACAACAACATACCCATGGTGAGGAAAGGCAGTTTATCATAGGAGCCATGTGGATAAACACTGTATAGGTGAGCTCCTGTCACATCAACTCCTCCAACAATCACTGATGAACCCATGTGTCCCTGGTACCTAAAACATCAGACATCAAACATCATTTTAGATTATATGTATCTTTTTTCTCATATTTTCTCTACATACAACACTTATAAAAAGTACTCACCTGCTTGGATATTTTACCCTTTTCCAGCTTTAATAAAGCATTTGTCATAAACAAAATTTGATTTTTTTAGGCCCAAATAATTAACAAATATTTTAATGCTAAAGTGAAAATTGATTTCTAAAGATTTTCAACAATTTATAATGACGAAGCATTAAATAGTTAATTGCACAAATATTCAACCCCTGTAAAGTGACAGACTTAATTCAATGGTGCTGGTGTTCTCACAATGAATGAAGTGGAGATCAGCTGGGAGTAGAAAGACAGCTATGCTTACAAGGTCCAAAATGTGCCATTCATTCACTTGGTCATCAACATTCCTGGCTACCATTACAACATGAAGACTAAACAACACTGAAAGTAAGTCAGAGAAAATGTTAATAAAAAGTTTAAGTCAGTGGATGGATACTCAAAAATCTCTAAGGCCCTGAATGTGCAAGGAGACTGGTGAGAGAGGACTACATTGAGTAGTCATAGTATCCTGGCTCTAAGCTTCAACAACTGAGATGGAGAAACACAGCAGACAACAACTATTGCCCTAGTTGGTCACCAGTCAATGAGAAAATCCATTTTAAAGAAATTCAGATTAAGGCTTGACTAGGGTTTGCTTAAAGGCACATGGGAAACTCCATGGTGAAGTGGAAGAAAGTTCTTAGGTCTGATGAGACCAAAATGATGAAATGCACTACCACCTTTCACCCACTGTGAAACGTGGTGGTGGCGTTAATATGCTTTGGGGATGGTTCTCAGCAGAAGGCACTGATAGAGTTGGAACAGTTTAAGAAGAATAGAGTAAAATTACAAACAGAGAAAAAACAAATGCAAATATAGAAGAAACTGAATGCATGAATAACTTAAAAATTAACCATGGAATGAACTAATATGGCATCCTCTTAATAGAAATGGAAAAATAAACTAAATAAAATACCCCTCAAAATTATCAAAACAAACAAGAACCAAAACTCAAGAAAAGTGACAAGAAAGTTGGTTTTGCTAAAATATATTAATCTTGTCTTTGGGTCCCTTTTCAACATAGAAGACCTCACCTGAACAGCATTTGTTTCAGTTGTCTGGTTACCATGGCAACAAGTGGGGGTCGCCCAGTGTTCAGCATGTGCAGCTCCACATTAGATGCCATCATCTGTGTGGCCATCTCTGCATCTGCAGCCACACCAGCTCCGCAGCAGCTGCAGAATGTAGAAGATAGTGAAGCAACTGAAATTGTGAAGCTAATTGCTTAAAGGGCACATGGAAAATTGAGACATGTGATTGAAACACTTTTTTTGTTTCAATTACTCTTTAGAGTAATTTAAGTTTTATGCAACTTAGAGAAAGGTGTAAGTTAAACAGTCAGAGGACTACAAAGAATTTTATACAATCTTTAAAGTTGTAGATTAATTATTAGGACAGAATGTGAATATTTATATATCTATTTTGATTATTCGTCCATAAATGCATGTGTGAGTGTGTTGGAGAAATTGTGATATTATTAATCAAAAACTCATTATTCTTGTGTATTTTTATATCTTTTTTTATGCTTTTGTAGATTAATATCATAATAGATTTAGGAATGTTTCTATTTTGTTAATTTGCTCTGATTCCTTTCTCAGAAGACCTCACTGACGGAAAGCAGAGGCAGTGTTTTCCTGCAGGGTTCTCTCTTGACCAGGAGCTCTGCTTCGTTGAGTTGCGGGACGGCAATAAAACCGTCAATGTGAAGATTCACAACATATTCTGTCAAACTTTGTGCCTGGAACGAGATTATCTAGTGCAGGACAATTTGTGTCTTAGTTAGTGAATGACATTTAGCACTGTAGCTATGTGATGAGTTGTTTTCCCCTCCCCTTCAGAGCTACAGCGTCCTTGTGATTAGGGATTCTGAAAACAATAAAAAGAGAGGAGCAGACAAATGTGTTTTCAGAGCGGTAGAAGATTGCAACTGAAAGCACATCTCTGTCTGTTCTCCTCGCGAGTAAGAAAGAATCTTTTGTGTTTCCTGTGTTTGTTTAATCTGTGTTTAATATGTGTTAAACCTGACAGAGTGTGTACTTAAAGTATTGTGTTTTTGAGGGTAAAGAATCAGGGCTAGATTGATGGTAGCACAGAAACAGAACCCAATGAAATGTCTGATTTAATCTCAATTCAGTTTCCTTTACCATCATGGCCATTTTCAGGTAATTTTGTGTGATATTATGTACAAAGTGAGTAGGTTTAATTCATTATATGGCTAGCAAATCATCTTGAATAATTATGTAAAATATTTGTAATGTAAAATATGTTCATATTATTTCCAACAAAAAGAAATCCTGTAACCTCAGTCAGAAAAGGGAAGAACAACTATATTCATCAGTTGTACTCACTAGATCTTTGGAGCGATGTAGTGAATCTTCATGCAGTTTTTGTCAGCCACCACCATGTCATCAGTAGCTCTGGTATCTGCTCCCAGAACCACTCCATCCTGAAACAACCAAGAAGAAACCCCACCTGACTGACGTGAAGGCTTACTTCTGAATAGTAAAGTCACATGTTGCCTCCAGGAATGTGGCTTTCATCAAACATTCATTTGACAAAAAACACCTTATCCAATCTGTCAAATTCTCTCTGGATTTTATTAGGTTTTGAAATATCGCTTTAAGTACACACAGCACAGCTCCAAAACAGGGGAGTTTACATCTAAATAGAACTCTCTTACCTTATAAACCATTCCAGCGATGGTGGTCCCTGTCTTTCTGGGATTAGGAGCTTTGTATGCCCCCTCTAACAAACTAGACTCCAAAACCGCATTCCTGGAAAAGATCAAGAAGTGCCCAGAAAAGCAGAGATGGTTATACTGGTGCAGTTCAGCTACCCTAGCCTTAACTTCCGGGAGTTTTCTTGTTATGAAAGGAAAAGAGCTTCTTTACCTGCGGCTGTTCTCGAACGAGAACCCTCCATTCTGCTGCTGATGGGGGTTCAAACTGTGAAGCATGTTCAGTAGGTTGTGAGATGAAGACTTAAAGCAAAGCTGTGGCTCACTGCAGGTCCGACTGACTCAGTGCTTTTTAGCAGTTTTTACTTTTACTTTCACTTGTTTAGGAAAGCCAAGCCTCCAAAGCACCACTGTAAAAAGAGAACTAAACTGAATGACTGTTTGTTCTTCCACGGCTGAAAAGAACTTTCAGCAGAGAGTTATGAAGACATTAGAACAAAGAAACAAATTCCATATATGTGGCTCTGATCATTGTCAAACAAAACAAAACAATTAATGAACCAGGAACTGCAAGAAAGTAAATACACTGCAATAGAATAATTACACCTTTTTACAGTGTATTTATTCCACATGACCTGGAAAGATGGAACCTGAGTCAGCCCACTCAGAATGTTATCAACCATATTGTAACTCTACAGATGGAGACAAAATAATAGATTCCTTCCTTTTCAATTCTTTTCATTGCCAGACATGAGATCTATAGGACTATTAACTTCACAGCTGTTGAATAATGGGTTCTTAATTTCACATGAGGATTGCATCACACCTTTGACAATAATAGTGATAGCGATAGATGACAAGCATCGTGAAAAGCAACTTCTCTTTTCCAATCAGTTCTGTTGGGAAATCCAAAACTGAAAAAAGACACCAGACTGTGAATAGTAAGAGAGAGTCTTTTCTTTTTACTCATTAGCTACATAATTCCTGTATTGACATAATCCATGTCAACACTAATATAGTTTTGTAAACTATATAGACATTTAGAGGAACCCCACTTACTGGATGATGTTAGCTCGATAATTTAGAGTAAAGATTTTTTTCATTTCAATGTTGATGCTGTGCTTGCATATGTGTTTATCTTTTCTTGCACTTCCAATCATATCTGTGACTTCAGAAATAAAAGTACATTCCTTTTATTTACACAAAAAAATTTCTGTTTTGAGAATTAGCAATTTTCAGCAAATTTTATAAGGTTACAACTGCAGCTCCATAAAGCAAAAGCAAAGCTTCTGAATTTGGTTCATGCATTATTCACATCAATCATTTTAAAAATCTGTGAAAGTTCTATTTTTAATTTGATTTTGTGTGTGTGTGTGTGTGTGTGTGTGTGTGTGTGTGTGTGTGTGTGCGTGCGTGGGTGTGTGTGTGGGGGTGTGTGTGCGTGTGTGTGTGTATACCATATTATAGCTTCCAGATGTAAGTTAAGTTTTCAGATTGAAGGATGATGCTGCAGCAGGTTTAAATTGAAGGCAACTGAATCTTCGCTTTGTCCCTGTCTTCCCTTGAAAGACGATGCAGAACGTAATCTAGAACAGATAATAATTTGAAGCATTCAGGGTTGAGACTTTGGCCTATTTTGTTTCTATGCTATTTGCATATTGTATGTACCTGTCTATAATAACAGGTTCGACATATAGAACCTGTTACCTTTTCAACATTGGCAAGGTAATGTTATGATATGGGGATCCATTGTTCCCCTATATCACATGTGTCAAACTCAAGGCCTGGGGGCCAAATCCGGCCCGCCATAGCTTTTTATGTGGCCCTCCACAGACTAGACTAAACATATGTGTTATTATCAATCACATCAATGCAGTTTTTATCTGTTTACTGCCAATTTATATCAAACAGTCCCTCCAGTTTCTTGAGAATTTAGATTATATATAGTCCATGATTTATACAACGAGTAAATAAAAAGTCTCATTTATTATTAGTTCCTGAAGGGACTGAAAAGATTATCAAAACTATTGTGTAATTTTAAGAATTTATTGACATATTAACAGTTTGTGAACAGGTTTTATCTGGCACAACCGGCCCTTTAAGAGCCTTCATGATCTTGATTTGGCCCAAAACGAAAATGAGTTTGACACACCTGCCCTATATGATGGAAATCATTATATGTATAATTTCCAGATTAAATGGAAATCATCATATGACATATGAGATTGTGATATTAACGGAAAGGAACATCAGATACCAAACCATCATAAAGATGATGGTTTTTTTTTTCTGTGAATTACCAGGATATTTAAAATATAAATATAAATTTAAAATATAAATCTGGTGATCTCCACTAGGCATTGAACATTCTTTGACAGTATCTTCTGTTAGTCAATCACTGTGAATAGATTATTTAAGTATTTTTTAACAGAGAACAAAATAAGAGTATATAGGCGTTTGTTTATTGATAGACCCTAGTGGTTATCATTATGAGATTCACACGCGGTTATCGCAGCCTTACAGGTCGGCTGGCTTTGACAGTGCTTGCGTACAGATAGATAAGCTAACTATACGATCGATTTGTAAATGTACATTAGATGGCAGTAATACATCATCCAGTTTTCTGCCCTGCAAGAACAGGAAGTTTACTAATTAACAGGATGTCCCGCCCTTGTTATTGCTTTTCGCCAACGTGATTGGTCGATCAGAAATTGAAGCGTTGTTTGAATTTGAAAGCTGCTGGATTGTGTGCTGCTGGCTGTGCAATTGAGAAACGGGAGTAGTATTCGTCGCTGGTATTTTGTCAACACATTTTACAAGGTAAGAACACGTTTTCAGCTTTAATGTGATGGTTTAGCCCTGATATGTTCATGCTGCCGACGGTGCACCACCCGTGTAACAACATCCTGATATTTCTTCCAGTCATTTATTCATCATATGGCTAAAAGATCATGTTTCGTAGCAAAGCATTGAGCAACATGCTGAGAAATGGAACCATCAAGACTAAAAACATGTTTCTGGGATCTAGAACTTTTTTGTGAACTGCTCGCTTCTGTCTGCAGTTCTAGAAGAGTTCTGCTCCCTGAATGTTGCCCACAGCTTATCTGCACATGGAAACCTGTAGAACTATGCTTCTTTGTCTCTTGGGCTTCCTCTTAGTTTAGACAGAAAACATGTTTATTCACTTAAAGGTAAATGCAAATGCATTCCATAATTTCTTTTTTTCCTGCTTGATATAAGAACAAAATGAAGTTGATGGTGCACTAGTGTTTGTCTGCATAGTCTTACTTGGAAAACACCAACCACTGCTACAACAATGGATAAAAGGTCATATAAAAATAATATATTATAACTGCTGATGCAAACATCACGCCGTGGTGCCAATGTTGAAAAGGTAACGGGTTCTGTATGTTGAACATGTTACATATAGACAAGTTATTCAGAGTAAAACTAAAACTCTATATGAATAAGTCTTAATTTAACACCTACATAGAACCTGTTACCTTGTTAGAATGAAATGAAATGTTATACTGGTTACTGTGATATTGAACTAACAATATAACTGCCAGCACATTTTTCTTTCTCGAGCCCTGCTGCTGCAGTTTTACTGAATGATTGTAGGCATAGCCAGTGACGTTTTAAAGCAGAACGTCTTTCTTTATGTCATCTAAAGATATTTATGTTCACACCGCTGGCATTACTCTACTCAACTTCACTTCTGAATGAAGTAGATGTAATGCAAACTTTACGCTTTATACAAACTCAAATTTTTGATGACAGTTCCAGAAGAGTTTTAATAAATAAATGATTTGAAGAAAGTGCCAGATAAAAGCATTAACTGGACTTCAACCTTTTCACATTTCCTGTCATTACAGCCTGAAAATATTTTTTACACTCCTCTCCCCTTACAAAAATCCCAGGATTTTAGAAACCTTGTCATGGATTACTGTTGAATCCATCATCTGAAAGCAAAGTACACACACAACTGCCAACCTACCAATACCTACTCTTGGTGTTATCAACCTTTTACAAGAGCTACTTTGAAAAGTGATTTTATGTCATTGCTACAAAATAACATTTCTCTAGATCCACAAAAATATTGTATACATTATGTGCTAAATTATTTTGAAAGCTAAGTAAATTGGACTTTGTTTTTATTTTCAGATTTCATAACAAAATTAGTCATCTTAACTTTTTAAAAAAAGTTTAAGAAAAGTTTATTTTGTAGAATGAGACCATCTGAAGGAGGTCTTCTCCTGTTCTGCCTTTCCCAGAGACCATGACTCGCCATAACCCTGCCAACCGCAGAAAGAGCAAGACCCCTGTCCACCGCCCTCCAATGCCAGCCCCTGAAACACCTCAGTCAGAAGTTGATTCCCCGAGGAGAAGTGGACCTTCATCTATATCGAGAAGTAAGTGAGAGAGAACTAGTGACTGGTGCAGAATACTTCGTCTGCTTTGTCCTTTGAACTCTTATGCCTTGCCCACTTGCCCACACATAGCCGACTATATAATAAATCAAATAGATTTTTGTAATTTTTTTTCTTTTCATCTAAATCACATAAAAATGTGGATATGTTACGTTCATAATGTATGTAACCTCTGTCTAATAGCGCTAAAAATAATAATAATAAAAACTCCAACCAAAGTGAAGATTTGAAAATTCTCGTTTTTTTTTTTTTTGTTGTTGGTTTTTTTTGTGTGGACATTAGAAACTGGAGATTTAGAAGTAAACGCATGACAGTCTGCACCAAATGATGCAGTCACCTATGTGCACTAAAGTCACATAGTTGATGACTGCTACGTGCTGATTTTTACATTTGTTCATACACTTTTTACTTGTTTTTTTTTTTATTATTATTTATTTTATATATGCCTGACTTCTCCAATATGTTGAGTTTCAAAGGAGAGAGCGTTTGAGCTTTCTCGTTTGGTGTAAAAACAGGCATAGCTAGTTTTACACCAGCTGTCTCTCCTAATCGAGGCACAATGCCATTCAACCTCCACCTGTTCATGTTTACCTACCACAATGGCTAGAAACCTGGAACAGAAACCAATACAGTAATGTAGTAATTTTGAATTAATTTTCCATAAGTACATTTTTGCAATTATGGAAATTAACTTTTACTTTTTTCAAATTTGGAAAATAAAATTTGATTTTGGTAAAATGATTGTCCAGTGCAGTGATTTTGTGTTCCAATAAGATTCTTAGAATGGATGGGAAGATGAAACTCTTTTAAGTTCTGAAAACTTCAGTACTTTCGCCAGGTTGCTAATGAAAGTACTAATAGTAAGTCTTAATTTTAACACTTATTTTTTCTGTGAATTACCAGGATATTTAAAATATAAATCTGGTGATCTCCACTAGGCATTGAACATTCTTTGACAGTATCTTCTGTTAGTCAATCACTGTGAATAGATTATTTAAGTATTTTTTTCTATCTGAAGTGTTTCACACATTAGTCTAAATGGCAAGAAGTAGCCCTGGCTTCAGAGTTCAGAGTGAACACAGCTTTAACTCTTTATACAAAGAGTCAGTTTTTTGTTTTTGTTTGTTGCTCTGGTGGTGACTTCCATCTATGACCTGCCTGTATTTGTGAAGAAATGCAGGATACTCTTAAATTTATTGAAACTAGCAGGATGATGAATATGAGAATTTAAAATTCAACTTCCAGATAAAGAACATTCTGCATTTTCTTCAGGTCAGACCCCGAAGAAGAGGAGGTTCAGACCAGGAACCAGGGCCCTGATGGAGATCCGGAAGTACCAGAAGAGCACTGACCTTCTCATTAGGAAGACTTCATTCGCCCGCCTGGTGAGTCACGAAAGCTTCAAGTCAAGCTATTTTCTTGTTGACGACTTTTTAAATGTGTAGGCCTCAAAAACAGGGCATTAGCCTGTTATTTTTCTCTTAGTCCAGACAGTGGGTTGGGCGACTGGAGATCAGACATATTACTCAACCACACTAAGCATCCTGTGTCACACTGTTTTACCTTGACTAAGTGTAAGCTATTCAACCAAAACCAGAACTAAACCCTGACGCAAATAAGATAGTAGAAAATCTCAACCAGGTCCTCAGAACACATGTGAGACATTTTGTGAAATAAAGTAACTCCAGAATCTTTAAAGGTGTCTGAAAAAAGTTCCCTTCACCTCTGGTGTTTCTTCCTGGCTCAGGTTCGGGAAGTGTGTCAAATATTTTCCATAACCTCTGTCCGGTGGCAGGTCTATGCGCTCATGGCTCTGCAGGAGGTAAGATGTCCATACCAACACACACAGACTCGAATAAAAATACCCTGTGTTGTCCTACAGTGGGAGCAAAGTAACAGGCACTCTAAGCATGTAGGTTCATTGAAATATAAAAATAAAATTAAAAATAACTTGCTGTCCAGTAAGGGAAAATTATAGCACAAAATAGTGTGCAGTTATTAAAAATAGCATGATTCAAAGGAATATGCAACAGAGTAATAGAATAAGAAATGTATTATATCCTCTTGCCCATTGACCGCTGGAAATGGGCACCAGCACCCCTGGTGACCCCAACAGGAATAAGTGTGTATAATAATGGATGGATGGAAGTATACAGAATGTCCATCAGTACAACAGTCAGGAGTCAAATCATTCATTTATACTCTGAACATCAGGTCTAAGACACTTCTTCTTTGTAATTGATTTTCTTGCATCTAAACTTAGTATTCCACATTGATATTTAGTTTTAACATTTACTGTTGGTGTTGTATGAACACAAAAAGATGCAGAGAAATTCTAGATATTACAGAGCATGGTAAACTTTCAACTAGTATTTAATCACTTGTGGCCTTTTTTCTCTCTGTGCTTCCAGGCTTCAGAGGCCTTTCTTGTCTTGCTATTGTCAGATGCCAACTTGTGTGCCATACACGCAAAGAGAGTCACAGTGTTCCCACGGGACATTCAGCTGGCCAGGAGAATCCGTGGGGTGGATCGCATGTAAAGTCCACACAACAGCTGAGAGAATCCCAGCAGCATTTGGATGCTAGTGGCTCGGTCCACATTTCCACATCTTTTCTGCTGTGTTGGTTCAGTGCCCAGTTAAAATGTTAAAATTGGTTTTTAATTGGCTTCTGAAAGCAAGACAGTTTCCAACCTGATTTTTTTTTTTTTAACAGTTGGAAAATGGGCACATTGTTTCTGTAAATACAACAGAGACTGTTAATAAATGTGTTTCTTGCAGCTTTAATTCAGCTATCATTCACTGTTTCAAAGGCATTTACTAAAAGTATAATGATGTGTACATTTTTATTGTTCATCAGAATAAACTTATTTCGTCTACAAAATGTTTTCTTTAACTTTTTGAGTGGATTTTCAATTTTCTGCTTGTCTCAGCCCTTTTAGAAACTGAAAGCGGCCTTGAGCTTCTCCAGTTTCCTTAGCACAGTCAATCTGACAGTTGTCCATTCAACACCATACTTTCACTAGTACCCAGCTGACTTATTCCACTGTGTCCACATTGCAAACCTGAGTAACGCTATCGTCAACGCTCGCCAGTAGCCTCACAATTCCTGATTCGCCACCGGGTGCTGTGTTTTCTTCAAAATCAAATGTAACTCATTTCAGATTCTTAAGAGTTATTATAGATGGAGATCCCCTTGTGAAAAATATATTAAGTATTCTAATCATTGATATTTCAAATTTAAGGATTATTTAACTTGAAGTATGTTTTTTTTTTGGAACAGCTAATTTGGTGCTTAATGTATGCTAATTGTAATTGTAAAAAAAATCACAATTTGAAGTGTACTGTCGCATGCTTTTGGGGAATAACTAAAAGTACAGTGAGTAGACTTAGTATACTAGTATAAGGCTTTTTTTGTCATGTGTTTTATGTTTTGAGGCATGAATAAACTATTTCTTTGTTAATCAACAATACAGTAAGTCCCACGGTAAGCATCGTTTATTTTTTATTTATTTCTTTGCTATTTCAACAAAATAGTAAGATTATTAAAGCACCTAATAAAGCAGACTTTGTTGGTGTGTATGTAAACATTGGAAATGTTTAATTGAAGTATACTTGGTCACAATTTATCAAGTAGTTACAAATATTATTGAAATGTTTTTTTTTTTTAGATTTATTAAGGTTTGCTAAATGCACACAGAACCTATTTGAAAACATTACCAAAAATACAACTTCATAAATGTATTGTTTGTATATATTTGTAATATGTTTATGAAATGTACATTTAAAATATACATTTTTGTAAATACATGCAAAGTGTTCTTTTGAAAAGGCTCTTGATAAATGAAGAATCTGCCTCCCATTCTACTTTAAGGAACCACCAGTAAACTTTCAGTTTGAGAGTTGTAGAACATATGGAACAATCAGATTTTGTATAATTTGAATATTGGGGCTTTATATTTAAGAAGAAAAAGTATGTGGAGTATTCTGTAGCTGACAGAGAATATGTTAAGAGAAGCTAAAACTAGTGAAATATTATATTTTATTCTCATCAGGACTCCAGCTGCTGTGTTTGAGATGTGCTGAAGGCTTTTGAACATTTTGTATTACGATTTACTGAAATTCAGCCTACAACCCTGTAATGTGTGGATTAATTTGTAACATTCAGGATAAACAGTTTCTTAAATGTACCTCAGTGAATAGAAAATTGAAAATTGTGGAGAAGAAATGTCCTATTCACTCCTACTGGATCTCCTAAGAAGCTTGTCATAACAAAGTTTTTTTTTAATATTCACCCATGGGGGGCAGTGAAGTCCACCAAACTTCCGGAAACCCAGAAGAAAACACTATTTAGGTTTGCGCATGCTCAGCAGCCTCTAGGAGAAGCAGTCTGTTTTCCTGGTGGGAGCATCGGAGCTCAGTGTCTTTAGTTTTTTGTTTGAGGGCAGAACTGTAACTACAGTAGGAATATAACCGAAAGATGTTTGTTACATAAGTACTCTGAGACAGAAGCGTGATGTTTTCAGCCAGCATGGAAACCAAAAGAGTGGAAATTCCCACCAGCGTACTAGACGATCTGTGCAGGTTGGAGACGGTTCACTGGCTCTTACTGTTTGCTACTCTAGTGCGGTCAAATGTTGTTACATGCTTTCCGTTTTGTATGGTGTGTTAGATTGGATTAATTTGCCCACTAAATCAGAGTGGGCATGTTTGCGTTCAGTGCGCAGCCATTATTGTTTCTGTCAGAAACTGCATGAAGTGCTGAGAACCACTGCTGGAGCCCGAAAGAAACTGCAAGGGTTTTCCTCCCCTCGGTTTCTGCATCCTCTGTTGAGTCCCCTTGACTTGCTCATTCAAACTGAGCCGGCGGGACAGGGCAGGGATTAAATAACATTCTCAACAGTAAAATTCCAAAGTGCGCTGCCGGACCTCAATGCTGCACAATCATTCAAGAAACAATGCCAATTTTTCTACAGAGTTTGGAAAATTAGAGTACGCAGAGAAAGTTAACGGAGTACTTCCATGTGACTCCATCCTCCTGTATTTACAATTCACTTCAGTTTATCAGTTTATCTGATAAAAGGCGGAAAAACAATTAAACTAAATAGTGTTGCAGTCCTTCAGTTGAACCAGGAGCCTCTTCTTTATCGCTGCCATCGAGCTTCTTCCTCCAAACTTCAGATAACTCAAATCTTCACTGAAATCCTCACAACTTCCTCCACGTAAATGTACTCATTCTAGTTGTTTACGATTTGCTGTACCCTGATTACTTTGTGTCCAGATGGCACTGGTTCTTTACTACAGACAAAAACAGAAATACTCTGGATTTACAATATTTTGTGATAAATATTTATTATTAATAGCTTTTGTATACACAGAATGAAAGTGCAGTAATTAAACTTTTAAATAATGTGAGTGTCTTTATTATGTCAGGGACACTTCAAGTCCTTGGCTCTGAAGCTGCGTAAGTGGCAGAACAAGATGGCCTCCACAACAGACTTCAGATCTGCAGCATTTAGCAGCACTGAAGGTCTAAAACTGCCAGACAAAGTATGGTTTCTGCAATCGGTGCAGCCCTAATTTCTATATTTAAAGAATTCCAGAAATTTCATCCATTTCAGTAAACATGTGATGACAATGGAGGAAACTGGCTCAGTATGGACAATTAAAATGACTCCTTAAGAACTGAAGCTTTTATATGCTTCTACATAATAAAGTTTCAGTGCCAGGAATATGAAGACATCTTTCCCAGCTGATGTCAACCACTGCTAATTGAGATGTTACATTATGATCCTGCTTGAAAGGAAGGCACATAAATAAACATAAACAAGTTTTTCATTTAAGATCTAGCGTCAGTATCTAAAGTGTGATCACAGGGATTGTTGAAATTTTGCAGAAGTCAAAAATGGTCTGAGGCTTCTGTTAGTTTGAATCTGGACAACAGTGGTATTTGATAATAAAAAATGCTTGGGAACCCTGATAGGATTTGTTTTTGTCTGTGTTTGTGTAGCCGGTTCATCCTCCACATCCCCAGCGAGGAGCGGGACAACGCTATTCGTGTGTGCTTTCAGATTGAACTGGCTCACTGGTTTTATCTGGACTTTTGCATTCAAAACACTCCAGGAGCACCTCAGTGTGGAATCAGAGACTTCGCCAAAGCTGATATCCTTTCATGTGGTGTCTGTTCAACCAGCTCTCAAGACATTTCTAGTCATTTTAGTACAACCTTTGTGCAGATGTGTTCTCTTGGCTCTTTTAGAGTTTGAAAAATTGCAGGACAAACCTAATGCAGGAAGTCCTCATGGCCATAGGTAATATTCTTCTTGACAACTGTAAACTTTTTCAGCATTGTCCATTTCTGCTGCCACATGGAGAGGATGTGCAGAAAGTTCTGGAGGAATGGAAGGAGTACAAGATGGGTGTACCCACATATGGAGCAATCATTCTAGATGAATCACTGGAGAATGTGAGTTTATGTTGAATGTAGATATAAATCACATCAAGAAGTTACTTTAGTTCGGCTGTTGTCAGTCTGTCATTTCTTACTTAATAGCTAAAAACATTGCAGGCTCACTTTAAAAAGCTTATCAATCAATTAAGTTTATTTGTATTGCACATTTCGGCAACAAGACATTTCAAAGTGCTTTATATCATAAAAACACAAAAATAGGTAGCATTCTCCTTGGCAGCTGTAAACGTTTGACTGTTTAATGATTCATTGATTATGTTTCAAAAGCAACTCTAAACAGGCAGGTTTTCAGTCTAAATTTAAAGGAACTCAGTATTTCAGCTGTTGTGCAGTTTTCTGGAAGTTTATTCCAGAAAACTGGAATAAACTGGTGCATAGAAGCTGAATGCTGCTTCTCCATGTTTGGCTTGGGCACAGTGGTACCTATGAACTGAATTAGTTTTATTTTTCTTTATTTTTAACTAGATAACATGGACATTAATGTGCTGAGCATAATACAAACTATCACCTTTCAAACTACAGTCACATTATTCTTGAAAAAAAAAACAGCAATAGAGATACTCAAATATTTAGGAAAAAACATTAAATAATGCAAAGCCTCATTGAAATAACGTACAAACTTTGCATAGTGAGATGAAGGGTAATGGCACTGAATTGAATAAATTGTCATTTCTGAATGAAATATTCTCCACATAGAATAAACCTGTTTATCAAACATTCTTATTTTCACTATTTAGCCCAAACAATGTATTGTTGTGCAATGATACAAATATGCTTAGATTAATTCATTGATTAAATCAATGGATTCAGCGTTTCTCATGGCCATGAAAGTGTGTGTGTGACATGTAACTATTACAGTTTTTCCTTTCAGGCGCTGCTTGTTCAGGGCTACCTGGCCAAGTCCGGCTGGGGATTCCCAAAGGGGAAAGTGAATGAGGATGAAGCTCCTCATGACTGTGCAGTACGTGAAGTGAGTCTTCCAGGTCTTGTTGGCTGAGTCAATGCAGTATAACTGTCTCTGATGTGTGCTTCAAGCAGAACATCTAACTGCTCTGCAGGTGCTGGAGGAGACAGGTTTTGATATCAAGAACCGCATCTGCAAAGACGTGTACATTGAGCAGAAGATAACTGATCAGTTGGTACGACTCTATATCATCCCAGGAGTATCCAAGGATACAAAGTTCAACCCCAAAACACGAAAAGAGATCAGGGTAGAGAAACTTTTCAACATTTGGAAGTGCTTGTATTCTGCTGTTAAGACATATTTCTTCCAAACAAATCTTGTTTTCTTTTCTTCCAGAACATTGAATGGTTTCCTATCGAGAAGCTACCCTGCCACAGGAATGATATGACCCCAAAGTCTAAACTGGGACTAGCGCCTAATCGGTTTTTCATGGCCATTCCATTCATCAGGTAGTAACAGTATATAAGTAGTTCTATTAATAGTTCAACATATAACAGGTTTTTAATTCAGAAATATGTTGGTGTACATGACAGCAGGAGTTGTTTGTCCACTTTTTTTCAAAATTTCAGTATCAAAGTTAAATGGCATGTGTTTTTCATTGTCTCTTGTGTTCTTTGGTCTGATATAATACAAGGAGATTTTTATACCCAGTTTGGGTTCAATAATTATTTATGCCGTAATCTTTAGAGTGCAACTATGACCACAAAGTTTTACTTTTTGAGAAAATGTCAAATGTCATTTGGATAGTAGTTATTCCTGATCTGATTGGCTGATAGTATTGATCGAGTTCAGACCTCCACAGGTCCATCACAGGCAGCCATATTCAGGTGTGTTTCCACCAGACAACTGTGTTCTGTTTTCTTGTTCATTGTTCTTTGCTCTTTTGCAGACCACTGCGTGAATGGATTAACAGACTCAAGGGAGAATCAGATAGTGATGAGGAGCTGGCAACCAACAGGATGACTCCATCCAAACCTTTAGACGGCATTCGGTAAAAATAAACCCCCACCTGTTCTTAGAATACTTAAAACTTACTATCACTAATAGTACTAATACTTAGTTTAGTGGTGTAAGCAGCATCAGGAACAGCCACTGGAAGGAAGGAGGACTGTCTGAGTAGCTTTGGCAGCTGTTTGCAGTTTGAATTGAATGCAGGCAGTGAACATTTGACTCCATCCCATCTCACGTTGAGACCTGCACACAGGTGGCACAGTGGGGTGTTTTATCTACCAAGCCGTATTGAACATAATGTGGAAGAGATGACAAGGCCAACTTTCCTAGTGCAAAGTGATGTGCATAGGTTGCTGTTGTTTTTTTCATAAAACTGTGAGGTTTTATGTTTTAGTTTTAGAAATATGTGTACACAAATATGAGTCTTTTACAGGCATATATGCTGTAAGCATACTTGCAGGTGTACTCATGCCCTTTGAGGTCTCAGTTTGATATAAAATGGACATTATAAATAAAATGTATTATTATCCTGACATCCACCAACTCCAGTGTTTGAGATATTTTCAAATGCGTCTTGTTTTTAACACACCTGAATCAGGCTGAATGGCCTCTTCTGCATGTTAATTCTGTTTCAAGATGCCTGCTACTTAGCCATTTATATAATACAGGTGTGTTGGAACAAGTATTAACCTAAGTGTTCTAGAATTTGAATTGGAGAACACTGTCCTACTGCGTTACTTTATAAGTCCTGACATATAAAGTAGTGAAGTAGCAGTGTTAACATTCTCTTTATCTCTCTCTGTTTGAATAGAAATGTCATATTTTTGTTCTTTTATTTCCACTAAGTACAGTTGTTAAAATATTATGTAATTCATATTCTAAATGTTCTATGTAATTTTAATCTTGTGCATATCCGTGATAAGGCAGTTTACAGCTCAAATGTTTAATTCTGAAAAAATATGTTGTCAGGATGTGGTCACATTCTCAGTGGTGACAAGAGCAACTTGTTAAATCTCAGTAAGTCTGTGAATCAATACAGGGGTTTGCATTGGATGATCGTCTGGTTTGCTGTTTTTGTGTTTTTCATGTTGGGTTAGATTAATGTAAGCATCTCGACCTGACCCATCCAGTCAGAACACATTCTTTCCTTCCTTTGTACCACCTTCCAAAAACTTTTTATTGTATTTCCATCTAAGGTCAAAAAGCCGAAACAATGCAGGCACTGATGTATATCCAGGAGAAGGGTGGACCAAACACAAGCAGCAGAGGACTCCGGGGCAGACAAACCAGAATGATCCCAACCAGGTCAGAGACACGCAGAGTACTATTCTATTGTTATAGAATATTCGCTCAAATCTACCCTGATGCTGTAGCACACATAAGCAAACACCAATCAGCCAGCACAGCAGTTACTTTGGAGATTTTTATTGTGGACTGATGGGATTGATTCTACTGTCTAGCCAAAGTTAAAGAGAGCAGTAGGGCAATAGGCTGGTTTGGTAGTGCAGGACTCTGCACCCATTGGCTCTTTAGACCCTACATTGTTTTCTAATGGCCAAAAATGTTCAAGACTTGATTACATATTCCAAAATGCAAATGTAATAGCAAATGCTAGCTTTAGGAGTTTTATGAGGCATTGTTTTTCAACATGTATAGCATAAAGAATTACACTAATAGAGTGAGGAATATTTTTCTTAAGCCAATTAATCATTTTTAGTAGCAAACTAAATGTTTTATTTTTTTCAAAAAAAATGTTGACTGGTACATTGAAAATAATGCATTCATTCCATTTGAGATTTTCCCATAAAACAAGTCTGCTGTTGCACATATTGTAAAACTAAGTTGTGGCTTGAAACAAATTTTATTTAGCTCCACCAGGGGCAAAAATGGCTCTCAGGGTTCGAGCCATTGCTGACTCTTCATAGTTGTGTTGAAACTGAGATATCTGAGACCAAACATCCAAGATTTGTTAGGCTTGAGTGAGCAGAACAGGCACTTAGGATGTGTTGCAACATGCCGTCTGTGTTGCTGTAACAAAGCAGCAGTTTTATGAATGTGAGTGCAACTAAAAAATCCCAAGGACAGGTTTCAAGTCCTTACAGCATCCCAAACTAAAGAAACTCATCAGAATGAGTTGAACACATCCAGTATCAGTTTGTGGTATTCTTGGAGATAAAGCAAGCTTACAAGCTTGAGAGCAACAGATTTGCTGGTGGCAGTATTATGATATGTGGGTGCTCTGCTGCCAGCTGGAGAAGACTTCAGAGAGGAAGTTAAAGCATACACACAAGTGGGTTTTACTAATGGCCAGTGTAACGAAGCATGTGGCCAAGCTAGTTACAAAGTGGCTTGGGAACACCATATGAAGTGTTTTGAAGTGGTCATTACAAAGCCCTGATCTCAGTCCCATAGAAAGTACTCAACTGAAAAGCTGGGAGTGAGCAAAGCAGTCTTCAGTCAGTTCCAACAAGCCAGTTCTTCCAAATATCAGGAAAATTATATTCAAACTTCTGACTTTGAAGAACGGTTTTAAAAGATTCTTCCTGACATTATTCTGGCTTTTAGCAAATAAAAACAATGTTTATTTCCAGACTGACATCAAACAAAAAACATTTAATCTGACTTTGTCTCAGGCAGTGTGGGGGGGAAAAAATTACAGCTTTACTGTTGATCTAACCAAACCCTTCAGTCCTAAATTGCATCACTGATAGAATATCAGTATTTAGTTGCTGTTCAGAAGGGTCTTATGTTTATAAAAACGATGTACCTTTCAGTCCTAATGTCATTAATATAAAATAAAAGTTAGCGAAGCTTAATAATATGTAATCAGTCAACTATGTTGTGTCTGACTTTATTGGTGACGCTTCTAAAGCTAAAAAATTATGGTGGTAAATTGTAAAGAATTAGTCCTTGTCCTGTCACAGCTTAAAACAGACCACAGCCACAATCTGCTGTTCAAGGTCTGTATTTTCTCTGCAGAAACTGGTTTTGAAAAGCACTGGCAAAAAAAGACAGGACTCTCCTTGTGTAAAGAGAGGAACCAGTGAAAATGGATCCAATAACCAGCAGGTTAGTAGTGGCACATTGAGTTAAGCTACATTCATACTGCAGTGATTCCGATTTTTAGTGAGATCAGAATTTTTTTGCATGTTCATTCATATTTCAAAATGTATATGACTTATACATGATCGCCTGTGTGAACTCTTAATGACCTGAAAGCGTCCTACACTTGCACAAGAGGGCTTGGTATCGTCACATGCAGAGAGGGTGCTTAGTGTTTTGCTAACTGCCATAAGAAAGAAGTGCTCAGTGTTTGCAGAAGTAAACACGGATGCTACTGGTGAAGCATATCATGCAATTTTAAAGTCCAATATCATACTATTATCTACTCATTATATATAATAAAAGCAATAAAGAGGTTTCAACTATGTACACAAGAAAATATATGAAAGTCGTAAGTCACATTTTAATGGTCCTGATTTTCTTGTTTCTCAAGACCTTGTATAGAGGTTCTTGTTTAGGAGAGACTCTGAAAATAAGGTGTTTTTTCTTGCTGGCTATAAGATTTTCTACTTCCAGTAGTATGTTGTCTAACATTCTGTCAGGACTTACAATGTTGAAACATCACTAGATAATAAGGAAAAGCTAGCAGTCCCTGGTGACACAGCAGGACTGCAGTGTCACCATACTGCCTCATCTGCTTCATACTGGTTTGCTTCTTATTTTCCAACATGTTGCATAGTTTTCAAAGAAATCAAATTTGAACATTCTTCTTTCTTTAATCAGTATACAAAGGTGGAACATGTATTGGTGGGCATGAAATGACTCCTATTTTACAAACCTTCCTTCATCTCTTTAACAGAAAGAAGACAAACGGCCTCAGCCCAGACGACTTCAAGATATGTTTGAGAGAGGTAGGCTGCATAAAGACTAAAGCCCCATTCAGATCATATTTTGTTGACATGTGCAGCTTGTGCCTCTGGACCCCATCCAGGTCCTCAGGAATCACTGGCTTACATGTTTTGGATAAGACTAAAAGAGTCCATTATGGACAGGGGGGTCATACTATGATCTGGGTGGGCTTTATGATACCTTAATTTAATGTGTCAAAGTCCAGTCCTCGAGACCTACTGGTCTGCAATGTGAAGATGCATCCCAGCACACCTGGACCAAATGAATAGCTCGTTACCAGGCCTCTTCCTACATCTAGACAGAACTAGATGTAGGAAGAGGCCTGGGTCAGTAAGTATTGAGTATTGTGTCAGTGCTTGACTAGAACCAAGTGAAGAATGTTGGGACTCCATTTTTTGGAATTACTTCATCAATGCAGCATGACCTGGAGGCTTTGAGCCAGTGATTCTGCTTAGGTGTTCAGGTAGCTCAGGTTGCTTTGATAGCTACCTTCATGTCATCTGCATTATTTCTCATCTTCCTTGTGACATTGTAAAACTGTAGATTCCCATTTGCTGGCCAGTCAAGAACAATATCATCATGCTCAATGAAGCAGCTTCATACCCGCCCATTTCAGTTTGGGCGGGTATGAAGTCCTTCTGGAAAATAAAATCAGCTTCTCCATAAAGCCTGTCAGCAGAAGGAAGCATGAAGTACTCTTGATATTTTCTGGCAGACTGCTGAACTGACTTGGGACTTTAGAAACTGGACCAACATTAGCAGACCAGGAGAACTGAGAAAACTTCACACTGAACTTCAAGCAACATGTATTCTGTGCCTCTCCACTTCTCCTCCAAACTCTGAGATGTTGATTTCCAGATGAAGTATAACCTTTACTTTGACCTGGAAAGAGAATGTTGGAAACCTACTCATTCAAATTTGCAGAATTAAACCTTAAAGTCATAATATTGGTTTTCATACTTTTGGTAACCAGATGCCACTGTGACTTTGCTGAAAACTCCTTCAGTGACACATTTTTTCAATACAAGCTACATTTGTAGTTCAGTGCTCTGCAGACGAGGGAGTTAAATTATTCCATTCATTCACGTGTGAGCACAGATGTCTCCAAACGTTGCAGGATAATAACCTTCAGGACTGGACCTGGGCACCTCGCCTCACAATTGAATACAGCAAAATTCTCCACATTTGTTTATCTGCTACTGAAAAAGCCCAAAACTTAAGCTGCCTCAGTTCAGTATGAATAATATCTATTGTCCCAGTGCTGATCTGGAAACATCTTAACATTTACAGGGTTTTCATCTCTTTTATTAGAGCACTGTTGTCCAAACTTGGTCCTCAATGGCTGCTGATGAGAGCAGTCATAACAAATCTTGCTGGATGATAAATTGTGTGTTAAATAATAATATTGTTACTTTGAGACCACTTTCAAATAATATTTTAATAATTGCATAATAATGTAAGTTCTCAATCTCAAAGACCAATAAACTTTAATTTTAAAAAGTGGAAGATATTTAAAATACTTTCAAGATGAATCCTGATTAGTCTTAATGCTGAAGTCTAATGCCAATGAGCATTAATCTAATGTTTATTAATGCTGCACAATGTGACCACTAGAAGAAAACTTGTCAGTTGGTCATATGAACAAGTTGAAATAAAATGACTTAGTGGTGAAACAATGAGATGGGTTATATTTACTAGCTATTTCAGTTAGAAAATTATAGTGTTGTTTTTATGGTTTGAGATATTAAATAATAAAAAAATCTCTTTTGTTTTTATAGACATGGCCACAGGCAGTTCCAGTTGCCATTTATCACCTGGAGACAAAGACTTTCAGCACTTGATTTCCTCCAAGGCTTTCCTGAATTTCAAATTTGACAGAGACGCCATCATGAAATGTTTTGATTACTGATATTCATCAAACTCTACATTCAGTGACTTTTAATCTTCATGGACAAGGATGTTTCTGAACAAGCTCTTTCCCTTTTTGTTGTCCTTGTGAGCCCACATATCCATCTGAAGTTTGTCCATATTTCTCTAACCATGTAGAAAAGTGTTTCATCTTGCCTGCCTTTACTGTCCAACTGTTCTCACGTCAGTTCATAATGTAGCAGTTCTTTCATCAAGCTGGACTTCACATACTTTTCACATTACTGCTCCAAGTTATGTCCACAGGAGACTGCACCCAATAGAGGGCAACTGTTCAAGATAGTAAATGTTCAGTAGAGCTAAAATATTTCTCATTTTGAAAACTTTCAGATTTTAGGCCTAATATTTTGGGGAAGTGCTAAATGTAAAACGATGTGAAAAGAAATGATAGCATATTAAATTTGGCTGTTGAATCACTATCAGTATTACTTGACATCTGGATTTTTAGATTTTATTAAAGAAGGTACATTTAATTCTGGAGTTTGTAGTTTTATAGTTTTGTTAACCTGCTTTACATCTGCCAGAGAACTTCTAGTTTGTTTTTTACTAAGCACTGTTTTGCTTCATGTATTTGCGTTTTCAGACACTCCCACTGTGTTCTAACCAGAAACCAGAATTTTTCAGACACCTTTCTCACAGTGAATGACATAAATTTAAACTACAAACTGTTGAATATGTTCTGAAACGCTTTTCTGAACCTATTTGTCCTTAATTGTCCACTTGTTTTGCCATATTTTTTCTGGGGATTGGGCTTGGCTTTTAACAGTATTCTCTGAAATTAAAATTTTATTTTAGGGACTTATAATATGTGTTTAATTTTGAAAAATAAGCTGACTGTGCATTTGGAGTTTTGCAAACAGAATGCTACTGAATCCATGGAGCTTCTCTTGTTTAAAACAGAAACAAATTACTAAATTAAGATTGAAAAATATGAGTTTCAAAATAATAAAAATAATACAAAATAAAAAAAATTAAAGAAAACCTGATATTGTAAGTTTAGTTTCATCCATTGTGTTTCAGGAAGGAAGTTCATAATTTAACTGTAGTACATTACTACTTTTTGTGTAATGTCCACTAATATTTGAAAAAAATAATGTTTTAAAAATCACATTTAATATTTCAGGAAAATATAAGAAACACAGTTCTCTGTCGAGTTTCTTTTCTTCGATATGTCTCACTCCTGTTTGTTGTGATTTACAAGTTTTGTATGATCAAAGTGATCCTGTACTGCTTTAAAAACTAGACGTTTCCAATCATGTTGTTCATGACGCACAATTTATCTTGTTAAGCTGGCACAAGTTGATTTCTGTAGGAGAAAATAGTGATATATGAAACAATGCTTTCGTTACAAAAAACCTAATGTTGAGATTTATTTCTACGTGACTTTATATTCTGAGCAAGTGCTGTGTTCGTACCATGAGTGATTCTTTTACGAGACTTAGAATGATTAAGCTGTTTGTAATAGATTTTACCCATGTTATCTCAAGTGCACTTGGTTTAAACTGTTTTTATTTCTGAATGGTGAATTTAATAAAAGTGCTTTTCAAAGAAACTGCTTGAGGATTTAGCTTTGCTTTAAATCTCTAAATAGGTATGAACTCTTATCTGTTTCTGAGAATATACATGTTTCACGGAATAGACCACCTTCTGGTTCCTTATAAACAAGTTATTTGGACTATATTCTATAATTCATCTGCACTTCTTTTATTTTGCCTCAGAAAAAGTGTATGTATATTTGTCAACAGATTTGATCCTTTTGATCCTGCTTAGTCCCATTTTTTTTTTCTTTTTTTGCTCTGGAACCATCAATGCTGCTAATGTGGCTTAAAGTTTGGCTAGGGCAGGAGAGAAGGATGCTGAGCTTTTATTCTTGAACTCAACTTGATGTTCATTTCATTGTTCAGATTTCCGTGCATGTGATCCTCTTCATTCTTCTTCATCCCTAACCACACATTAGATTATTGACTGCTGATTTATATAACCAAGAGAGTTGAGAAAAAATTAAAAGTTAACCATTTTGTTAACTTCGGTAGTTACGATGCTGACGCAGTTATAGTGTGATCGAAATGCTTAAAAATGTTGAAATAGTCCATTATTGAAGTTTTATAAATCACAAACTTGGTTTTAAATAGTTTCCTACTAATTGAGAATAATTTAATCCAGAAGAGTTTAAGTTTTGTTTTTTTATTAGCGTAGATGAAAAATGCTGGAAGTAGTGCAAAATTAGGTGAAATCGCCCTTTAGCCATTTCCCGAATTGAAGCTGCAATCGAAAACCAACTTCAGCTTTGTCCCAAAAAGGAAAGAGTAGAGGAAAGGCAGTCAAAAGGCCAAGCTGTTCTTTGGGAAAGGGACATGAACTCAGTGGGAAGGCCGGCATCCCAGTTTAACCGATGTCGGAAACAATATAGGAGCAAGTTATTTTGAATTTGTCCTGGTGCACTGACTCATATTAGGGTAGCGGTGGATGATGCCGCTGCTCTCGTCATCAGCTCATGAGTCTTTTATTCTGAAGGGTTCAGAACGGATGCGTAGTCGCCTATATTTTACTGGCCGGACACTAAGCTAACCTGGTGTGAAGTAGTGGCAACAAACCGGCAGAAGTTAGGAGGTTCACTGACGTTTAACTGCAAGGTACGTCCACCCAAACACCAAATAGGAGGCTGGTCTCTCAATAAGAAAAAATTTAAATAGCTTTTAAACGTCTTCAGTCCTCGGTTAAACGTACAGTTAGCTAATTTTAAATCACGTTTCTCTCACACCTGACGCTAGCTTGTTTAGTTTTAGGTTTCGGTACCTAAAACTAAACGAACTG
The DNA here is from genome assembly GCF_027474105.1 of Poeciliopsis prolifica. Lineage (NCBI taxonomy): Eukaryota > Metazoa > Chordata > Actinopteri > Cyprinodontiformes > Poeciliidae > Poeciliopsis > Poeciliopsis prolifica. The sequence goes on along the minus strand of NW_026562436.1, from coordinate 308,054 downwards.
TATCTAATTTATTTACTTTGGATCTACATTATTAGCTTTTTTCTTCTTTTGCTCTTTCCTTTGGTTTGTTATTTTGTTTGTATTTCTTTTTAATTCCTGTAAAGCACTTTGTATTGCCTTGTTGCTGAAAATGTGCTATATAAATAAAATTACACTTACCTTTACCTTTGTACTACTGGCAAGGCTCTATTACAGAATTTTTTTTCTTCCGAGAAGAAAAACAGTGAATGCAAGTTAAAGTTTAAACCTTCCTGCCACTTCAATATGGATGGAAGGTTTAAACAAACTTTCATTGAGAACAGAAGACATTAAATACAGCGGTATTTAATATGATGTTTCCAGAAAATTCTATCATCTATTATAACCGCTATAAATTTAATTTGATGCATTCTTTCTACGTTAACACCCTCTAAATTTTATGCTGTCTGGGCGCTTTTGTTTATTGTTAGTAAATGTTATGAACCAACTTTTAATTTTAATAAATTATGATGTAATAGAATGCAAAAGTTGCAGATTCTCACCAAAATCTAAAACATTTGTATCATCAGCAAATGAAATAAGTCTTAGGATTTAAAGGATTGATTATACCTTACATGTGCCATTAAAGTTTAAGATTAATAATTTGGGACCAAACACTGACCCTTGAGGAACACCACATACAATGTTCAAACATTCAGACCGAAATTGTTCTATCTTCACACATGGTTTATGGTTCTTTAAGTAACTTTTTACCCAATTTAGTGCAGTCCCCCTGATCCCATATTGTTCTAATGTACTGACTAAAATATGATGAATGGAATCATATGCTTTGTTGAGAACAATGAACATGCCTGGAGCAAATGTCTTTTCATCTGTGGAGTTAGTAATATCCTCAGTTTGTTCAATTATTGCATGTGATACTGATCATTTACTTTGGAAGCCATATTGACTATTCACAAGTAATTGATGTTTTTCAATAAAATTGTCTAGTCTGCTGTTTTCATAGTTATTACTAATTACAGTATTTAAGGTTGTCCACATACCCTTTATTTATATCATGTTTATTTTTCTCTTATAATTTATATTCTCCTTGCACTTGTGTATAATAGAAGTTAACATATTTTTATACTTTTCATATTTACCTTTGGTTTCAATAGTCCTGTTTTGTATACAATTTTTATACAGTGTGTTTTATTACAAGCATTTACTCCTTTAATCCATGGATTATTTTTTGCCTTTGTTGTTTTCAGTACAGTTTTACAGGACAGTTTGTATCATAAGAAATCTTAAATATTCTCAAAAACTCATAAGTGTTATTCATATCATTTTCTTTGTACATTAATTGCCAGTCAAGTGTCTATAGATTGATCAGTTTTAACAATGAAATTGTTTATTTTCTTATTTGGTTTTCTACTCTGAGTTATATAATGTTGTTGCTCAAATGATTTGCTTTCCAAATCATTGGTATCACCTTTCAAAGGTGATACTAAGAGCAGAAGCTTAAAGTGAATAGAAAATCTCTTAAATCATCCTGTAGTTTCCAAGAGGCAGTAAACATGGAATCTCAGTCCTCTTCCAACTGACCTTTTCCTACTTTTTGTGCTATAACAAAAATGCTGTCATAAATCTCAGTTTTCACTTATTTGCTAATTAAAATAAAATGCTCTTGTGCTTACTAAGGGTTCCTATGGAATCTGACCAATTTCTAGCTTTATTGACTGAGCAGTTCTCTGAAACAGCCTGACTATTGTCTTACCATCTTTGCCTCGGGAAAATTGTCACATAAAATCTGCAAAAAAGTACTCACTCCCTTAATGATGTCTTGTACTCTCTTTCCATAAATGATGCAATTGATGTGCGCACAGTCATGTATATATTAAACAATGCATTATTTTTTTCATGAAAGTTCTTTCTTTAAATTCAATAATGAACAACATTTTCTGATAATCTGTTGGCAGATGGATCTGTTTTTTCTTTAAGTTTTCTTGGGTTATTTAACAGTATTTGGACATGAAAGAGAAGGAGAAGATATGTTGTAAATGGTCTGAAACTGGGAATCAAACCCAAGACCGCTGCAATGAGGACTACAGCCCACATCACTATCTGCTTTCACCTAAAAGTCTTACTTTCTGCTGTTTTCATACTTGAAACAATTTTTTTTTTTTCCTCTTGTTTACAAAACCTATCACACGAGGTTCAAAAAGTGAACAGTTGGATTTTTAGTTTAGAGCACTTGACACTAGTGAAGATGATATCTTTTTGTGTTGCAGTGCACCATGTTTAATGCTATGGGGACATCACAAAAAGCGTCCAGACGTCAAAACATGTCACCTCAAGGCTCCAGTTCCAGTGACTCAAAAACAATTCACATTGGTGAAGAAGTCAAGATAGCAGTGAACCTCTCTTTGGAGAGGTTTCGTTATAGTGATGAAAAAGGTACCAACAAAAACTTCCATCATTCATCTCTTTGCATAAACAGCTTGGTTCTCTTATGTGTTTTTCGTAAGAAACTCTAAGGTACAAGTTAAAACCAGTTTGAAGTTTAGTGTGTTGTCCACTGGATGGGATGGAGATCTCATTCAATTGTTGACTTGAAACTTGAACTATTCCTGCTCTTTATTATATATATTGTATTATGAAATGGGGCTGCACGATACTGGAATGAACTGTCTGGGATTTTTTTTCTTACAGTGTGGTTTATATTGCAATATAAAAATACACAGGAATTTTTATATCCTGCGTATTTGAGGATGTTGACCTAACATCCTTAAGTCAACTTTAGGAGCTGTGACTTGAACAGCACCTTTTTCAGTGAACATTATCAAACTACAAAGCATAAAAAATTCACTTAAAACAGCAAAGGGTGAGTTCAGCTCTTCAGTGTCTTTCAGCTCCTGATGCGAAATCTGATTACATTCAGTATTATTTAGACCTAGAACCATCAAACCCAATGTTTTTTTTATTACTTTAAAATTTTATTGTTTAAACGTAAATTATGAAACTGAACCACATTTATCCGTGTTAGGTTATTGTCTGAGGATAGTAACCTAATAACCACACAAAATAAAGAAAACAAAAATAAAGGGATGCGAAAACCTCACTCCAATGTAAATAGAAAAAGATATAAAAATATAAAAGTTTATATTTTTATATCTTTTATATCAAAACGTATTTGGTTGAATACGTTTTCTACCAAAAATGTGTTCTACGTTTTTAGTAGAATACAAGATGGTTAATTTTGCCATTATACTCTTGTAAGCATCAGGAGTCAGGTTTTATGTGGAGTATACTAACATTTACCTTGTCTGCTTTTGGTGGAACAGAGATGGAATTCCCATCCTCACTGTCCAACACTGAGCGAGCCTTTATTCATCGACTGGCCCAGTCCCTGGGCTACATTTCCAAAAGCAAAGGGTGAGTTCAGCTATTCAGCATCTTTCAGCTCCTCATGCAAAGTTTTAGAGCTGTTGAAAAATATTATTTTAGTTATTGAGTATTCTATAGATCAGTAGTCCCCAAGCTTTTTATTACCGTGGACAGGTCGAGTCTTGGCCATTTTGCTGCGGTCCGGGAGTTGGGAGTGTTGTCAGTGGGGCTGTTTTTCCCCGAATTTCCCTTTACCACAATCTTACAACGTCCTGCAGTGTGTGGTGGTGGTTTGTGCCCGTTAAATATGCTGGATATAAAATCGGGCATATTCAACATGGTTTGGAAAATCAGCCGACAATTATTAAATCATGACGTGTGACCCAGGCTTAAAACTCACAAGCTCCACTTCTCTCATCTTGTCTCGACCACTGCCCTAACGCTCTTTGACTCTGGTCGCTATGATAACGTTTCCGTATCCCTTCAAAATAAGATACAGATGCGCCACAAACATTTTACCTTAGTGAAAATCACTTAACGACTAATGTCCATGACGTCCGGGTGCAAAACCTGGGTTGCTCCGCTCAGTGCCTCAGACAAATAATCTGCCAGTGTGGATAAAGAAGTTTTTATTTATTTATTTTTTCTGTCGGCTGAACTGATTTTACTTTATATTTAAAAGGGAGCCCTGAACTTAAAGAGATCCCTGAGCCTGTTTCTCCCATCTGGAAGTGGTGGGAGACAATGGCACTGAAGTGTTGCTTATGCTGAGGCTGCTTGGTCTCTACGTGCCGAAGCAGTTTGAAGCTTCATTGCCTCATTAACAAGCCGGTCACCATATTATGCAGAGCAGCTTGTAATGTGGGAATCACCTACCCGGATAAATCCATTCTCCTATTTCTTCTCTGGGCTTTTTCCCTTAGTAAAGAAACTTTCCAAAGAATATGATCTGCTTCTTACTCATTTTGAGGCTTGTGGCTCAATGTTGGAGCGCAAGACGTAACTGAGAGAATCCGGTTCAAGGATTTTCAAGATAAAAAATCCTCCAGACTCAAATAATACATAAAACGGAAATATTTAATTATTTCTTGTGTGGCCCGATATCAATTGGTCGATCCGTGGCCCGTTGGTTGGGGACCACTGCTATAGATTATTCTGATGATTAATTTAGTAATCACATAAAATTTTCTAAAACATATATATATATATGTTGCATGCTGTTGCAAAAATTAATATAAATGTACACACGTGCGTGTGTGTGCACGTGTGTACATGTGTACAATGTGTACAATGTAATGAATACAAATGTTTTTATTTGACATTTTCAGAAAAGGCTCCAGTCGTTTTCTGACAGTCAGGAAGAGAGATGTTTCAGACAAACCTCGGCCCAGTACATCTCTTGATCTGTGCCCCAGCTCCTTATATTTCATCCGCAGCCTGCTGCAGAGATTTCCCACCAGCAAGAAGGAACGTGCAGACATGCATCCCAACATCAAAAGTGGCATGTCTCTGGCTACAGAAACTAGTGATTATCTGTGTGTGTGTGTGTGTGTGTGTGTGTGTGTGTGTGTGTGTGTGTGTGTGTGTGTGTGTGTGTGTGTGTGTGTGTGTGTGTGTGTGTGTGTGTGTGTGTGTGTGTGTGTGTGTATCTATATTTGATGTTGTGAAGGGCACCATACAAAGTTGAAAGGAGAGTAAAATGCACCTTAGATTTGGAGTTGGACAGAGGACTTAAACTTTTCCCTCTGTCCAACACCAAAATACAACAGAAAAACTTTAGACAAATTTTGAATATTTGTCAGGCAGTGTAACTCAACTCCTGTGCAGTGTGTTTGCACATGAGTGTTTGGTCACATAGTAACTGATGTGTCATGTCTTGCTCCTCTTTTAGACAGCGGCTTTGACAGGAACAGAGCAAGTGGGCGCCTAAACAATGGCATTCCTATGGTTCCTAGGAAGAGGGCGCCATCAGAACTGGACATTTTCCGAAGCTCCCTGCCTGTACATGAGCACCAGGAGGAGATTGTCAGACTGATCAGAGAAAACAGAGTAGTACTTGTTTTGGGAGAGACTGGCTCTGGAAAAACTACACAGGTGAGTGTTAATGCAGGTGTATTTAAAGTAAAGTTTTCTTTTTGGCTTATCTTCTCTCTTCAAAATCTTCCTATAATTGGCATTCATTTATTTCTTTTCATTGAAAGCTTTTTGTACTGCAGCATCAGTTTTAAGTTTCTGCTCGTATGACAGTTGATCAGGTTTTTCTCTAGTATAGAAACTGTTCAAAACTAGCCTTTCCAAACCAAAATAATTTTTCAAGTTACCTAAATCTGTACCTTTTTAAAAAGCATGTAATGTAAATGTTACATGATACATTTCTGCTTTTTTATGTTTGATTTGTTCTTGTGTAGATAAAAAATAATTCTGTATTTTAAAACTTAATAAGCTATGAAATGACACTTGATGACAGAACCTGACAGTATGCTCACAGGTGAAAGGAGATGTACTTCTGTTAAAAATACATAAACAAAACATAATTTTAATTGTATATTCATTAAACAGACGGTAAGGAAATGTAGAAATAACAAAATCCATAAGCCTTAAAAATATGCATAACATTTGAAAGCTGTTCTGTAGGTTGGAATTATGGAAATGACACTACCACTGTCTCTAAAATACTAATTACTTCTGGAATGTTTCTGTTCAGATTCCCCAGTTTTTGTTAGATGATTGTAGCAGAAATGGAAAACCCTGCAGGATTTTCTGTACTCAGCCCAGGCGCCTGGCTGCCATCGCTGTGGCTGAGAGAGTTGCAGCCGAGAGAGGGGAGAGTGTTGGCCAGACAGTTGGTTATCACATCAGACTGGAAAGCAGGTACATTTAACCTAAGCTAGTCAGATTCTATTTGGAAAAGACATAGAGCTGTAAAACTATTTAGAGCAAAATCTTGGAAGGAAATCTGGGAAAAAGTACACATCTATTGAAGGGATTTTGGATGTTTTTCTTGATTATACTGGGAAGCCAGTCTTCCCAGATAATCTGGAGTAGAATTAAATCGTCATGTTTTGACCGTACATAGCTGATCAGTGGTCACTGGATAGTAAGTCACAGCATAGACAAAATATTATTTTATATTTATTTAATTTTTGTTTTAATTTGTTTTTTTTTTAAACACTTAATTTTTTTTCTCTTTTTTTTTATTCTTCCTCTGTTTAACACTGTTCTTGAATTTTTCGCTGGTGGTTTCTGTATGTAAGAGGAAGATTACAAGGGAATGTATTTCTTCAGTTTTTTCTGAAATATACTCAAGTTCAATAAAGAAATTGATTTAAAAAAAAGCTGGATGGAAAGATACTGCAATTTTTTCCAATTTTATAGCTACTCTTTGCATATTGTTAGCATTTTATGTGATAAGCCAACCCAAAATACCATGATTGTTAAGTAGAAGAAAAGGGATTCATGCTTTTTTTTCTTTTTTTACATATAAAAATCTGAAACATGTTGAAATGAAAGGAGCCCATACAAATAACAGATTGTATCCTGAAGCAGGCTAATTTACAGATATAATACAGAGGGAAGATTGTTCAAAAGACCATCTGTCAGCTTTTGAAAATTGCCCTCTTCCTCTTGAGTTCTTAAAATGTTTAGCAGCTGCTTTTTATTTTGTAAACCTCAGGGTCTCGCCCAAGACACTGCTAACCTTCTGCACAAGTGGAGTCCTCCTCAGAACACTGATGGCTGGGGATACCAGCCTCACAACCGTCACCCATGTCATTGTGGTGAGCATTAGTTCCATAAATGTAGCATCTTCAAGCTCATGATTGTAGCCAGACGCAACTGGCTACAATTGTGTCTGGCTACAATTATGGAATAAAGCACTGATGCTTTATTCCAGTCTGAGGCCAGTATTTGGAATATGAAAAACAGTATGTACTGACTTATGTAGGTTTTTGATTTCTCAAATTTCTACAACAAATTCAAGAGTAGTTATAGTTCTGGTAGTGGGGCTAAAATGTAATTTTTAACTTGTAGCTTGTGTTTTGTGGTAAAATGACCTCATAATTTTGTGGCTTGGTCTTTCCAAACAGGATGAGGTTCACGAGCGCGATGGCCTGACTGACTTCCTTCTTACTAAGATGCGGGATGTTGTCCAGAGGATTCCCACACTGAAGCTGATTCTCTCTAGTGCAGCTCTGGATATAGACCTATTCCTCCATTACTTTGGCTCCTGCCCTGTGATCCACCGTAAGTCTTTTGAATGTTTGATTTTTCCAACAATTAAGCATCCATCCATATACCTGCATAATAACTGAGTGCCTGTTTTTACATCAGCTCACAGTAGCTGATGTAAAAACCCTTAGAATAGGCTAATCTCTACACTGCAAAACAAAATGTTCGCCCTGCAATCAGTGGATCACACTTCATCTTGCCTGCTTGTATTGGTCAGAAGGGCTGATGGTGCAAAAAATTTGCAACCTAGCTTCAATCCAGTAGGTTGTCATCATCAGTGTGTCATTGTGCCTTTTGAGATTTCAGTTGGATAAATAAGAGCTATGATTAATAAAATGTATTATTATTATTAATAAAATAATTATTAATGAATTAGGAGGGAATTGTAACCATAAAAGTAGAGTCAAGAATGCATTTTCGCATTTAACCAAGATTAAACAACATTTAGTTTGTCTTTAGTATAGTTACAGCTTGAGCTTCATAATTGCCTTGCCCTTTCTTGAAACCAGTTATTTGTCCTTAGTTATCAGAAATGTGGAAGGGTTTAATTGTAAGGTCTATCTCCACCTCCCCTGTTTTTTTTGCAGCAGTTTCCAATGTTGTAGCAGAGAGTGTCAACCCAACAGCAGATGTGGTCAATGTCACATCTGCTGAGTGCACGCCCTCCAGGGGAGAGCAGTGCGTTTCCAAATATCCACTTAGAGCAGCCTTCAGTCCTTTGCAGGAATTTCTCATTTCTCAATACTTTTTAAAATGCAACAACAGAGGTGTATAACTAGCTGCAGTGCATGATAACAGAAGGTTGGTGAATTTATACTAAATTTATGGTTAAAATTTATACTAAAATTATGGTTAAAATTTTATGAACTACCTTATAGTGGAAAGCTCCTTCAGTGATAGACTGCTTCATCTGAAATGCATAGGTGCATTATAGAAGGTCCTTCCTTCCAGACTTTATAAAGATCATTGATCCCAACAAAACCAGTGAGTTATTTACATTCCTGCTGTTTTTTTGTTTTTTTGTTTTGTTTTTTTTTGCATATTCCTATTATTTGCAGTTTGTTTCACTTGCAGTTTTTTTTTTACTGATGTATGTTAATTAAAAAGACATATTTTTCAAGAGATTACTTAGTTGAAAATTTCTCTTAAGTAAAGCATACAATTTTTAATAACTGAACAGTAATATTTGTTTCTACATGGACTGTTATTCATATTTTTACATTGTTTATCTTTGAGTGAATATGCATTCTCACACATAGATTTAACTTGATGACATACACTGGTAGTTTCCCCATGTTTCTGGATCTCTGAAATACTTAATTACTACTTATTGTTAAGAAAATTATTACTCATCATTGAAAGAAAAAAATATTCCAAGCAGTTCAAAACGGAACTTTCACAGCCTTTCTAAAAGTTTTAAAGTTGATTTATAAAATTCAGAAGATTATCTCCTGATCTGATTTATTTAAGAATTCCTTTCACCATGGCAATGTGTTAGTAATCACTTAATCACTGAGGACCTCTCTCTGTTTGTAGTTAAAGGGAAACAATTTGAAGTGAAAGAGCTCTTTCTGGAAGATATCCTGAGGCAGACGGGCTTTAATAGAAAGGACATCTGGAAATATCAGGAAGAGACTCAGAGAAGTATGAAGCTTTTCTTTTTTGAACCTCCTCCAGCCTTGTCACTGATTTCATGTTAAGCTCCACTGTCCATGTGGTATTCAGAAGAGGGGAAGCAGAAACGATTGACAGAGTGGTGTGAGACGGTGGAGAGCAGTTCTGTTGGTGGGAAACGGACCCACATGTTGGCTCCAGGCTTCCTTCATGCTGCCAGCTGTGGGGACAGAGAAGATGAGGGCTCCATCAAACTGGCAAGCCAGACACAACATTATATACTATGAAGCATTAACAATACACACTATTCCCTCTTCGACTGGATCTGATGTTTGTTTTAACATTTTAGCCTTTTGACACCTCATGTATTTTAATTTTAAGTTTTTTCTTCACACTGACAAAAAAGAGACTGTAAGAGAAACAACATTTAGACTTTTTTTCACACTTTAAAGAGATTTTTATCATTAGTTGCCTGAGCCTTGTCAGCTCTCCACTCAGTACTTGTCGTCTTTTTCTTTAATACTGCAACCTGCCTATAGGTCGGTGCTAAATGTGAAAGTAAAAAGTTTAAAAAGTGTCAATTTAGCAGGAAACAAGCTTTTAATCAAAGCTAAGTTTTGCTACTAGCAAGCAGCCTTTTGAAAAGTAACAACTTTTTCAGATTTTTTTCATTGATTATTAAAAGAACTTTAACACAGTTTTATGGACAGCTTTTAAACAAGATAAAGTTCAGATGAACCTTTAGGTAATAACAGATAATGATCCACTTAAAGGTGATTAATTCTTACATTCTGTGTCAGACATTTTGTGTGGCCATTTTTTAACCTACCTTTTAGATTTAACAAAAAAAGAAATAGAAATGTTTCAATCACATTATAAAAAAAGAAAACACAGAAAACAAGTTGCTTTAAAACGCCTCAGAACAGAGGTAAACCAGGGGTCTGTGGCACGACAATAACCAGGAATTCAGACCAAAATATTGCAGATGGTAAGTATATGACTTACATTTGAAAATGAAGAATTTAAAAGCATATGTTCACTTGATATGCACATTGCACAATATGAATCTGGATCCTAGAACTGGACTGAAAATGAGAGAAACAGTGAGTTTTTCCTATGCAACACTTTAAAACAACTCCAGAAAGCCTGAACAATTTTTCCATATTTCCCTTATGTTTTTTACCATCTGAGTGAAGTGCTGTCAGCAGAACAGATTGTCTGTGAACATTTTGTTTTGTGTCACAGAACGAAAATGACACAGAGCAGCTTGAACCGTGGCTGCTGCGGGAGATGGACTCCTGCATTTCCAGCATTTTCCTACATGAAGACCAGGAGGCTTTCAGTCAACTCTTCAACCTCATTCTAAATGAAAGCGTCCCTGGTAAGAGTCTCTCTTCACATCTAACTTGTCTACATACACTAAATTTAATTTGAATCTTTAATGACATTACATATGATGTACAGAATATAGCAGACCTATCAGGGAGGAAATAAGGAAGGTTAAAACAAATTCACCGTATTTTCCGGATTACACGTTGCTCCAGAGTAGAAGTCGCAGCAGCAATAAAATGTATAACAAAGAAGAAAAAGACATATATGTCGCACTTTTGAGGGAAATTTATTTGATAAAATCCAACACCAAGAACAGACATGTCATCTTGAAAGGCAATTTAAAATAAAAATAGAATAGAGGAAACAACTAGCTGAATAATTCTATGGTATGCTACCGTTACATGATAAACAACGAACTGAGAATGTGCCTGGTATATTAACATAATATATTAAGAGTTATTCAGAAAACTATTGCATAAATAACATGCTAACAAGTTTACCAAGCCATCCATATCACTCCAAATCATTAAATCGAATGAAATCTTCATCATCGGTGTCCCTTGTAGAAGGTAGAAGAATACAGGCCTAGAGCGCCCTCTTGCGGTTTAGTGTGAAAATAACATGTGACATGATATAATAATGTGTTAATAATTTCACACATAAGTCGCTCCTGAGGATAAGTCGCACTCCCGGCCAAATTATGAAAAAACTGCAACTTATAGTCCGGAAAATATGGTAGGTTCTAAAACTATATCCCACACTTTGAACAGTCTCACATAGCTCTGGTCAGTCCTTCCTCTGAGCAGTGGACCAGCACTTTTCAACACATGACTGTCCACAAATACAACAGATCTTGATGTATAGAAGATTTTTCCTGAATTTTTATTACATATAATCTCTATTAGAAACAATGAAATTGGTGGAATCTAGAGAGAAGTGGATGTTATTTAGTGCTTTTGCAACAACAATCAGAGTAGTAGCAGCATAGGGTGAAGTAATATGTAAGCTGAACTATGAATGTACTGTTCTCTGATGAATTTTATTTCAAGAATGCCATTAGTCGCAGGTTATGTGTGTAAAAATACCAATTTTATTGTGAATATGGAAACTTAATACTGTAGAATAAAGATGATGCTTGGATGTCAGTGAAAAACCAAAACAGATAAATATGCTCTTATTCATAAAGTAATGCATAATGAAAGCAGATTCGGGTGAAGGATCTTTCTTCTGTCCTGAATTGTGGTTCAGTGGACTTCATGCACAGTGAGACCGGCTCCACGGCTCTGATGGTGTCAGCAGCGCGGGGATTCCTTCCACAAACGCAGCAGCTGCTCAGTATGGGTGCTGATATCAACATAAAGGCTTCTAACGGATGGTAGGAAGGCACACATTTCTTTTCTATAATGCAAAGCTTTGATTACAAAGATTAAAGTGGCTTTTAATATTTGTAATTAAAAGTAGGCTTATGGTACCAACTCAAAAGATGGATAGCTTGAATAATGGAGTAAATGACACAATATAGTCTATTAGCTTTGCTTTGATGAAAACATTTAAAGCTGGTTAAGACATATGACTTTTTTTTTTACATTTCTTTTCAGGACTGCCTTAGATTTTGCTAAACACTTCCAGCAGTCAGAAGCAATGGATATCCTCAAGTCTTCAATGTGAGTCTATTAAACAGTGTAGAATGGTCCATAAGCAATGGATCATTAGAGGTTGCAACCAATGGAGCTCAATAACTCAATTATAGTTATGTATCAGAAATTCTAATCAGTCTCAAAAGTTTGATCTGAGATCTGAAAAGTCATCCTTTCACTTCATCAATGAGTCGTCGTTGCATACTTTGTCAGAAGGAATGTGACAAATGTATCCTAGCAATATATTTATTGCCAGAATCACAATAAGTTATTGCCTCTGCCACCACCCTGATGACACCAAATCAAATTCATTTTCAAAGAAACTGAAGATCCCTGATCTGCACTAGTCATGCCTGCTGTCCTAGTTGCCTTTGATATTGCTGGAATGATTCTTGGATTGACATCAGCACATAAACAAAGCACAAGCCTGGTACCTGCAGAAGCACATGATTGTTTACTTAAATATTTTTTGGGAATAATTGTGAATACAATAAACAATTAAAAGCAAAACAGTTATTTTGTTTCTGTGCAGACCTTTGGGGGAAGTGAGCAGCCTGGAGGAATCAGCATTGGTACAGAGCAGTCCTACAGAGCTGAGCAGTGAAGAACAAGAGCTTCTCAAACAGTACCATCACAGCTTTGATGACCAGCGGGTGGACCTGGATCTCATTATGACATTGCTCCATAACATCTGTACCACCACTAATGAGGGTGAGTTTAGCATTAAGGCAGACAAACCCCTTCTATCCAGTTTGAACTGTTTTCTTTACACTCTGGGGTCATTTGCAGTGTCACAACTTGCTTTTTGGACTTCTGTTATTATAAGTCAGTAAAAAAGTGTTACACCTGAAACTGTTCTAACTGCAGAAAAACTGAACAATACGCACATTATGAAAAATCTCTACTATTATATGCAGTAGCTGATTATAGGTGCATAAAATAATATTAGACAAAATCTGCCTGAAAGATGATAAGAAGTATATACTTATTTCATGACAACAGTTTTTATGCTGAGTTTTCTCTGTACAGTTTTGTTTTTTTCATCAACAAACATGAAAATTGTAGGTTTTCACTTTTCAAATGTTGATTGCTTTGTAGTGGTAATTTGCTCATCACGTACCAAAAGCATACTGGTGAAACTTGAAACTCTTTACACAAAGGCAGCATTCAATAATCTGTTTTATGACCACAATGAAATTTTTCAGGAGTATAAGGATTGCAGTTTTCAGGCTGATGACAGATTTTTAAAAAGCCAGATTATGATTTCAATTTTGATTAACATTTTTTTGTCTGAAGAGCCAGAAAATGTAGCAACAAAGTCGCTAAGTTTGCAACAGTTGGGTGCCTATAGAAGATTTTTCCTGAATTTTTATTAGTCCTCAAGTTGGACTTGGTGGGCAGGTTTGTCAGTCAGCCTCCTTAAAATGGGGCAGTGGCTTACTTTCAGATCCTTTATAAGATCAGTGGATAAGCTCTCAACAGAGATGGATAGACAGATTTAAGATTTTCCCTCAGGAAAATTGTTATCTCCGTCTCCCATACAACACTCTTAGGTATACATAAAAACACTTCAAACATTAGAACATTAAAAGCTTAGCCAAACTGGCTGGCTGACCAGTCTGGCTAAGCTTGGTTATTCACAACAGTGTATGACAAGGCACTTACAATATCAGATTGATAAAACAACCTCAACATCTTTCTGCAGATGTTGAAAGACCCCTTCCTCCTCAGATAGTACTTCCTTGTCTCCTTGGTGTTGTCCAGTCAAGTTTGTTGTCCAAACACAGACCAAGATATTTATAGGACTGCATGATCTCCACTCCCTCCCCTCCTGTCAGAACCAGTCTTGGGCTGCCTCTGTCCCTCCTGAAGTCAATGACCAGTTTGTTTGTCTTGGATGTGTTTAGCTGCAGGCTGTTTGTATGGCACCGGCAACAAAGTTCCACATCAGACTCCTTTACTCTTTTTGATGTCTTTGATGCACCCCATGATGGCAGTGTCATTGTCATACTTCTAGATGTGATACATTTCAACATTGTTACAGAAGTCCCAGGTGAATAGGTTGAAGAGGATGGGTGAAAGTATTGTATCTTGGGGGGCTCCAGTGCTGGTGGCCAGTCCTTTATCCTGATAAATTGTAGCTGAGGTAGCTGGAAAACCAATCAAACAGGCAGGAGTCCTCTCTCATTCTGGTAAGTTTTTGCAGAAGGAGACGACTAACAGTGCCACTTCAGGTGCGAGCAAGTATGTATCAGCCAATTGCCAAGCTCCTAAAATTAAGAAAATTAGAGAAAATTTCTCTGTTGACCAATTAATGGTGCACTCCTAAAATGTTCACAATTTCTCCCAAATCTGAAGCACAGTAGAAGCCACTTCGATTTTTCCTCAATCTGATTTTAAGTTTTTCAATTGTTTGTGGGAACTCGGAAGACTGTGGGAATTGTATAGTATTCTGACAATTTAACTTTATGTTCTGCTTACTTTCTTTCTCAAAACTTCCCCTTAGAAGTTTTTTTTCTTTCTTAGTTGGTAGTAAAGAATACTTGGTTTGTGAGTTATCTAGTTTTCAACTTTACTCACCACAGCATAAACTGTGCAGGAATGTGAAGTTTTATCTTGTCGTCTGCAGGTGCTGTCCTCGTATTTCTTCCTGGATATGATGAAATTGTGTCATTGAGGGATCGCATCCTCTTTGATGATAAGAGGTTCTCCACTCACTCCGAGAGGTAATAAGGCAAAAAAAAAAAAAGCATTGCAAAGGTCTAATAGTACTGTATAGTAAAACCTGTAAAAACCTGTCAGAAACTGTTAAAAGTTATTACTGTAATCTAACTAAATTTAGTCATTGTGATTTTAGTCGGGCTGTAATAAGTACTAAATGAATGCTCTGACGGTTGCATGAGGAGCTATGTTGCAGAGATTTGTGCATGTAGCCTCTCTGGATAGAGACTGGGACTCCCTCAGGGACTCGCATCCAGGATATAGGAGAAGTACAATTATACAGGGATTATTAGGGAACTGCACTAATGCAATGTGCAGGTGTGTAAAAATCATTTAGTAACAGCTAAATGACAACAACAAAACCTTCTGAACTGATTATAATGTGCTGTGATTTATGAACTCAAAACCATTTGAAAAAAGCACATTACCACTTAATATTTCAGATTAGGGAATACTTTTGGTAATTGTTCAGTTCTTTGCCAGTTGTTATATGGTGGACTGTGGATATAATTTTATTCTGACCAATGTTTGACTCATGAGCCAGACGCGTTTATTGGCACAAGGCAAGTTTCTCTGAATTGGACTAACTCTGTATTTGCAAATCTTTCTGTATAAGGTCTTTTTTCACTGTTTGTTTGGAGTGTATTGATCTGGACAAGTAGGACTTGCTTGTGGGATTGATGTGTCTTACCTCTCAGTTACCAGGTTTTCACTCTGCATTCTGACATGCAGACTCTGGATCAGAAAAGAGCCATGAAGCCAGCGCCATCTGGTGTCCAGAAGATAGTGAGTTTATTTGTCTCTGCTGTATATATATATCTATATCTATATATAGATATATAGATATAGATATATCTATATCTATATATCTATCTATCTATATATATATATCTATATATAGATATAGATATATCTATATCTATATATCTATATATAGATATAGATATATATACATATATAACATCCTGTCAGAACCAGTCTTGGGCTGCCTCTGTCCCTCCTGAAGTCAATGACCAGTTTGTTTGTCTTGGATGTGTTTAGCTGCAGGCTGTTTGTATGGCAGACTCTGGATCAGAAAATAAGCTAAATGTTGTTTGTCATACAAAGTTTTTTCTTGTCTCCAGCTTTCATCAGAGCCTTATAGAGCCTTATATAGATATATATACATATATATCTATATCTATATATAGATATATATATATTTATGAGTAAACAAATAAATAGGGATTAATTAACCAGCTTTCTTTCTGCTCATCCTTTTTTTTCAGATTCTTTCTACTAACATTGCTGAAACAAGCATTACTATTGATGATGTGGTCTTCGTTATTGATTCAGGAAAGATCAAAGAGGTACTTGTCCCAGAAAAACACTGAAATAACCAGGTAGTTTTAGTTTGTTTTAATGCTGTTTGTGTGTTTTTTTTCTGTTGTAGAAGTCCTTTGATACGCTGAGTCGGGTTTCTATGTTAAAGACTGTTTGGATCTCAAAAGCCAGTGTTTTGCAAAGAAAAGGAAGGTAAGATTTGAATATTACTTTTTCCTAGACATTACAACCTTGCCTCGACCGTAATATTGGCATTGTTTGAGACACACTTGGGAACAGAAAGGCAGGAGCTGCTCTTATAAGTTTGATCTCCGCGAGCAAGTTTTAATTAGTAAATGAACCGACTGTAATAACTTTCTACTTTTACTGACCACACACCAACACCCAGATAAATGGGCAACTTGATGTTAGGTGACTTTGACATGTTACAAAGCAACCACTGGAATACTATGATTGAAAGTTGTACATTAAATTTAATATCACTATTACATCGTCCATAAAAGTACGATACACATATTTTTACTTTTATGCTGCAACCTGTTCTTGTTTAGTCATTTGTGGCAGGCCAATCTGCCATGTTATTTATGCATGCTGATGTATGTTGTGTGTGTACACCGTGTGCATAATCAGGGTTGATTTTATGATTGACTAACTAGAGAGCTTCCAGTCATTCCCAAAATGGTCAGCTGTCACCAGTTAAGCTGATTTCCAGTGAAACAAACTCTTTTCTCATCAATCCATAAAACCCTAAGAAAAATCTGTCTTCAGATATTTTATAGCAAACATGGATATAATGTTTCAACTTAAGTTTCTTGTTCAGTAGTGGTCATGTCTCTGATAATTGATAACAGACTAGTTGGGATCATCAAAATGTTTTGGTAAGAGCCAGTATAATGAGATCATTTTCTAATTTACTTTTTCCAAAGACATTTGTTTACTGCCTTTCTTGTGCATTTGGTTAAATAGCTTTCTATTCTCTATGACTTGGCTCGGGTTTTCTGGATATCGCAAGAATCATTTTTGCCCTGGTTGTAACTTCCTGAGAAATTGCTTCAGTATTTCCATAGAATGCTCATTCCTCAAGTTGGTACTATGTTCTCAGACTTCAGTCTTCTGACGCTTTCACATTTAGCACCAATGCATATATGTCATTGGGACACTCAGACAGCCTCTTAACTACTCTTTAAAGTACCTTTTTTACTCAAGTAAATGTAACCAGTACTACCCACTTTTGAACACAGACATCAGTAGCCTATAAGCTACTTGTCAACAAGCTTAAGGTGCTGTATTGTTATTAACTAGTCATCTTTTAGCTAACAATACCTGTATCCAACAGCATTACTCAACTCAGTCGTTTAGTTTAGGGCAGTGCTTCTCAAATAGTGGGGCGGGCCCCCTTTGGGGGGCGCGGTGCGATACCTGGGGAACAGGCTTTTTTTTGGCCGAACTAGTATAAAGTGTAATTGCGCACAGTAGGCGTCAGTGGCGCTCTCATTGTTACTTCTGTCACGTTTGCGACAGTGCAACATTTTACGACTTACAATACAACAGGTTTGCCTTGGTTAGCAGTGTTAAGTCAACAAAAAGCTCCGACTGCGTTCTGTCTCTGGCCTCCGTTATTCAACAACCCCCAACATGAAAAAGTTTTTCACAGGGATGAAAAGAAAAGCGGAGAGAGACAAAGATAATGAGACAACAGAAAGTCAACCGAAAGCTAAGAAGAGGAAATACGACGAAGCGTATTTAGCGCTTGGCTTCACTGTGACTACAGTTGGAGAAGAGGAAAGACCGTGTGTTTGCTGTGTCTAAAAATGCTCGCAGCGGACAGCATGAAGCCAAATAAATTAGCGCGTCACTTAAATACGTTACATCCCAATCACGCCGATAAGCCGCTAGAGTTTTTTCAGCGAAAAAAATGTTAATAAGGAAAAAATGTTATGCAGAGATGGATAGTCACGGTGGGGAATGGGGGGCGCGAATAGTTTTCTTCTTGCTAGGGGGGGCGTAACGGAAAATAATTGAGAAGCACTGGTTTAGGGGAAAATTGTGCAAAGTTCTTTGCGTTTTGGTGGTTTGCTGCCATGATTCTATCACACACCTAAGCAGCTCTGCACACTAGCAGCAGGTCTCCTTTGCTGCCGCAAAGATGTAAGCCCAGCACGAGGGTTTTAACGCTCATGTTGTGTTTAAAGGCGGCTCAGTAAAACATGTTTCAATGTGTTAACAACAAATTAAACAGTTGTAACTGCTGAAAAAATGTGACAGAAGGCACAGATATAGAAAGTGTGGAAGCCCCTTCTGCAGGGGTGCCCAAAGTCGGTCCTCGAGAGCTGGCATCCTGCATGTTTTAGTTCTCTCCCTGGTGGTAGTATTAACCTTTTCAGTCTGTCAGTGTTCTTGTTAGGCCTTCTAATGAGCCATCATTTAATCCAGGTGTGTTAAACCAGGGAGAGAACTAAAAGATGTAGGATCCTGTCCCTTGAGGACAGACTTTAGGCACCACTGTCCTACTGTATGAAATTGATATAGGAATAACAGAGAGTTGGGCACTTTAAGGTAAAAACAACGAACAGCTTCCAATCCGGGGGGGGGCGGCTGACTCTGCAATGCCCGCCAATGCCGCCGGGCCTGTACTCGGATGTTAAGAATTGAGTAGCAAGAAGAGTCATACAAAACCACACCGGATTATCCAGCCTTTTTATAATTGCACCTAGGCATAGTAATGTTATGTTATGTTTACATTTTAATTGAAAAAGTATTCCAGCTCAGTTTCAGTTTGGTCTCTGTGCAGAGCTGGTCGCTGTAGACCTGGGGTTTGCTTCCATCTCTTCAGTCGTCTCAGATTCAACAATATGCAAGAGTTCCAGGTTCCACAGCTGCTGCGAATGCCACTGCAGGTACACACTACCTTTATATTTACCAGCCCAGCTTTTATTCTCATAAGACACAATCATGTGGAAGTGTCAAATGTTGTGGTGATGGTTATTTAGGTTATTCAGCAAATTATAGTCGGAACATTTTCTGAAAAATGCAGGATTAAAACATATTTGCTAACAGCAGAACCCTTACAAGATTTTTTCTAGGATGTAAAAAGTCCTCTAAATGACTAGAAAATGTGAAAAAAATGAGTCATGAAAAATGAACAACAAACTGATGGTGAGAGTTTGGAGGATTTTAGCAGGTGTTCGCAGGTGATGGAAACTCAGAGGCTGTAGAACAGACAGAACATTAAGTCATGTACAGTTACTTCACAATAAAAGGTATTGTGTTTTTCAGGAATTGTGTCTACAGACCAAGCTGTTGGCTCCTTCATCCTGCCCCGTTGCTGAGTTCTTATCTAAAGCGCCACAGCCACCTCCCACACATGCAATCCAGAGTGCTGTACAGATGTTAAAGGTAAATTTTTTTCCCCAAGGTCCATCATGCAACTGATAGTGAAGTGGCTGTGAATGCATGCTAACGAGCCGATGTGCCCACTGGCTAATGTATTCTAGCTCGTAAAGGTGCATTCCTTATGCCAACCTTTCTCTCAGACAATAGATGCTCTGGACCAGAATGAAGACTTAACCGACCTGGGCTTCCACCTGGCTGATTTACCTGTGGAGCCCCACCTGGGGAAAATGGTGTTGTGCGCTGTTGTGCTCAAGTGTCTGGACCCCATTCTCACCATTGCCTGTACTCTGGCCTATCGTGACCCTTTCACCCTTCCTGCTGAAAGCTCCCAGAAGAGAGCTGCTCTGCAGAGCCGCAAACGTTTCACGTCCAACACCTTCAGTGACCACATGGCCCTGCTCAGAGCTTTCCAGGTACAGACGTTTGCCTTTTTCACTACTAACCACAGTCCTCGTCTTCCGGTTATCAGCAGTTGTCTCATCAAAAGGCTTGTTAAGCTTGAATTTGACCTCAGTCGTTTTGAAGACACGCAGAGATTTCATAGATACTCAATCTTTTTCTTCTTCACAATTGAAAAATAAAGTAGTGAAAATAAAGTACTGGGGATTTTAACAATGTAGGGAAAACAGAATTGTTTCTTTCTGGCTAAAAAGAATAGTAAATTACCCTGAGAAGTGATGAGGTCCACCATACCAACTGTTAGTAGTCTTTCCAATCTCTGCTCTAATTTCATGAAAATATGTCAAGTTGAGCTGAATGTGACAATGGGAGATATTTAAACCTCCCTTGTGTTAGGCATGGCAGAAAGCCCGCAGTGAAGGCTGGGAGAGATCATTCTGTGAAAGGAACTTCCTGTCCCAGTCTACCATGGACATGATTCTTGGCATGAGGACACAACTTTTAGGGCAACTTCGTGCTATTGGTGAGTTTGACTTTTATTTTCTTCTTATTCATTTGCTGCAAAGTGTTAGAATAAAATAAAAACCACTGAAAAGTCAGCAAAAAATCCTTAAAATACTTAGTGTAATTTGAGGTTTTTTTGCATCTCTTCTCTAGGAACACTTCAGGACCCATTGTGGGATCTTAAGTTAATGGTATATGTGGATATTTATGTCGAACTGTCTGATCTGAATTTTGGTGTTGTAGTATTATTGTGGGGAACTGTTTCACACAGTAAAAAATTTGTTAGTTTTAAATTTTCAAGCATTTCTGACTTTTTACTTCAGAAACGACATTAAAAATTCTGAATTGGCAATAGTTTGCCTTAGAAATGTTCCTCCTGTTCATTTCTTTGTGTTTTAGCCCCTGGCATGTTGACATATTTATAAATTTTATAAGCACTTTGGTTATTTTTGTTAATGGAGCTTTTTCTTTGGTCGGCCAGGTTTTGTGCGCGCCCGTGGGGGCAGCGATATCCGTGATGTTAATCTGAATTCTGAAAACTGGGCTGTCGTGAAAGCAGCCCTGGTGGCTGGAATGTATCCAAACATGGTTCATGTCAACAAGAAGACCTCCCTGCTCTCCAGTAACAGAGAGAAGAAGGTTCATTTTCATCCTACATCAGTCCTGAGCCAGCTGCAGTTGAAGGAGGTAGGAATTTAATTTTGCCAACACCGAAGCACAAAAATCTGAGAGAGAAAGTTCACAAGGAGCAGCTGCTCTGTTTTTGATGTGTTTAAGGTTAATAGGCCTAAAGCACTGTTGCCTTGCAGCAAGAAGGTTGTGGGTTAGAAACCCAGTCTGGGGTCGTTCTGAACGGAATTGGGATGTTATTCCAATGCATGTAAATATGACTTTCAGGTTAATTGCATTGTCCTGTTTTTGTTCCATCACCCAACAACAGCACTGCTCCAGTACTCTGCAACAGAGCTTTATAAGATCCGCTTACCTCTGCATGGCTCACCAGCTCTGTTCCTACATCGAGAAATTTGCCCCATCAGACATACATTCAGTATAACATAAAACTTCACTAACCTAAATCAATTTCACACCCAAAACTCAGATAGCGTTTAGCAACTTAACTTACCTTGATATGTTTTTTCAGATTCGATAGTGGAGTTTTGAAAACTAGAAGTTTATGCTTTCAGGGAGGCAAAGGTAGCACCAGAATCTCCAGGAGTCGTTTTTTGACCCAGTTAACTGGAAAAAATCTTTTAAATAAGGCCTTATGTCTCCTGGATGACTACCCTTGGTGAACTCCGTTTTGGGTTTTAATGATTCTGCTACAGACATGATTCACTTTCTCGCTTTGCAGTGGTTCAGGGCACCAATTCCCCTCTTACCATTGGTCACTTTCAAACTAATGAACAAACAAAAAACCACAATGTGATTTGGATGTAACGTGTAACGCAATTCTGCATAGAAATGTAGTTAAATTGAAAGTACTGGTACCCGCTGTACTGTAAAATGTAATGGAGTGAAAATCGAAAGTACCCAGAATTAAAACTAATCAAGTAAAGTACAGATACATGAAAAATGTAATCAAATATGTCCCACTACTAACAAAACCACTAGATTCACTTCCTCTTCATCTGTATCCTTCTGATTTTGGTAACATTTTTGTATCTTTTTTTTTTCTTCAAAAATAGCACATATCCACCAGCAACCTGTATTGACTGTTGCTTTAACATAATCTGTTCCAGTTCCAGTTGCCCCTATTAATTCACTTTCACACGCTCCTCAGTCAGTGAGGTCTCCAAATTAATTTAAAATCAAAATATTGAACCTGCCAATTAGATTCTCTTCCAACTGTTCTTGTCAAAGCTACCCTTCCCTCTCTCACCCCTTTCATTTGTAAACACAAGACTTCCTTTTGTTACCTAAATGACTCATTGACTGTCTAAGGATACAAAATTGTAATGTCCAAAGAAAAGCTTTGATATGGTGAACCTTTCCTCCAAATATTCAGCTGTTTTAATCAGACTGTTTGAGTATGTGCTTGTCTGAAACTGGTCAATCATTCTTTCTATGATTATGAGATATGAACTGTGTTAAAGAAAGGATTCTTAGGGATATGAAACTTTGTGTTCACTGTGTTTAGAACAACAGCTCCAAATTAGGTCAGACCCTCCCCACAGACTGGTTGATCTATGATGAGATGAGCAGAGGTCACAGGATGGCCAGTGTTCGCTGTTGCTCCGTGGTGACCTCCATCACAGTGGCCATGTTTGGAGGTGGTACCAAACTTCTTAGCTCCACACTCCATGAAAGTGCTGTACAGAAAAGAAATGGTAAGTAAATCACTCAGACTTTTCAAAAATCTTTTTTTCTTAAGTTTTTATATTTCAAGCACTTAGCCTTTTTAAAGGGTCAGAATTACAGAAATTAAAATTGACTTTTTTGAGCTCTACATTATCATCATAATGTTATTAATCATCAAAACCAGACCTGAAATGTTGCCTTGATTCTTGTTTAGGAAATACTTTAATTTCCTGTGGCAACCATTCTGGGTGCATAATTGCTTGCTCTGACTCCTCCTTGGAGCTACAGTCTCCAGCCAAACTTCCACCTTACAAAGTAGTGTTAAACCTTTCAGTGATTTATAAACTAACAACAGTATTTTAAAGTCTATTCTCTGAGCTCCAGGGAGACAGTGGAAGGATATTAGAACTCAGTGATATGCTCTATCTTCCTGGTTTTATTGAGTAAGCAGCAGTGTTCTGTATCAGCTGCAGCTGTCTGAAGCCCAGTTCACACTACACAATTTTTTGGCCCGATTTTGCCCTTACGACAATCTTAGAACATTCTGAGTTCTAAGATTAGGTCAGACATTCTGAGTTCTAAGATTCGGTCAGACATTCTGAGTTCTAAGATTGTCGCTTCCGACAATTGTAACCAATCATCCTGTAGTGTGTGGTGTGTTACGACTGATCGGTTTCAGTTGGTGGAACGTCGGGACCGCTTTGATCTAAAATCGGAGATATTGAATGTGTTTAATCATCTTGGCTCATTCATCGCAATATCTGTGGTGTTCCCCAGACTTGTTTTTATTTATTTATTTATTTATTTTTATTAAAAATAATTATAAAATTATTGCACAGATTACATCTGGTTGAGAAGCGCATTCCAATCTTTGGTTGAAATGGCGCATTTGATTTTATTATGCAGTCATAATACAATTTTAAACAATACAATAAGTTTCAATTAAAGGAGCTGGAATACGTTAAGCTTTTGCAGTCAGTTGGGAGTCACTGGTCCTGTTTGCGGTGTTTGTACCAACAAATTAACTTCTTATCAATATGCTGTCCCATCACTTTGCATCTTCTTCTTGAGTTAAGGATTTTTTTTCATGTGCTAAAAATCACTTCTTTCAATTGATCGATTTTCTGTCTCAAATTGATGAGAAACAACAAAAATAACTATTAGATTTTACTCTATGAAATCTCCCTAAGCCTAAAAAGATCTGAAGAAAGCTTGCCTCTGCAAATTAAGCAGGTTTCTGTGTTTTTTTCTGCAGAAAATCCTCTGGATGACATGAGTGACAGTGACACAGAAGATTTAGTGGAGATAAAGATTGACGACTGGCTTGTCTTCGGGCTCGAGAGAGAGGTGAAGAAATAAAAGCCTTGACATACGTTATCCAAAGTTGAACAGCTGACACAGAGTCATGTGGTTTCAGGCTGTTTGTATTTTCACACACCTTTCATGCAACAGCACAGACTACCGGTACTGCTTCAGTACATGTCACGCCTCTATCCGTGGAGGTCTCTCCTCCCTCCATACATTTTCTATTTTGCTTTTAGGAAATAGTCACTGAGCTTGGACGACACTTTTTTCCAGATAGCCTCTTCAGTGAACAATGGATTTCCCGGCTATTAACTCCTGGATGGTTTATAAGCAGGAGTGATTAACCATCCACCAGTCTTATCATAGTAATTTAGTGAAAAGTAGTACAAATATACCTAATTTGTATACTGTAAGTACAGCAAAAAAAGCATCTGAACAATCAGACAACACTTCGCACAGAGATACTTTGACCTGGGCCTGATGTCAAGTTCAACAGGCAGATGCCTCTCTGCAAACAAAATCACACAATTTTCATCACGTTTAGGTTAATGAGAAGTGGTTTCAGCACTTCACATGAAGCATGTAAAGCCCTTAAGTCCAGCTTTTAAAACTTTTAAATGTGGCGTTGAGTTTTTCATGTGTTTCCTTAGTTCTTAAACGTTTTTTTTGGTGAATCAAAATGTAAATGTGGCAGAAGGGATGATCCAGCATACTAGTGAATTCTTCTTATTTTATTTTATTTCAAATCAGTACATGGTATGACAAAATGTATCTATGTTATCAGAACATTCTGTGAAGATTTTCTTTTGTTACTGACTCATCATGTAATTTTCACATTTGTTTAGATTACCCATTCTCTGACAGACGTGTCTTTATGCTTATCTCCTGTTGGCTCTACTATTGTCAGACTGCAGCACTGGTATCTGAACTCAGACAGAAGTGGCAGAACCTGTTTATAAAGAGGATCCGCTGTCCTTCCAAACCCTGGTCTCAGCAGGACGAGGCAGTCATCCAGACCTTAGTGTCTGTATGTGCTCAACTTCATCATTGCTCTTCAGTTTCCCTTTGGATGGGAATTGTTCCTGTGTTTAATGCCTGCAGTTCACACTGACTGCCTCCAGGTGCTAGGTGCTGAGGAGCAGGAAGCTGGCCTGCAGCAGCCTACAGGGATTGGTCAGAGGCCTAGGCCTATGACATCAGAGGATGGGCCAAGGTCATCAGGGAGGAACTCCAAGGCCAGCCCCCAGCTGCCCTCTCACAACACAAATGACAAGTAAGCCAAAAATTATCATGTTTCATGGTAGTGTCTTGTTCTGGTTTCTCTTCTTTTATTTGATTTTTCTGTTTTTCTCAGTTTGCTATTTATGGTAAAAAAAAACGACCCTATCATGCTTTGGGTCTTTAAATTCTACAATTTTCTGATTTATGATGGGCTCTCAATATATACTATGTATATAGGTATATAGTATATACCTATATGATGATGTACATTTGCTCTAATGGCTTTAAAACAAGAATTGAATATTGTGCAGGGGGCTTCACAGTTTGTTGCCCTGCTGCAAGCTGAATTTGTCAAGAGTTTTTGAAACCTAGATGGGAAGAAAATTTAATTTTTTTGACTGGACTATAGTTTTGCCCTACAGACCTGTCCACATTCTAGTGAGGCTTTTTAAAGGATTTTGATTATCTCACGTAAATGTCAGCCAAACAGTTCCTGAATTATCAGTTCATTCGTCTGTTATCTATTAGTGTTGTTGATTTCATTTTGTTGGAGAAACTTAAAAAACCTTTCAGACCCTTATTAAGTGCAATCTTATCTTGATAATAAAATAAGTATTACGACTATGCCCAAATTTATACAGATGTTTCAAAAAACTTAAATAACAGTGATGGGGATTTATGATGGGAGTCATCTTAGATTAAGGAAGTTCGTCTATTAAGAAATGGATTTTATTCAGATTCAAGTTCATTATTATATTACTTGACAAATAATTATTCAGACTTCAGATGAGAGCTTTTATTAGAAGTTCAATTGTTAAGATATAGAATTCAGGACCTGGGTTTACTAGTTATTATTACATGAATACCATCACATATAGGAATAAAAAAATTAGTTGGCAGATAAATGTGCAAAATAATCAACAGAAAATAGTTACAGTTATATCTTCAGCAAAAGGAGAAATAAAATCTGTCTTTAAACAAAAGGTCAAGGGTGGGTGGCAGAAACAGTGGGAAGAAGAAGTTCCTGGCAGGTGGCTTTGGCCTGACTCAAAGAAAGAGAACAGGATCAAATGGAAAGGAAGAAATTATTGTTTCCAGATTATGTTTTATTCATACTGGGTTAAATATTACATCAGTGGAAAACATTCTACAGGAAAATGTGATTTTTGTTTTCCAGAAGAGACGGTGAAACATGTGGTATTATTCTGTTCCAAATTTTTCATTGAGAGGAGAAAACTGTCATGTATAACAAGATAATAAATTACAATTGAATATACAAAACATTTAGGACAAATGTTACACTTCTGAATAATATTTCCCTTTATTAAAATATCAAGAAAACAAAATTGATAGTGAGGATATAGTTGTGTTTTTTTCTTTAGCTTTAAAATCTGTGTGATTTATAATTATATAATCTGTGTAATATATTATTAGCATCCCAATCCACACTCCATTTCATTAGATGGCAGTAATGTACATCTAAAAGTTGCTTGCCAACCGTCATGTCTGTTGGTCATGCAGTTTGTAAAAAACAGCCTCCCACTAAACTTACTTTTTTGGCTCCTGGTGACAGTGTGCAGAGGGTGCCTGGGATTGTCGATAAAAGACAGAAGTTTCTGCGATGTTCTCCTCTCTGCCACTGTTGTCAGCCCACCTGATTTGTTTCTCCAGCCTGGTTAGGCCTACCTGGGAGAAGCTTCCATCACCAGCACACCAAGACAATAATTGATAAAACAGCCTAAACATCTTTCCGCAGATCTCATTCTGAGATTAGCCTCAGCGGCCTTCTTAGACTTTCTGCATAACGTCTAAGAAGGCCCAGACATTCTTAAACCTTCCGTATAAGAAGGTCTGAGCCTTCTTTTACAGCTGCTTTGTGTTACATGAAATAAACATTTTAGCTATTTTTGAAATAATAAGTTTAGCATACTCTTGGAGTGAATCAATGGAAGTCAGCATGATAGTGATATGCCACGTGCGATTTTATGCATTTATCATTTATTTTTATTTTTTACAACTTTGGCCTGACAAATGGCTAAGGGAAAAAGAGGAAGTGTGTCACAAACATCTAAAATGACACTAATTAGACAGCATAAACATAAAAACCAATAAATATATTAGTGTATTTACTAAAGTACAGGTGATAGATGTGGATGACAAATTGCATCTCAAAGCCCATGAGATAAATGTCGTACAATTTTTCAACATACTGTTAAAATGCAGCAGTCTGATTCATGTATTCTAGTGTCTGATCTTTTTTACTTTTATAAAAGTCTATCTCCAGGGCAGATAGAAAGTAGTGTGTTCAAAGTATTCACAATTAATATCAAACCTTACAGTTACCTACCATTTGGTTCGCCGTCTTCAACAGCTGACTACTTCCCCACAGGCCTCGTCGAATGCTGTCTTCTGACCTGCTGAAGACTAACTCCCACAGCAGAGATGAAGTCTCACTGGCCATCAAGAAGCTGTGGGATTATCCGTCTTCCTCCAGTAGTTCTTCCTGCTCTGTTACTCTGGATGGGCCCCCCGAGTCTCCCTCAGGAAAGGTAGGACATGGGCACTACATAGGACATTTAATGTCCCACAGGCCTCAACTGGTCCTTTAAGATGTACTACAGTGTCCCAGATATAAAAATTAGATATCAAGCAGGCATTAAGTATTTATTCTGAGTGAATTTCAGTGAGCAAGAGATGAGGACAGGTCTGTTGTTGCCAGAAGTAATTGCCTGCCCCAATTGAAACAAAGTATCTAATTTTCATCCATATTCCAACACAAACTTTACTCATTGTAACCTCATTCGCTAATGTAAGGTGCATACTCAATAAAAAGAGGATTGTGTGAGGCTAAAGGAGTTGTTTTACTTGTTTTGTTCCCAGCTGGTCTTAAAGTCTGTGTCTCAGAAGCCTACTGTGTCATCAGTCCGATACTTCATTATGAAGAGCAACAGCATCAGAAACATAGAGATTTCTCAGCAGAAAGGCATCTGGTCTACTACACCAAACAACGAGACCAAACTCACCCAAGCTTTCCTGGCAAATAGCTTCATAATTCTCATCTTCTCTGTCCAGGGATCTGGACACTTCCAGGTATCTGATTTCAGTTGACATTGTTGGTCTCCTCTGTACATGTCTTTGAATATGAGGCTGTCATGTTGTGTCGAGGTTTGTGGTAGGATCCACTTATAGAAGACGAAGGCCACCAGTGAGTTTGAAGATTTAAATCCTTCCTTATGATCTATATTAAGTAGAGCTGCAATGCTTTGGTCTGAATTCTTGGTTACTGTAGCTCCCCTGGTTTATCTCTGTTCTGAGGCGTTTTAGAACAACATGCTTTCTGTGGTTTTTAAAAATGTGAATGAGACATTTCAAGACCCACCTCCAGGTCACAGAGCCATTTTTAAATCATAGCAGGGGCACTATGATCTACCAGAAGATACATTTTTTATACCAAAGTTTATTAAAGATGTCGGCAATGAAAAACTTGTCCATCCAACCTTACATGTTGGAGCCAGAGTCTGACCCAGAACAGGAGAATGAAGACGACCATCCTGCAGAACTACGTATTCAAATAAATGCATCACAGTGGTGTTATTATGTGCGTTAATACACACTAGAACCAAACTTTTTGACTTGTTTGCTTACAACTTTGGCATAATTGAACTTGGACTACAAAATTGCTGCAAGAAAAAAAATGGCAGATTCACAAATTGGTGAGCCCAAAGTCCATGACTTTGTTTAGCAAGAAAATGCAACAAAGACAAGAAAATGAAATAGAGAGAAAAGAAAAATGAACGGACTGAAAAATGTAACCCAAAACAGAGTATAAAGATATCTACACTGCACCAGGAGAGAACAAATAATTTTTTTTACACTTACATGCTCAAAATATGCAAAAAATGTAGCAAAGACTAAAAATGTGGATTTTACGAGATATGTCCCCTGTAAGGCTTTCTAATTTTCGAAACTTTTGAAGAACAGGAACATTTCTGAAATGTAGCCAGGATTCCCGTTACTGCATACTGTCACTTAGAGATTAATAACAATTTTGTTGTTACATGTCAAAAATAAGTGTGAAGATTGTCCCAGAAATGTAATACATGCAATAATTAAAAAAAAAAAAAAAAAAGCATTCCACTGAAGGTGTGTGGTTTGCAGGGTTACGCTCGCATGACATCTGTCGTCAGCCAGGAGAGCTGCCAGGACTGGGGCTTCATGGGGCTCGGAGGAGTTTTCAGTGTAGAGTGGATCCATAAAGAGAGTCTTCCCTTCCCCTTCACCCAGCACATCCTCAACCCATGGAATGACAACAAGAGAGTTCAAGTCAGCAGGGATGGACAGGTGAGACTGCATCATAAGCTCAAACATACTGTAGCTACTTGCTGCAGATTCAGGCAGAACTGCCAGAAATGGTAAGCAGTGTTGGAATTTACAGTATGAGGTGGTTAACACCTCTAAGTTTCTCTTTAGCAAGGCTTAGGTTGTGTTAGAGCCATGGTATCGAACTCTAGTTGATATCCTGCAACTTTTACATGCGTCTCTGCTTCTTCACACCAGGATCCAGTATTATTTTATTTGCAGAGCTTTGTAGAACCTATCTGTATTCTAGCGATGCTGTTTAGCCATTTAATTCAAGTGTAGGACAAGGGACACGTGTAAATGTTTCAGGACAGCGGCCCTCAAGGACTGGAGTTTGAGACAACTTTATCAGAGGAAGCAAACATAAAGATGTCAATAAAATGAAAACTGATGTTGTGATTATGTGGATATTTTGTGTTGTGTAGGAGTTGGAGCCCCAGGCTGGCAGCCAGTTGCTGTCTCTGTGGGAGAGGAATTCTGGGAATCAGCTTCACTAATGTTGGACTCCTCATTAACTTAACAGGTATTCTAACTCTGTGACTGACTAGGAACCCCCAAACTTATTGACCATGGAAGGTAATATGTTTTCTGGGCACTCAGGGCACTAATGTTGCACATGTGCCATGTTTTGTTTGTATTCCACCTGAAGTGCCCTGCACCACCAGTTCGGACCTGATAACCAGAAAAACTGACTCATTCCACAGAGAAATGTCTCCTCTGTGCTGCTCTCAGTTCAAACTTTAGTTTTCACCTTTTCATTGTTTTCTCATTCTGTTAGATGTGTTTTGAAACAATATTTGTTGTATAAGGTGTCTGTACAATAAGTTTACAATAAAAAGAATGTGGCTCTGTAGATGTAAACAGGATTCATATGGGAGCAACCTTATTTTTGCTGTTGTTTTTCAATGTTTTGTTTTATTCTACTTGGTGTAATTGCCCTGTTTTTATCCAACTGACTTGTTTCTATTTAAAGCATATTGCTTATTTTTGTGAGAATACTCAAAGTCTGCTTTATTTGTTCATTAAAGATCTGTTTAAATGCTATATTGTAATTTTGACTTATTATTGCCTCAAAGATATAACTGTCTTGTTAAGGATGTCCTAATATTGAATGAATGTCCTTTTATCGCCAAGAGCCAGAGTATAATACATAATTGTACTGATGTTCAATCTCTTCTTGAGTTCCATCACAAGTAGAAGGAAGCATTATCCACAGGGTTTAGTTTCACCGAGTTAAGACAGATGCACCTTTATTCTCCATTGTCTGAAATGCAATCAGAATAAGCTTCAGTTAGAATTAAGAAAATGATTTCTGTTTGCTAAACGCTACAATATTAACATAAGCAATTTGTCAAATTTATTCAAATATGTCTTGAAATTCAGGGCCCAAAATCTGGCCCCTGATTTGGGCCCAGATTTCATACAGTTCATATTTTAGCCAAACATCCCCACCAAAGAGTCCTGGCTTAAGGCTGATTCATTCCCATCTTAGTGAGATGGTGTGGTTCACCCTGTTGCTAGGTATGACACTGTCTTCTAGGATGATTTTAAAGCAAAATAAGAAACAAAATAAACCAAATTCTGCTAATCAGTTGGCCTTGGATGACCACAGCTGATCAAGTCTTTTACCAGACAGGTCAAACTGTAAATGTTAATGAGTCAGTGGACTGTTTTGAACATTTTACATCTTTAGCAGTTGTCCTACTTTTTCTAAAACCACCATAGCCAGGTTCATCCATAAATCAAGGCCAAGAACAGCTTATAAGCATTGAGATTGTGTTTTAGTCTGTGACTGTGTATGTTAGTCATTCTTTACAACTTTGCAGTTCTACTCAGATAGCTGCTCCACTGTTGTTTCACTCCTTATAGGAGCATTGTTCTTTTTACTTGGATCGCGCTGAAGCATGGGAAGGAACAAACTGTCAGGGTCCCTGTGTGTGTCAGAGAGCGAGTGATGCATCTTTTCCAGTGAGGATCTTGGAGAACCTGGGCAGCTACAGAGGTGGAGCTCATCAGCCTCATCAGAGTGCTGGGAATAAAAGAGCAGCAGAGCCTTTATTCAGTGCTGGATGATTAACGTTTACTGGTAGTCTTTCTGGTGCCTTCTTGTAGTTACCTGTCACTATTTTTGTGCATTTGCCAGAAGTTTTACAGTCTTTGTGTTTGCTGCCTCTAGGTTGACTCATTGGATTTCCATGAAGAATCAGTTTCACTGTTTGTCTTCCTGTGGATCTACTTGCTAGTCACCTGCCTGCATGCTCTGCTGTTCATCATTACTCCAACATGCTTCATCAGACCCCTGGTTCCACCCTCCTCTCACTAATCTGAGGATTCACCATCTACCATTCTCCACACAGGACCCAGGCCATCTTTTCCTCTACACCTCACTCTGAATTATTCTAAAGTAAGCTCTCTTTTATTTCATTCCTGATCATTTCTGGCCACCATTAATTCCACTCTCATTCCAGACGTCACCGATCTTGTGACCCTTTCCATCCTCCTGAAGGCTGAAGATCTGTCAATAGTTTCTTTGAAAATAAAACCAAATCCTTATTTGGACTCTGTTGATTCTGCATCTGGTCAGACGGTTAAATTCGAACATGTTGCACACATTTTCACATGACATAATTATTTTCAAAAACTCAATTTCTCAGTCATGAATTCAAACTACTATAAACTTGCCTTCAAATCTGGGGGCAGGTTTATTTGTGAAGTCGCCTGTTCATATGCAAGATAAGCCCAAATACTTTGTAGGAAAATGATTTTTCCTGTCTTCACAATTTCATTCTTTTTTTCTGCTTTTTTCTATGGTTTTAAATAATTTAGTTCCATCCTATCTGTATGAATGTATTTTATGTTTACTGAATAGTAATGTATCAGGGTAATTTAAAGCTGTACAATACTTACTAATTCCCCACACCACAAAGGACTTCCTGGGGCACTGTCATACATCCCGGTTGCTGTTGTTCAAGAAGTATTTCCACTTGGCTCAATCAACTCTTCTTTTTTCTATTTGAATTTTTTTTTCTGTAAAAATATATTGTTTTTGTTGTGTTCCCTAAAGGCACATTTTAAATGAAACCAGTAATCATTATTATTAGAACTTCTACAACCAGGGAATGTGGCCATGGTTTTTGGTACTCGTAAAGGCAGCCTTCCATGCATTTACAAATTTACATGAATTTATGGGTGGCGACAGGGTAGACCTATTATTTCACACAAATTGGGATATGTAAGGTGTGCACTGTTTTATAAATCTGAATTTTTTTGTGTCCCACACTTTTCAAAATTTTTGCTATGCCAATTTAAGTGTGAAAGCTGTGTAAACTTTTATACATGAGGCTTGTAGTAGTTGACCAGTCATTAAAAGCAATAATGCAAACATAACCACAGAGGTCATTAGGACCCGTGCGTTGGCCTTTAGTTTGACACATTTGCGGTGTGGAAACTACTTCTGAAAAACCTGCTTCCTTTTGATGTTTTACAAGAAGATGAACTCCCGGTTAGAGCTCCTGCTTCAGACATAGACTTAGAAAGACACCATATAGCCAATCTCTGTTGTCATTCTTTGAAATGTATACCCTTCAAAATATACAAAATAAACACAGGCCATGTCAGTAGTTATCTCTTGCATCTTGTCTGTAAAAGGTGATTTTATTGTAATGCAGTCAAAGGCAACTAAATGAGTATACATTTAGTTGCCTTTGACTTGAAGAAGTTGCTTTTGACTTGAAGAAGTTGCCACTTGAATGACCAAGTGTAATATCAGAAACTTAAAAATAGTTTTTCAGATGCTTTGATTTGTAATTGGGGAAGAATGACCTGTTGAGTTTTGAAATTTTGGTAATGTGAGTTGAGCATTTTGAAATAAATTAATAAAAGTTTTTTGTTTTGTTTTGCTTTTATGCAGTCACAAAATATTATTCAAAAGTTAATGCTCTATGCTAAATGCTGTCTTGCAGCAAGAAAGTTCTTGGCTTAAATTACAGAATGAAGTCTTCATGTATGGAGGTTGCATTTTCTCCCCATGCGGCTACCCACCACAGTCAAGAACATGATTGTTACGTCAACTGAAAACTGTACATTACTTTTACAATACTTTGTATTCATACTTTGTATAAATGGTGGTGTGTTTCTGCATTACCCTGTGGTGGACTGGACATTTGTCCAGAATGTACCCCCTTTTGTCCAGTAACCACTGAAGACAGACAATCCTATAAGGATGAGTGGGTTTTGAGTGGTGCCCAAAGTCTGTCCTCAAAAGGGCTGGCATCCTGCTATTAGTTCTCTCCCTGTTTTATTGGATCATTGATCATGATTGCTCATGAGAAGGCCAAAGAAGAACATTGACATGCTGAAAAGGTTGTTACTGCCACCAAAGAGGGAACTAAGACATGCAGGGTGCTGGCCCTTTGGGCACCACTGGTTTTGATGATGACTGGATGGATATTTTATGCTATGTGTTCATAGCTGTTTGTGGCAGGAAAACCCAAATATTACTACTGAACTTGCCAAAACTTAATGGCTGTTGGTGTTTTTTTTTTTTTTTTAGAAAACTCTTGTTGCATGACCCTGATTAGACCATGTGTCAGCTTGCAAGCACACAATTATTTGCTAAATTATGTGCACATAACACAATTAAGCACCACAGGCCAATTTTTAGTGTGTGGCTTTCGGTCAAAATGAGTAGACATGAGTAGACAAATGTACACCACTGTAGAAGAACAGTGGTAATATTCTTAAATTTTTCTCATTCTAGTGAGCAAGGGTTAAAATGGACAAGTGCTTCTCTACAGTCATTCCTGGTGCATTTTATTGTTATTGGATAACGCACAACTATAGTCACACCAGCATACTGACTGAACTCCTGTTTTTAAACAGGTCGCATTGGTGAAGGTCGTATACAAGTATTTTAATCAGCAGCTCTGGGCACCCTTTTATATCAAAGAGTAACTGTGTTAGTTTTCTCCTGGATGAAACATTCTTTTCTGAGTTTACGTAGACATTGTGTTAATTAAATATGTTCTAAAAGAGGCTTTAATATCACGGGGCTGTAATCATCAACAAGGAAGAAATGTCTAACAGAACTGAGCGGTCTGACTGAAACATGCAAGTGCTGCCCACCAACACGTAGACAGCGCCACGAACTTCTCCTGCAATTTCATTGGTTTCTTTTCTCTCACCAGACATCGTACAAGTTCCACCATTGGACGGTTGTTACAGCTACAGTACGTGCGTGGTTGGGACTGCCTAAGTGTGATTGGCCAGCTGTCTGTGGAGTTTATGGTGCGTGAGCCGTGGTTGGACAGGAAGCCGGGTGTCAGTGTGGACGCTCCGTGATACTGTCATCGGTAAATATAAAGTCAGCTCTGGCTGGCCAGCTGAGTGCTGAGCAGCAAAGCAGCAGCAGAGGTACTGAAACGTTTCCCCTCACGACAATTGACTTCACACGCAGGTGAGGAACTACTCTTTAGATATTACAATCTCAAGTCTGTCTCTCAGAGCTTTGTGAGGCAGTTTTTTGTTCTCCGTCATGTGCAGTTATTATTAATGAACAACACGTTCTTAAAGTATGTATCACGTGAGCTAGTGGAAGTGTTGTTAGTCGGAGAATTGAGGCATAAAGCTGGTCCGTCAGTTATTGTGTTCCGACAAGCAACAAGCTAGAAAATCATGCAAGGAGTCATTCTTATATAATTAGCCGGTTCATTTTCGGTGATAATATATATTACATTGCGATTCATGTCTGGCACATTTATGCTAACGTGTTTATTCTTAGATTGTGTTATTGATCCGTCAGTGACCTTTAGTAACCGGCTTAGCTTCCAGGAAATCCTGTTGCTCTTTCACCCACTTTATTCCCGGGTGTCCTCAGCTGGGCTTCAAAACCTCCAGTTCTTCTCACTGTGTAGCTTCATGTAAGAACAGGTATGTCTGTGTTCAGCTGTCAGTGAGCAGACTGAACAGCTACAGTATGACGCTATCTAGCGGAGCTAATATCTTTGTAATTGCGCTTTATGAACTACAGAGCAGAAGACAAAGTCGCTATTTTGGCTGTTATTGGTGTGAAGTAACCATTGAACCTGATTGATCTCAACAACAGAGGTAACTGTGGCTGCATCAGCATCTTAAATGATCTGTGTACTTCTAACCCTGCCTTTTTGTTGAGGAGCAGCTCTGCTGTTTCCCTGAAAACCAATCAAAACAGAACCGCAGTATGTAGAACTACAGGCGTCTGTGAGAAGTTGGTGAGCCTAAGGAGGATGTACTCTTAGGCTCACACGAACAGTGTCGGTTTTACTTCTGTTCTTGTTCATCTTCATTAACTCATTAGGCATTGGTGGACAAATCCCAATTAACTGCCTCCTGACATTTTCATATTGGTCTGAGCATACTGCAGTAACGCTCATCATTAAATCCCTCCATCACATGTTTAGGATGCCAGGATCAGCCTCCAATACCTGCTTAGGACCCTGGCCCAAAGATGTGGGAATCATTGCCATGGAGCTGTACTTCCCATCCCAGTATGTAGACCAGGCTGAGCTGGAAGAGTTTGATGGCGTGGCAGCTGGGAAGTACACAGTGGGACTGGGACAAGCTCGGATGGGTTTCTGCTCGGACCGCGAGGACATCAACTCTCTGTGCCTCACTGTGGTCCAGAGGCTAATGGAGAGGAACAGCCTGTCCTACGACTGCATTGGCCGGCTGGAGGTTGGCACGGAGACAATCATCGACAAGTCAAAATCTGTCAAGACAGTCCTGATGCAGCTGTTTGAGGATTCTGGCAATACAGATGTGGAGGGGATTGACACCACAAACGCTTGTTACGGTGGAACAGCTGCACTCTTCAATGCTGTTAACTGGGTGGAATCCAGCTCATGGGATGGTAGGTAAACATGTCCTCCATCCTAAACAGTACTTTTGCAGTTTTATTAAATTAGGATCCTGGCATAAATGATCATACTCCCTGTCAATTTACCATTCCAGAAAAACTGTTTATCTGGTGTCATAAGTGGCCATGCTAACTAGGCTGAGCATTCATGGCAGGCTGTGTTGTGATGAACCAGCTGTAGCCTAGCAAAGAAAACGGGGCGGGTGTGAGCAGCGTGTACACAACATTGCTAAGACCATCGTACTGGCTCTCATTCATTGTTTCTGACAGAGCTGTATATTTGTTCTGTTGACTACAGGTCCCACAGATTATCTGATATGGGGATAGTTTTAACAAACAAAAAAGACTTTTTCTAAAAAAGTTTTTTTGTGGTTTTCTGTGTACATACCTCCTTAGATATGAATTCTTGATTGTTATCTGCAGTGTTATTAAATTGCATAAAGGATAAACCAGCAGTATGGTTAAAGTTCTACTCATTCATCACCTCTGCTCTTTTCTCCTGCTTACTTTCTTTCTCTGCAGGACGCTATGCTCTGGTTGTAGCCGGGGACATCGCCGTTTACGCCACAGGAAGTGCTCGACCTACAGGGGGTGCTGGTGCAGTGGCTATGCTCATTGGGCCTAATGCTGCTTTGACCTTTGAAAGAGGTCAGTTCATTAATTAATTCTTCTGATATTGACCAAGAGTTTCTCACAAAATACTTTTGTTCCAGGTCCCTGCTGGTTGAATCATCTGATGTGTTCTGATTGTTCAGCCTGTTCCTAGTTTCCTGAAACCTCATGATTACATGAATCATAGAATCTCAGTGGGAAAACGTCCCAACAGATAACTGTAGGTCTGTGAATCAGGGTGTAGAGTAGTCCTCAGGAAGTTTGATAGCTTAGGTTAGGTTCCTGCTTCCTTTTGTCACATGTTGATGTGCTATGGGGCGAGACACTTAACCCTAAGTTGCCTATTCATTTGTGTATAAATGTGAGTTCAACCTGGTGAATGTGGCTTTAGTGTAAAGTGCTCTGAGTGGTCAGTATGATTAGAAAATAGGAGTCAATTTGTTCAAATGAGGGAATTTAGATCATCATGTTTAAATAACACTCGCTGAGTGCTTCAGGGGACTATGTTATTTTAGCATTAATATTATATGTTAATGATATATGTAAAGTCACAAATGTTTTACAATTTTTTATGTTGAGAATACCATTATTTTTTTGTTCTGGCAATAAACTAAATATTAAGGACTTTACAACTGAGAAGGTTGAAACTATTGTTTGATAATAATATACATTTTCTGAATATTTGTAACTATATTTCTTGGGAAAAGACCTACACTACCAGAAATGCAAGTAGAAGAAAGCATTGACAATATTAGGCTGAATGGCCTTTTGGAACTATATTTTTCTGGGTGATAATTAAAAGGGCAGTAGTTGGAAACCTCATAAATTATGTTTGGGGAAAACTAGTATTGGTATGCTCAGGAAAATAAAAGATACAGTCATACACTAGATGGTTTATACAGCTCCCTTTTGCTACCTTGCTTGTCATACTGTGTAGAGATTCGGCTACATAACTATAGAACTAACCTCCAATCTGTTCATATTCTGCAAAAAGCCATAAGAACAGTAAACTGCTTATGATAAAACCACCACACTAAGACTTTCTTTAGCCAGTGGGAAGTAGTCAAATTTGCTGAGCTTGTAAAATGTAAGACTGCACATTTATACAAAGAGCAAAACATAACATTGTCCCTAAAATATTCAGAAATTATTTAAGGAAACTGATTTGAGATATGAGCTTTCATGGAAGTAGAACTTAAGACAACCGAGTACTCTACATTAAAAAGTATGTGCGTCTCTTTTGTTGTGATTAAGCTGTGCAATAATTTGCCAGAAGGTCTTAAACTAGGTAATAACATAACACAGTTTAAAGGGGAATTAAAACATAGAACAATTGAAAGCTATGAGGGCTCTTAAATATTTGAAATCTAATTGAAATCTTTATGAAGGTGATTGACATTTTTAATGTTTGTTTTTTTTCTGCTTTTTTTTCTTGTTTGGATTTAATTGTTGATTCTCTGTATCTTTAATAATATTTATTCTAAAGACTAAACCTATGAAGAGTAAAAATGGTTTACTGCTTCCACTGTTAGTTCATACTAAAAATGAACTAAGCTGTTGTGGCAACAAATCTTTGGGGAAATGTGATTATAAAAACTTGTTTCTATCCTGGAGGTCTGCGAGGAACCCACATGCAGCATGCATATGACTTCTACAAACCTGACATGGTGTCAGAGTACCCTGTAGTGGATGGCAAGCTGTCAGTCGAATGCTACCTGAGTGCCTTGGACCGCTGCTACTCTGTGTACCGCAATAAGATCCACGCACTGTGGCAAAGAGGTGGGTCCAAGCTGGGGAGAACTGTTCACATCTTAAGCTTTCAAAGTGGCTTATTGATTCACTTCAACTCATAAAGATATCGATAGATTTGATCAAAAGCAGAAATGTCTCTGAGACAGACAGATACCTATTCTCTCACTTTCTGACTGAACAACTTTACTGGAATTTCCCTGATTTAAAAAAATGAAATTGCTATTATTAGTTTGTTTGGTCTTTAATTTTCTTCAGTTCGTTTGATGGAAACTGGAGGGATTTGTTTTGCTTAAAATTTATTTCAGAGGGCCATTTATAGAGGGATTTATTTGTAAGCACAGCTGATGCTTGTGCCACTTTGACTGCAGAAAGAGTTGACTGGCCTTTAAACTCACTGGTTGCCATCATTTTCCACATTTGTCTTGCTGTTATAACGTTAGCCAGCATGATGTCAGTGAACAGCACAATAAAATAAGTTATGCTACAAAATGCTACATGTAGGTGAGCGAATAAATGAGTGGAGAAAATGGCTCAAACTTCAGTGGCTGCAGACCCCACAAAACTGTGTGCAGGAGTTGAGCCAGGCGAAGAGGGGTGATCTGTGTTGTAAAAGATTTCATTTGCCTAATTGGGAATAGTTTTAAGTAGTTAGAGTATTGTATACTTGCCTGCTTCCGAAGTGGCTCATTGAAGGCAACATGTGCAGTAGAGTGGATGTTGATGCAGCATGATGTCGACAGATAATCCCTCTATAAAGTCTGAGGTATGAAGCTAACAATGAATGGTTGTCATGACAGCATACAGACATGACGCATTAGCTGTTTATCTGCAGGACATGACTGTTGATGAAAAGCTTCTTGTTTTAGAAAGTATTTGAATCCTTGTGTTTTTCTAACAGAGGGTTCCGACAAGCACTTTAGCCTGGACGACTTTGACTTTTTAGTCTTCCACTCTCCCTACTGCAAGCTTGTCCAGAAGTCTGTGGCTCGACTGATGCTCAATGACTTTCTGAAGCACCCCAACCCTGACACAGAGGCGGGACCTTTCGCTGGATTCGATGCCTTCAGGTACTTGCAGAGGACAGCAGATTGGCCTCTGGTTCTTTCTAATAGAGTTCTTCACCCTAAAGGGGCTCTTGAATGGTTAAAATCCAGTGAAACTGTGGCCCGCTGTTGTTCTAGAAAATGAGTGTAGCATGTTAGAACATTTAACTGGAGTCAATGTGAATATAAGTGTTTTAAATATCTAAATACAATTAAAAGCTTGAGTGATGATTTGGTATGTTTGAATTGAAATCAAACATACTGAACCTAATGGAATCTAAAATAATCTTGATGTAAAGAGAAGTTGTTGCTGTAATCAGAAGTTGTTGTTGAAATCAGAAGGAAGTTGTGTTCCAGTGGGAATACATCAGCTACATACAAGCCTAGTCGATATATTCCATACTTCCTTCAAATAGAAGTATGGAATACATCTTGTATTTCTTGTATTTCTATACTTTATTGCCTGCTTATTGTCAACATCTGTCCTGGTGTTGCGAAGCAGCACCAGGCCAGATGGACTCTGATGTCCTTCAGTGTTGGAAACACATGCTTAGACTCTCTACAATGGACTTTTGTTGTTTTATATTTCAAAAACTTATTGTGTAGAAATCCTAGAAGTAACTCTTTTTCTTTACAGGCGTCACCTTTAGTGTTGTGGATTTCCTGTTGTTTAGTTTTTTTAAACTACAAATACAGTATTTTAAGAAGAACATTCTGACAAAAAACTGAATTTTCTGAAACAAAACAAAAATTCTTGTAGACTCATTTGGACATGGAGAATTAAACCTGTATGTCTGCTTGGCAGAGACGTGAAGGCAGAGGAGACGTACTTTGACAGGGACGTGGAGAAGGCCTTCATGAAAGCCAGCGCTCAGTTGTTTGAGACCAAGACCAAGGCGTCACTGCTGCTGTCCAGTCAGAATGGAAACATGTACACACCCTCTGTATACGGCTGTCTGGCTTCACTAATAGCACAGTATGTATGCCTTAGTGCCTGCTTCCCGACTGACTCAAATCAACAATGCTATGAAAAACAAAGCATATATTCTAAACAATATGTCATATTAATGTGTGACTAAAAGTAATGAGTTGAATGTGTATATGGATATGCTTAAAGTCATTTAGATTGATGGAGGGAACTAAAGCTTCAGACAATGGTTCTCACAACAGCCTCTCTGATTTCTGTGTTACAGACACACAGCATCTCAACTGGCAGGGCAGAGGGTGGGTTTGTTCTCTTATGGGTCAGGGTTTGCTGCAACCTTGTATTCTCTCAGGGTCACTCAGGATCATACCCCTGGTGAGTTCAGGCTCACCTCCATGTGACCTTCATATGACCTATGTGTGTGTCACACAACAGCAGAAACTGATGAGTGTGTGTCATGGTAGGGTCTGCACTGGACAAGCTTGTCTCCAGCCTGACCGACCTCGGGGTCAGACTGAACTCCAGGAGAAAAATGTCACCTGCAGCTTTTTCTGAAATCATGAAGCTGAGAGAGGAGACTCACCACCTGGGTATTTTCCTGCCTTACTTGCTGCTACTTGCGTGAACGTAGTCCTGTGTGAATGCCGTGTTGTGTTATGGATGGAACAGAAAAAAAGAAAAGCTAAAAAAAAAAAAGAAAGAAAAAGTGGTTGTGAATAATTTAGATTTTAGAGCTGTGCCACAAAGCCAGTCACCAGGTTTGCTATTTAAATTACAGTGTAGCTATTTTAATCATCTTACCACCACAAACTGGGTTGTCTATAGTAGCTTGGCACCCTGCTGTGAAACAGACTGAACAGGTTGTTTCACAGGTTGTAAGTGAAAGTTGTTTTTGCACCTGTTCGCTGTAGCACCGCAGATCTTGTTGGATTTGTCTCCAGCAGCTTTTTGACACGGAAATATAATTTTGTCCATTCTACTCATTTTAGTCTAGATTTAAAAGAACTCAGTGTTTTGGCTGTTTTGCAGTTTCCTGGAAGTTCATTCAGATTTGTGGTGCATATAAAAATGGCTCAGTTATGGCCAGTGAGCTTCCTGTGTGCCAAGAAGAAATCCTCGTTAGATTGAGGCAGCTTTGCAACCTATAATAAGCAATAACTGAATAGAGGTCTTCTTTTCTTGTTCACTTCTCCAGCTAGCTACATCCCTCGAAGCTCGGTGGAGGATCTTTTCCCTGGGACGTGGTACCTGACCCGAGTGGATGACAAACACCGCAGGGAGTATGCCCGCAGAGCCCTGGATGACGAGCTGCCGGCAGAGCCAGAGCTGGTCCGCACTGCCTCAGCCTCTGAGGTACTGTCCCAATGAGCAGAATCTTTCCAGAACCAGGTGTAGTTACTCCTGCTACAAGAGCCAGGACCACATCTAGTCAAAGCAGGTACAATGGACCCAATGTGGGGTGGGCATGACTTCTTTTATTGACCCGGTCAGCAAGAGAATGCCAAACATTTCTGTCTGGCAGATTGTCTTCAGAAGTGTATTTCCATCATCTCTTCAGTTCATCTTCTATGTAAACCTGTAAACCTTACATAGAAGTTCTCTTTGTTTGATACCAATATTGAGACCCTATCACCCATTCTATATGTCAGTGTTTATCAGTTTCTTGTTAAACACATTAATAAGATCAGAAAGAGGAAGAGCAGGTCCTGACCCTGCTGCTGGTCTGCTTTGTCTCCCCAGCACATCCCCAGTCCAGTCAAGAAAATGCCTCGCATACCTACAGCTGTGGCACCATCAGCCGGGGCCACCAGCAGCAACTGACAGCGTCTGTGTCCCCTTCCACATGGCCGGCAGAGTAGAACTGGAGAAATAGACAGTTTGGCCCAGCTGGATGGCCAGGAGGGCCGGGAGGTCCTGATGGGGACCATCAGGAATCCTGCCTTCCACCTACCACCAAGCCCTGCTTTTCAAAGTCATACATTTCTTTTTATTATTTGTTTTTTCAACATTTTTATTCTTTGGCGGTTCCTGTTTTTCAAAGTCCATTTTCGAATGTATCTTAGTTCTGCATTGGTGCAGAATTGATGGTTTCATTTGGGAGAAGAACAGACATATCATGCTGCCAACACTCAGTCTACACCATTAAATAAACCAAATTATTTATGCTATAGCTGAGTAAAAAAACAAAGGGAGCGAAGTGAAAAATATTGCCTTGGGGTTTGGGTTAGCAACACAGCAGGTGATGCAGCTTATCTTATTCACTGTGTTCTGTGAATTCATGATGTTCTTTTACTGTTAAAATTGTGCTGTTTCTAATATTCTGGCCTCCATCTGGTGACGTTTGGAGCAAAACACCAGGAAGCGGTTTCTCTCTCTCACTCTCTCCCTCCAATATGTAAGACATCATTCATCAGCCCTTGGCTTTTATTTAAACTCTTGTTGGCAAGGCAGCCATGACACCTGAACACCTGAGTGTGATGCTGCTTGGCAGTGATACTGTTGTTAATGTTGACCTTGCATGGTCACCAGCTGGAATTTCTTCCAAAAACACAAGGAGCACCAATAAGATCAGTATAGGAACGTCATTGGTCTTGGCATCTTTATTTCCAACTTGATAATTTTTCTAATTGGATGTTAGAGCTGTAAGTTTCCACAAAGTCTTACCATAATGTTTCAAAGTCTCATTGGCATCGTCTGTGAGGTATGCTCTGCAATACAGTGCTGCACTGCTGGCAGCAATGTAGCAACAGCAAGTGGCTCTCTAGGTTTTCAACAACCTTTCAGTTCATTTACTGTGTCTGATTAGTAAAGTGGCTAACTTTACTGTGATGGACCAATAGAGCAGCGTGTTGACATGTTAAAAGTTTAGTCTTTGTTTTATGTAAAATCTATTTGATGCTCCCCAGGCGTCACAGACCTCTGTGCAACAAGAAGCTCAGACTGCTCCCTCTGCTGGACCAGAAGAAGTATCACAGCATCATATACTAGTTTGACCACATTTTTGCTCCAATAATTGATCAACTGCTAAACAGGGAAACTTTAGTTGGTGATGCACAAGAGCAGGAGCATCAGCAACTCCTGCTCTTGAGTTGGTGAGGTACAGCAGGACTGAGCAGTTGATGCTCTGTCTGTCAGCTGCTGGAGCTAACAAAACAAACGGATGTCGAGACGACCTTGGAACACGGTGCAGTAGGTGGTGGCTCTGGCTCATGGCAGCTTGGATAATTGATGCTATAGTAACTTTCTTTTAGAGAAGCCTTACAATAAGCACCTGGGAAGTGCAAATTGTACATATAAAGATTTACATTCAATAATGTACAGATCTATTCTTTTAAACTGTAAAGTCAGTTGGTGGAGCTGTACCAGCTTCAATAGTGTTCTGCATTATGGTGTGCTCTTGCTGCCAGGCTCAAAGGTCACATGACCCTTTCCAGTGTTGATGGTTGTACAGCACGAAATATGATTATTTATGTCATGTAGATATGAATGTATTAATGTTCCACCAGATTCATTAAAACAAGAGACTTGTATACACATGTAGAGTGGGAATAAATGAGGATGTAATGTGTGTCTATGGTTTGTTTATTTCAAGAGAATATTCACGTTACATTTTCACTGCACTCTGCATGCTTGGGTTTACTGCAGGATATTAGCTTCTCCTAATGAGTTTATACCAGCTGGAATTCCCACACTTCCTGCTGCCATGCAGCAAATGCCAACAAGTAACACACTTTGCAGCTAAATAAGTTTCAATCATGTATAAAAAGAAAAATGAAAATCTATTTACACACTGGAATGAAGACAATTACAATATCATAAATACTGTCATTCA
The DNA here is from genome assembly GCF_027474105.1 of Poeciliopsis prolifica. Classification (NCBI taxonomy): domain Eukaryota; kingdom Metazoa; phylum Chordata; class Actinopteri; order Cyprinodontiformes; family Poeciliidae; genus Poeciliopsis; species Poeciliopsis prolifica. The sequence continues at coordinate 263,320 of NW_026562436.1, read as the reverse complement.
TAAAGTTGAGTTTTTTTGTTGTTGTTTTTTGTTTTTTCATTTATGAAGCAATGATGTTTGCACAATCAGCTTTAGAGGTTCTATAACAACCTCCGGAACAGATTGTTATAGAGGTATCATGACATCCTGCCTTATTTGGGTCCTTAAATAAGGCAGGATCTCTTCCAGAACACTGGAACTCCTACCAACCTCAACAAACATCTTCATTGTACAAGAAGACATTTGTGCAGCAAAAAAATGTTTGTGCTGCTTTGGCTTTGAAGATATTAATAAAAGTTTAAAGGTCAAAAGATCAACGAATTACATTTTTTGTTAGTAGACTAGCTGTCACTTTCTTCCTGCACAGTCAACGGAACAGGAAGCGAATAACGGGCAGCAGCATCGACAGTGTTATTCTACACTGATGGGAGGAAACCAAAACATCAGCAGAGATTAATGTCACATTGTGTGCGTTGGTCCTCGCGCTGTTAATTGTCTCGCGCCACATCTAATCAGTTCTTCTAATTAGTATAAGATCGAATGTCGTCGGGAGAACGTCACAAGTATTATCTATTATCATAAGCATCAGTCAGAGTGCAGTCCTGCGGGACGACAACCCTGCTGTTGGTCAATGCAACAGCTCATCGTTCTATCAAGTGAATAGCTGTTCATTAGTGGTTTACTAATAAGCTAACATGAGTAGAACAATCCGACCAGGGAAAAACACCGCCCTCTGTACGTAGACAGGCAGGGTGGAGTTTCAGCAACGGCACCCCAGTTCGGAGCGGATAGGGAGGGGAGAAAAAAAGTCGCTTTGGGCCTTTCCCCTAGTTTAAAACTTTATTCTGTTGGGAAACTGTTAGAAAAAGACTTCTACGGACGCTTCATCGCTCGAAGAGCCGTCGACGGGACAGCAGTGAGGCGCTCAGGTCAGAGGGAATGTTTCTAACCTTCAAAAGTTTCCAGACTTGGTGCAAGACGTTTTTGACGTCACCAGAAAGCTGTAGCTGCAAAACTTTAGCCAACTAAAGCAGACACACCTGAGGTGTTCTCAGACAACATTTAGATGTCGCGTTTTAAAATCCACAGGTTCGGTTACACAATGAGGAAACGGCTCCGAATCACGCCCGCCACATAGACGCGAGCCCTCGCTCCACCATCACCAGTTTACACACACACGCACTCTGCTAAAGGTTTTGGTCTGTATTTTAGTGGAACATTCTGTTTGCGTTTTCAGGCTGTTACTGTGGCATGTTGCTCAAGATGTTCGTGTGTATTTCAGTCTTGGCTGTTCTGAAACTGTGAGTGTGTGAAAGTTCCGTATTTCAAAGAAGGTTTGAGACCGCCCATCCAGCTTCTCTCACTGCGCCTTTTATGACCTGCAGCACAAGTTCAGCTCCTAACTCTCATTGTGTAGGCAGCTCGGCTCAGCTCAGCTCTCAGATTGTTGGGCGTGTTTAACCAGGCACAGCACGACAGAAATGTAGCCTTCGGCTGCGAATTCTTCTTCCACTCAGATCAAGTGAAACAAACTGATCTGAATTCAGATCTTTTCTTTCTAGAAATTTGGTGTAATGGTTTGCAAGTCGAGTTTATCTAAAGATTAGCCTGGTGTAGAAGGTTTATAGAGTACCGTCGCCATTTATGTTATTTGTTTAGATTTTTTATTTTTCTTTTGAAACAACCTGCATTCAAGCAGGAGTTAATGCAGGTTAATGTTTCTCTCTTAAATAACGGTGCCAAACAAATAAGTATGTGCATCTGGTGAACACTTATTCTAAGTGTTTCTTGGTTTCTTCTATTTTTCAAAAACAGAGCCACAGATAATGTGATTTCAATACTTTATTGATCCCAGCCAGTCTTGCTTTATTGAAAGTTCATGTGAAATTATCACAATTCTTTCTCTGTCCGACTCAGGTTTGTTACCCACAAATAAAAATGTTTGGCCATTTAACACCATATGGAGCCCAGGATAAAATTATAAAACAATTGACATACCAAATGTGTTTTACAAATTTTAGGTAAAAAACCACCTCTTGAATGCCTTTTATAATATCTGCTTTTAATAAATAAATGTTCCAGATGACATTTAGTCTCTTGTGGTCACGTGTTTTTGCTAAGCTTGCGATATAACAGCAGTCAGAAGAAAGCTTATAGTATTTTAACAGAGGCTGCTTTTGAACAGCAGAATGCTATAACCAAAATGCATCTAAAAACTGACAGCCTGTACTTCACGGTATCTTGCTTTACTATATCTAATTTTACAGATCATTTCCATGAGTTTTTTTCTCTTCTGCACCACCCTGAAGACTAACCCCCAACATTGTTTTCAGTACAGGCTGTCAGTTTTTAGATGCATTTTGTTGTCAACCTAATCCAGTGTTTCTCAGTTCTAGTCCTCAGCCCCCCCTGCCTTGAATATTTATGTATTTCTGTTCCAGAACAGCTGATTCAAATGATTGTATGACCTCTTGTAGACATCAAGTGAAGGATAGGCTTGTTAATCACCCACAAATTCATGCCAGGTGTGTCAGAAGAGAAACACTTAAAACAGTGGTGTCCAAAGTTGGTCCTCGAGGGCTGGTATCCTGCATGTTTCAGTTCACTCCCTGGTAGTAGTAACAACCTTTTCAGCATGTATTGACATATTCTTCTGAGGCTTTCTAATGAGCCATCATTTGATCCCTGGTGTGTTAAACCAGGGAGGGAACTAAAACATGCAGGATACCAGCCCTCGAGGACTGAGTTTGGACACCACTGCTTCAAGTGTTTCCCTTCTGACACACACCTGGCTTGAATTTGTGGGTGATTATAAAAAAAAAACAAACATATAAAACAGGGGGCATGAGGACCCAAATTGAGGAACACTGACCTAATCTAAATAATTGGATAATCTTAATAAAAGTATGGAGCCAATTGTCCTCAGTTAGTGGAGCTTTGGATTCCACAGCATTACTGTTCAGATATAGCAGCAGAAGACCGATGGCAGTAAATAGACCTTTGATTCATGTTTCAAACAGATGATGCACTAGAACAGCACTCCTATCTGGCTGTTTTTTCCTGTGGCAATGCTGCTCTAATAAAGAGCAGCATTGTATGAAAATTAGTAATAATTTTCAATATTGTGAATTAGTTCACAACTTAAGAAAATCATATAGACTAAAACCTAAACTGAAACAATGTAGAAGTTCAGTTTAACAGATTCACCTGAATCATCACACAGTCATGGACTGCTCAGAGACACTCAGCAGACTACTAAACATTAACACCTCTCCAGCTCAAGACATATCTAGTGGTTGACTGCAGCTGCTCTAGCTGCTAATATTATGTGTTATATGTTCCTATTATGCAAATTCTGTTATGAGATGTTAATTTAGGGTCTTCCCCTGAGAGGGGCAGTCCACCATGAGCCGGGAAAGTTTTGTGTTTTAAAAAATATTGCAAGTTGACAAGAAATTTGAAACTATGACTTAGTAAATACATTATTGAAAGATAATATTGACAATATTTAAACACCAATTATAGTCTTAAAAAGGTATAAAAATATATAATTATTAAATCTAAAATAAAATAATATAAAATAAATAAAACTATTTTATGCATGAAGCCCCATGGACTGTCTTTGTCGTAATTACACAGGATGACGTGTTGGTATAACTAAGCCATATTTGGCCACAACAAGAAATCCTGCTACTATTCCAGCATAAAAAGTGATTTATTTTAAGAGCAAAATGGTTCTCAAACCTCATCAAATACCTGTTCAGTCTGACTGAGGAGATGCCTTGCTTTGTTTGGATCATATAGAATCATCTTCAGTAATACAGTAATAAACAGTCCTGCTTCAGGAATTTACTTGCTGTTAATTCTTTTAGGAATTCAGTTATTCATTTGACTTCAAATTGATTTTGATATGGTTTTAGAAATTTGTGTTGAAATATAAATCTAGTCCTCTGGCATGTATGCAGAGGACACATACTACTTCAGGACAAAATTAGCTGTTCTGTTTCAAGGTTGGTGTTTAAAGGTGGTCCTAAGTGCTTAATGGCACATCTTCAATGCTACTTTCTACACAAACACTGTCTTGTATTGGACTGAGAATCTATACCAGTGTGGGTCTAAGTTTATTTTCTATAGTCAAAAGCAGAGCTAAGGTATCACATAATTTTAATCACACCGTCTATTAACCCCCTCGCTGGTTTGTGCCTTTTAAATCCCTGTACAGGTCTATAAGATGGATCACACAGTTTCTTGTTTTCCTAAAAAATGCTACCTTCTACACAAGCATGTCTTAGTACCATCTGTATAATCTGTAATCTCTTTTTTTTAAACTCTGTTCACTGTCACCACTTGTATCATCAAAAGTTGGATTCACTACAAATTCAGTGACTCAATGCACTGAATTTGCTGGGGTACATTCTCATAGGGAGGACCTCCCTGCTGTGCAAACCTGACACATAATTTCCTGTTCAAATCCAGCTCCAAAGAAAATGTACAATAATGTATTTTCTGTGCTTTAATTTAATATTTTTTATAATTAGGCACTAAATTAATTAACCCAGACGAGTTGTTTTTGTAGTGGTTATGCCAAACTGAAGTAAAAAAGGCAGATAATAGTTACTGTGTGTGCAACTTAACCTTCTCAGTATAACACATCTTCAGATATGGAATATAAATATGTTACATGAGCACTTGTTTCATCTTTTCAAGGTGTGTGCATGCTTTGACAACATGCTGAAATTGCAGCATCATGTACTACATTGGCATGACAGCTATCTTGGATTCAAGGTGTCTTGACAAGTTGTCCGCATAGTGACAGTGACATGGCTACATAAAAAAATACAGGCAGTTTTAAGACAGCAACCTCATTTAAACAAAGCCTAAAGGTGAGAAGTTCTTTGTATGGCACATATATGCTGATGTTGCATTCGTTTTCCAACACTAGAATTGATGCTTCAACAGTTCAACCTAAAAAAATTATTTGTCACTGGCTTAGAACGAGAACTGACCTGATATGGTGATGAAACTCTTTCTCAACATGTGATCTTGCACTCCAAAATGATAGATTGTACCAGGTAATTTGGTCATTTGATTTGTAGTAGTACCAAGAAGCATCCTCCAACTTTGAGACACTGTGAACTTTCATGTCTTGTCTTTAAGTTTATTTTTACCCCATATGTACCAGAATATCCAATGGGCAAAAATATGCATCCAGATTTTTTTTATTTTTCTCTCTGGGTCTAATGGCCTTTATTGAACTGACCAGAAAGCAGATCCTGAGAGAGGGGGAAGAGATGCTGCAAAGGTCACTGGGTCAGGACTCAAACCCAGGAGAGCCACATCAAGGACTAAGGCCTGCATACAAGGGTCAGGCTTTACTCCTGCACCACCGCTGTGTCCAACATGTAGTCAAATTGCTGTAGTTACCTTTTAATTGCATGCTCCAACATTAAGGAGACAGTGCATTCATAAGGGAGACGGTAATACTCAGAAAATACTAAACTTCAACTTTTCTATTGCAACTAACTTGATAAGTTCCAAGTTTCAGTCTAGGTTTATAAAAGAAATGCACTGACAGAGCATTTTCAGATTGATACTAATATTAAGTTTTATTTGAAGCAGTATGCCCAATTGTTAGTAAAGCAAATTCCAACAGCATTTTAAGTCTTTGTGTTTGCTTTTTCTGTCTGCAACAGACTACTAAAAAACACTAGGGGTAGAAAGAAAAAATTTCATTCTTGTGAAGTATAAAATTTCTTGGCCAGAAGGAATTTGTTGTTGCCACTTTGTTCTTAAAAGAATTTCTCTGTTCTTGAGGAACATTTTTTCTTGCATCAAACTGAAGATGGAATTGGCTCTTCAGTGGCACTGAAGAGCCACTGAAAAACAGTGGCTCTTCACAAAAAAACCTCCTAAAAGATTGAATTGGCTCTTTTGGGGTTTTTTTTTGGGGGGGGGAGGGGGGACATAACAAACTGCCATTCTCTACTGAGATCTTGCATAAAATATTATGTTTTTTTGGATTTAGATTGTTGTTGAACAGCACCACCCCGCAGTAAATTTGAGACCAATTTGACATATTTAGAACTTGTTTGCTTTGCAAACAGTTTGGCAATTCCTGTAAACTAGTCTTATTTAGGGATAAACTGGACTGAAACTGGGATTAATTGTTATTCTCCATTAAATGTCATTCCTGATATTCACAGGCCATGGAATATAATGTAAGCACCCAAATAGAAACAGACTGCCCTGCTTTGTTTTTGCAAGCTTAGCTAAGGCTAAAAGTGTTACAAACATGTTATCTTCTCTCTGCCACAGGACCTCTATCTTTATTTTTTTTTTGTTTCTTTTGGATTGATGACAACCCAAAAACCATCTACTGGTGACACATGTATGCTTCTCTCCCTGTGCTTGTGTTTTCCTGCTGCTATTCCAGTGCATTCCATTGTTGAATTCCTCTTCATAGCAGAAGGACACAGTCATGCTGTTTTGACTAACAGCTGTACTCCATCAGGCCTTCCAGTAGACACTGCTAATCCACCAACAGTCTTCTAGAGGTTATCACCAGAAGTAGCACAAATGAAATTAATTTAAAAAAAATAATGAAAGGTGATGGCATGGTACCAGACGTGGTGTTCTGTTTTTTTCTGACGAGTCTGTTCTTTCTGTCTGTGTTCAGCAGAACAAAACTGGACCACAGCATCACGGTACTGTGACATATCAACAAAAACTTAAATTCAACAAATAACATCAATTTAATAAAAGACAGAAAAGTGACATAATATGCAAAATATACATTTATTATTATTGACACATGTAGACAGGTATGGATAGCAAGAGAATCACGTCAGCAATTCACCAATCAGTATCTTTTAGCTAAAGATCTTTAGAAAAATCTAAAATGAAATAGTATTTCATTCATATGTGGGGAAATGTATTTAAAGTTGGTGTCTAATGAAACTATAGGTTTTGTTCAAACATTAGTTTTTAAAATTTATTTCTTAAAGATGGGTACTGTGATGCAGACCCCTGGTCTAACCATCATCATCAATCAACATTCAGCACAGTCTTGAGTAATTTTCAGCATTTTTTTTCTTTTTGATCCAGACCCCAATGATCACAATGAAAACATGGAAACTGTAACCAAAATTGATTTAAATTTTGGTTACAGCATTAAATCTATTTAAAGTTTTGTAAGTTTTGTAAAATTGTAACCAATATAAATTGGTTACAATTTTCTGTAACCAAAATTGATTTACTCAGCGCAGTCTTGACGGTTGATTTTCAGCGTTTTTATTTTCTTTTGATGCAGATAAATCACGATCATCACAGTCACCTGTGTCACCGTAAACATACACAAACATTAGAATACAAACCATAGACTTAAATACAAACAAAACAAAACTTACCTCTCTGCTTTTACCAGGGAATGCAAAGCATTTGGGTGCCAAACACATTTTACTGACAGCTGTTTTAGCCATTCATTGGTACAACTAATGCTGCCAGCATTTACAGGGCCTGCCTTCATTGGCTATGGCAGACCGTGAGAAACATACAAAATAAACAAACATTACAAATTACAAATGCTGTTAAACAAAACAAAATATAAACCACCAACACTGTTAATCAAAACAAACATCCATAAACAATCTGCGACATTCATAATTTAGAAAATTTTCTTTCAATAATTTACAATTTTTAATAATTTACTCAATTTATTTCAAATAATTTGCTATCCGTTATACAAACATTAAAATACGAAATATGGGCTTACAATACAACAAAACACAACGTACCTTGGTACTTTCACCAGGGGAATGCAAATGTTTGTTTAGACAAACATTTGAATCTTGCTCACAGTTATTTTCCAACCATTCACTGCTACAACTGATAACGGACAGCTTTTCTAAGACCTGCTCTTACTGGCTTCGGCATTTGACGCAGTACAAAATAAAGATAGGAAACTACATATAATATTAAATCAGATGAAATATAAACAACCAACAGTGTTCATCGAAACAAATATCTATAAAGAATCTGTAAAATTTGGAAACTAAGTTTAAATAATTTACACAATTTATTTTAAAAAAATTACTATCTGTTGCAAACAGTATTTTTGATTTTTAGCATGGATTTGACATAAGAGTGAAACTCTGTCAACAAGTCTGTCCATTTAACTTTTTTTAAGAAAAAAAAGTGGGAGAACTGTCAAAATAAAGAGATATTTGCTTTTACTGATTGTGGTGCTACCTGGTAACAGCATCACTTTGTCTTGCATGCATTATGTTGCAGCAGCAAGTCAACAAATGCAGGTGGAGTGTGAAGGACCAACTTCAAAAGAGGACAAAAAGGTGTTCAAAATATAAAAATTTCAATTTAATTCTTCAAAAAATGGTAAACAAAAATGAACAATTCCATAGAAAAAGAAAAATAACAAATTTGAAACTAATTTAACTGAGGTCAACTGAACTCTAACCAAACACAAAACAAAACTGACCTACAAACAAAGAACAAAAGGCTGGTTAAATAGGGGTGGAGTTTCCTAAAGCTACCACACGAGGGAGGCACAACATAACAAAAGAACAAACAAATACAAAATTAACCGAAGTATTCTATGAAACAAATCAAAACAAACTTTAACTTAGCACAAATAATAAGTGAATATTTAAATGAAGAAATTAACTAATTCAAATCAACTTGAAAACAAGTCTCCCCCTCCAGTCTCTTAGAAAATGGTTTGTTCCTAGTCCCTCCTCCAGCTGGTTTGTCAGCAGCACCTCAAACAAAAACAAATATAAATAAACCATTCAGACAGACATTAACTAAAGTGTGCACCCATTAGAAAATATATGTCTAAATGAAATAACTAACATAACAGACTATCAACTGTAACTAATATAAAGAAAAAATAAATACTAACACAGTGTGTTGGTGGTAGGAGCATCCACCACATGGAGCCTGCAAGCCACACAAGATGTGAACCTCGAATTTATACTGAGACAGTCTTCAGCTCATCTAGTTTTAGTTTTACTGCTCACGGTGTCATCTTGTCCTCTTACCCAAGGGTGAACGCAAGGGTAAAGTTTCTGTGGTAAGGAGGAAATATAGAAGAGCAGCCATCTCAGAGCTGTGGTGTGCCTCTTTATAGAAAATAATGACTTAATCTGTTTGCGATTTTTCTTTTGCCCAATACTAAAAATATAGCCACCAGCCTTCAGACTTGATAAGGAACTTACGGAATTTAAGTGATACCTCAGACATGGTTTGGAATCCTGGCTTACTTCTAGAGAATGGAACCTTATAAAATATATATTTGTGTGTTTTGAATTAAACAAAATTAACTATTTAAATTTGTTGAAATATTTATTTACCAGACCATAGAAATCAGATAACTTTCAGCATAGTTACCAACTAGCTTGATTGTATTTAAAACCGACTCACGTGCCGAGTGTAGAAGAAACAAAGCTGGAAGTGTTTCATATGCATCTTTTTTGCTCAATCACCTTTTAGTTACAAGCCACAAGCTTGTAATTAAAGCTTGTGGCTTTAGTTACAAGAGTATCAAGGTTGATGCTCATAGAATATGTGAGGTGAACTTTAGAAAGAGAATTCAAATAACTCTGAGCAAACAACGAGCAGTAAAAATAGCCCTCTCCAAAGAATGAAAAACATGTCAGAACAATGCTGCCATTTGAGCTCCGGAAGACTGAAACACAGTTCTCTTTCAACATTCGTTTCGGTATCTCACTATGGGACACGACTCCAGCGGCTGTCCCCCAGAAGCTCTACTACATTACGCCAGTCTTGATTGGCCGGCAGAAGTGACGTCGGCTCCACGATCTTCAGTCTAACACTTCTTCTCGCTCCCAGAAGGAACTCTCAGACGGCTAGTATGGTAACTATTGAGCTAGTTTAACTGTTCACAGAGCAAGCTAACAACTTGGTCGCTGAACGCTTCTCAATAGCTGTACTTGCTTCTTCTGAGTTCTTCTACCGCTGGTCTATCACCAAACAGTAGCAGCTGCAGCTAGTCACCAAACAAGCTGCACCTTCTTTGCTTTGATGTTTAACGAAGCTTATAGTCATGAAGCTTGGACACAGGTGGACAAGCTGTCCATGTTGCCAGGGACAGGACTAAACTACCGACTAGAACTACCCATTCTGTCTGCGCCTCATGTGTGGGACCGCAACATGTCCAGGACAGGTTAGTGCCACCAACAAGCTGCAAACATTGTGCACGGCTCTCTGTTAAAACTCGTCAATGCAGGCTAGTGCACCAAGCTACCTTGTCAGAGGAGGACCCTGTGCTGGGGGTATCCAATCAGGAAGAGGTAGACCTCTTTGCATCAGAGGAGAACACTCAATGTCCGAGGTTTTTTTCCCTGACCGAGGGAGGGCGCTTCACTGGGGCTGGATGCTCTAGCACACGAATGGCCTCCGGTTCTCCTGTACGCTTTTCCACCACTGGAACTGCTTATTCCTACCTTCACTATGTGCGGGAACATTCACTCATCCTGGTAGCTCCCCGCTGGCTGGGGAAGCACTGTTTAGCAGAGATTTTCCAGTCACTGCAGGGCGAGCCATTGCGGCTCCCTCTCTTCAGAGATCTCCTAAAACAGGCGCGCAGAGAAATATTTCATCCTCATCCGGAACGCCTAGCACTATGGGCATGGCTTGTGAGAGGGTAAATCCGGCAGCCAGTGGCCTTCCCCTGAATGCCATTGACACGATTCAGAGAGCAAGAACAGTCTCAACTCGTAGCACATATGAGGGAAAATGGCGTGCATTTGAGGGTTGGTGCGCAAAAACCATGTTTAGCGCAATGCAGAGCCCTGTGTCAGTTATTCTGACATTTCTACAAGAACTGCTGGATAAAGGCTTGGTTTTTTCCACTGTCAAAGTACACTTGGCAGCTATTTCAGCTTGCCATGTAGGCTATGGAGACAAAACAGTAGGGCATCATCCTCTGGTGTGCCAGATCATGAAGGGTGCATGATGCCTCCGGCCAGTGTCCAAAAGCCTCACTCCTTCATGGGATTTTACCGATGGTACTTGATGCCTTGTCTCATGTACATTTCAAACCTTTGCAGCAGGCTGAGCTTAAAGTGCTCTCATGTAAGACAGCTTTTTCAGTAAACCCCTCCTGCATGTGGTTTACTGAGCGGAATCACAAGGTCTTACTGAAACCCAATCCGGCTTATATACCAAAAGTTTAACGCGGCCTTGCCTTACTGCCCTTTGGAGTTGATGGCTTTCTGCCCACCACCATTCCTCTCTCAGGAGCATGAACAACTGCATAGTTGTCAAGACTGGCGTAAGGTAATAGAGCTTCTGTGGGACAGGTGTTGGGGTCATATCCGATTGGGTAGTCGGACCTATTGTTGTGGCCTATCAGAGTGAAGGCCTTTGCACCCTCTTCAGGTCTACAAGCTCATTCCACTTGTGGCATGGCCTTATCTTGGGCACTGTTTAGGTTTATGCCTTTGGAGGATGTATGTGATGCTGCCAGCTGGGCAACTCCTCACACCTTCACTAGGTTCTAGAGACTGGATGTCATGGCACCAACTCTGTCTCACACAGTTCTGGGCGTGGGATCCACATTTAGATAACTGCAGGATGCATCTTTTGGTCTTCGAGTAAGGTTATTTTGCAATACAGGAGTCGCCATATCCCATAGTGAAACGAATGTTGAAAGAGAATTTTAGGTTAAAGAAATGGCCCCGGTTCTCTGAAACATGAGTGAGGTATCTCACCAGATTACCCTCCTTGGCTGGAGCGAGGAAGAGGTATGCTTAAAAGACTGAAGACCGCTTGCATGATGTCAGGCATTTATACTGGGAGGAAGTCCCTCCTCCTCGAGCCAACGTCACTTCTACTGGCCAGTCAAGACTGGCGTGATGTAATGGAGCTTCTGGGGGACAGGCGTTGGGGTTATGTCCCATAGTGAGATACCTCACTCATGTTTCAGAGAACCGGGGTTTATTCCTTAACCTAAAGTTCTTCCCATACTGGTATTTTATAAACTTCTAGTTTTTACTCTTCAATGAAGTAAAAGCACATGGATTTTATATTTCCCTTACATTGTGGCAATTTATAATCTTCCAACCAATATTTTCAAAACAATCACTGTGTTTGTAAAATAAAGAACCTCATATGATTTCAACATACCGGTAAGTAAAACCCATTATTTATTTATTTTTTTTAAAACCCCAAAAACTAATTGTATCAAAGTTGAAAATACATTTTGTTATTATACATAGTTATGTATTCTGTTACTACATTCAGAAGAAAAGGATTGTCTTACGATGTCACTCTTGCATGAAGATACAGAGAATTGCACGATAGATTGTCACATGTAGAACACAGCCAGTACTTTTAGGAAATCTCTTCAGTGTTGCTGTCAGCTTCTTGAACCCCCTTACCAGCTTCTGTTTGATCATTCAATCAGTTTTAGATAAATGTTCAGTTTTTAGAAACCTTGGCTTTAGCTAAAGGATGCAAATGTTAGTAAAATTAACTTTATTTCAGGTTAATCAGATTCACTGTAATTGGTTAGTACATGACAATTTTTATCAGTATCAGCACTTAGAATGAGTTGTAAAACACAGTACATGCAAAATAAAGTCCATCATACAATTTGAATGACTGATGCACTGTCAGTTCTTTATGCAATGCTGAAAAAGTGTAACAGTTTAACATCCATGGATCTTCATAGCTTTTCATTTCAAAAGGGCACTTTTACATAAAATAATTTAATCTATTGTTGAGCAGGAAGATGCTTGGCATGTAGATTCTATGTATCACAAAAATGACCAGCTTTCAGTTTTAATTAATGTAGTTTGCTGTAGAAGAAAAGTTTTAAAAATAAGCATGTTTTTTGTGGGCAGTTGCACTGTCAGTCAGTATATCATGGCCAACCCTGAAGCCCAAGATAGAGACACTGCTGTGTGACATTTCAGTGCCGGAAATAGAGCGGATGTTTGGTTCAGAGTGACAACTGGCTGCTGGAGCTTCATTATGGAAGCTGCAAAGTCATTATTGACAGCCTGCTGCTATAGATATATTCACCACAGAGGTAACTGTTCTGATGCATACTTTTGACAAACATTTTTATTTTCTGGTTTCTTTAAATTTTCAAACATCTAATCACATTTCTTATTATATGTATTCACTTGCTGTTTTCAGAATACTGATTTGCAGGCTGCACTTCCTCATTCCTCAGTAACGACAGTAATTACTGTTGTGACCTTGTACTTCCTCTGGGTGGACTGAGAGATATTAACAGCACAATTTCAAAAGTCTCCAGACTTTGTGTTATTTGGACAAATTTCCTGTTTGCTTTTACTGATATTAATTATACAGGAAGGGCAGTAGGTTTGAAGAACCTTGTTTAAATCTTGTACTTAAGCAAGGTTTAAATACAGTCAGAAATAGGCTTTTGGAATAGTGAACGTTTTTATCTTCCTTTAGTCAAACTAGCTCTGTGCAGACAGGATTCCATACTCCCAGCTGAATCATAGCTGGGAGTATAAGGATGTCTGAAATGCCCTTTTATGGTATTTTTGGGCCTTTAAAAACAGGAAGAGGCATTGGGTCATCTGATCTCAAAAGAAACATGTCATTTGAGAGCTGTGGAAGTTCAGGTTTGTCTCATTGCAACAGCTACACTTGCACCAATATCTAAAATAGCTAAATAACAGAAAATATCCAGTACAGACAAACAAGTAAATTGATGTGAATGAGCTAGAACAAATGCATGTTTTGCAACAAGTGTCAAAGCTTTAGGTCTGATTCTGTTTGAAAAATGCATTTCAAGATTTGTAGGAGTAAAGTTTCTGGTTTCATACATTTGAGGGAGGTGTGCCAATATGGATGACCACAACTTGCATAATTAAAAATAAGAACAGGAATATGTATATATTTTTTTATCCTTTTTCCTTATGAATGAAATGTTCATATTTCTCGATGCCCACGCATTCTGCATGAGCGTCCACACGGAACTCCACCACTTATGCTCATTAATAGATTACAGTTTGGAAGGAAGCTGGCTCCCACACAAATACCTTGACTATAATTTCCAGCAAAATCAGATGATTCATTCCTAGTATTACTAAAGAAAGAGCAGAATGGTAGCTCCCAATCAGTTATATTTATTAAACTCAAAATAACTACAAACGAAAGGCAGTTAGCATTATTATAACTATAAAAATAATTCTACTCTAGCAGTGAGATGAACTATTTGTGCTTTTCTATGTTGATTAAGGCAAGTTATTGATTTTTGTTTTAAACTTTTATATTAATACTATGAAACACCAATAATTTTACTTCATTGTTGAAATGTAATAAGGTTGTATACTGCTAGTACCCAGAGAGAGGCCAAGACATTATTTTGCAAGTCACAAGTTAGACTCAAATTACTACACTACTTGTGACTTGTGATTTAAGTCACAAGTTTTTATGTAAGCTCTTAGGCAGGTCATTTCAGAATAAATGTCTTTGGCCAGGTTTGTGTGAAATTTGACTTTCGCTTTACATGCTCACAGCATACTCATGTTAAATATAAATATAAAAACCATGGTTTCCTCCAGAAATAAGGTACCCTGGCCACTTTGTTGAACCTGGTGGGTCGGGGCACCGAGGAGGTTCTCAAGCGGCTCACTGTGTTTTTGTATTAAAAGATGTCAAGCTAACAAGAAATGTAAAATATTACTGGGCAATTACATTACTGAAAGAGCTTACTGACAATTTCCAAGCATATTAAAAACAACAAATGAAAAAATAGTACTAAAATAATTATCAGTTATTTGCACTTCTGATAAATCCAAATGAAGTCATCAATCAGTCAGTGGATCTAAAAGCATGATGCAATGCTGATCACATTTGGAACCTGCCCAAGGCAAAAATGGACTAAGCAGCTGCTTATGCCCCCCAGGCCTTCAGGGGCCCCATAAATGCTACAATTTTAACACAGACCACATGTATAGAAATGTAACATTTATTTGAAAATATCAATGATGTTAAATATGATTTAATGGTTTGAGCACAGAAAACTGAAACATTTTAAATTGCTTAATATTTAAATTTAAAACTTCAAAGAGCTGGCAAGTTTTCATTGTAAAAGTTCAAAGAACAAACATCATAACAATCTAAGTATAACTAAAAGTACCACAACTACTTTTGTGGCATTTCAAATATGCATATTCAGTTTGACAGTGGAGGATCTGATCACTCCACCTATGGGATGCTCATTGTGTTTATCAGAGAGTCAGGCTGAATGGAGATGAGGTCAGCCCTGATGGCCCTCTGCAGACCTAATTGATCAGTACAGTTTGGTCCTATCCTATTTTGTGATGGACATTAACACAACAAACTAATAAGAATGTAGAAGATGACTCCAGAGCAGGGACTGCTGCATATCTTCAATATTCAGCAATATTAAAAATATTGCTGCATATATTCAGCAACATTTTGCTGAATATACCAACATTGCTGAAGATATCACCGATATTGACTGATATCTTCAGTGCTTAATGCTCTGAAGATACACTTGCATTGTACTGTCACCATGTGTACCAAGAGTAGGAGAATTACTCTGCGACATGCAGAAAAGCAAGCTGCTGCCATCAAAATGAAATTCAGCAGGTTTAAAAAAAGCTGTTATCCTTGCCTGCTTCGTAAGTTTTTACCACTGTTTTCCTGTGCACTGACTCTGCTGTTGGGAATGCATGTTCACCTGCACTGGATGCCGTGGGTCAGAGCATGTGAGCGTTACTGATGTACAGTAGAAGCATGCTTTTGTAAATGAATTAGGGGGGAAGGGAGTCTCATGTCGCCCCCACAAGATGCTGCCCTAGTGGTTGTCCATGTCGCCCATACCAGAAACTGCCACTGTAGATGTATGTAAACAAATATCTAAAACTACATATGCTAGCAAAGTAGATTTAAGCAATGTTACTTTTACCGCTAGTTTGTGAGGAAGATATTTTTGTACCTATTCAAACTAATTATAACATGGTTTCCGTTTTTTTTTTAGGACGTGTTCAACCCCCACCTTCGACTGGACAGTCTGTAACACATTGGTTATCTTCAGGTATTTATTTCAGAGTTCTGAACTGTTTTACTCATGCAAGTAATGAGTAAAACAGAAATTAATAGGAAAAGAAATCTTACTGTACAAACAGTGACAGAAACAAAAGAAGAGTAGAACTGACTTGTCATTTGATTTTTGAACCCTAAAAGATTTTCCTTTTTAGGAACTGATTAATACATGTACACCAGCCCAATGCTAGGTCCTTGTCTTCATCCATGCCAGCAGAATTTGGTTTACCACTGTCTTGTTGAAAAAACATCCCTGGTGTTTCTGATCATTAGTGAGGTCAAGATATGATGTTGGAATTAGAGGGGAATTAATCTCCCCTCAATTCATTTCAAAGATGCGTAACACATCAGCATCAGTAATGGCCAATGTCAATTTTTTTTAACATATCCGTATCAGTCTGATCAGTAAAACTGAACCAATATTGACTTATGTTTACTTCAAAGTTGTTGCCATTTTTAAAATGTAAATCAGGAGGGCAGGGAAGTTAGCTACTGTATGTGATATTTCTTCAGTCAAGTGACAGTGGTAGTAGTGCAGCACAGGATTATGGAATTATTTAAGAAGATCAGAAGAGCAATTCACACAGTTAGCCTGGGTTTTCACTAGTTTTGAATTATGATGTGAGAAGAGAAAGAAAGTGATTTTAGAGGTAAAAATATGTAGGAGGCAGGAATTTCAAGCATCCTCTGTGCCTGGGCATATCAGTATCTCAAAAGGAGCCACCCTTTTATATGTGCACCAAAATCTGCTGAAAGTGAAAATTATTTTTCAAGAGTACACTGAGTCACTTTCTGTGGTACTTGGATGTAAAGATTTTTTTAAATCTCTATTATTTTAACCTGGAATCTCAAAGTTGTACGAGCTGTGTTGTTTTTTCATGTTGACACACCAGAGTAAAACTGGAAAGAGATCAACGATTGGGTCTGGTTGGGCCCAAGGTTTGTCAAATTTATAAAGCAGCATCTCGACAGCTTCATCTTCAGATTCATTGGCAATGTTGATTCTTTGGATAACTTTGATTAAATTTGACATTTTTGATTGCAAAATGACTTTCCTGGCTTACTCTTGTTTTGTTTCAGGTGTGGAGTGGGTGGCAGAGAGGAGCCGCAATCATGGTTGCCTTGTCTTTAAAAATTGGTGTAGGGAATGTGGTGAAAACAATGCAGTTTGAACCATCCACGATGGTCTATGATGCCTGCCGCATCATCAGGGAAAGAGTTCCTGAGGCACAGCTTGGCCAGCGTGAGTAACATTTCTCTTTCCACCACACACATGCACACACGCCCCACCCACCGACACTCACAGGTGAGCTTGAGTGGTTTATCTGGGATGAACTGAGGGGCTTATTATTGGTCATATACCGGAAACATTTGGAGGAAGTGTCGTCTGTTTTAATGAACTGGATTATTTTAGTTTGACTCCGGAAAATCTGTGATGTTTTTCATTGTGAAATATTCTGTGACACATGTGAACTTAAACTCAACCTTGAGAAGAATTATGCATCACATGTAGTAATGACTGACAGGGAGAGGCAAAGAGTCTGGAGGGAGTATGTTTCTAGGGGAGAGCGTATGCCCAAAGAAGAGAGGAAGCCATCATCCACAATAAGCAGCATGGTAACGGTGCATCACCTACTGAATTCTGCTTTCTGTGTCTTTCTTCTGTGCATGTAGTCTATAATTACACTCATCAAAAAACTGACTATTCATCCAGAAATTCTTTCAAATTACAGACCCATCTCCAATCTGCCTTTCATATCCAACTTGCTACAGAAAGCAATTGCTTTATTGATGCTTCACGTCTATAGAATGACACTCTGAAGGCGCCACAATCCACTGATTGTTTTTAAAATGAAGACATTTTTTTGTTAGATATTGGTTTTAATTTATTTTGTTTATGTTTGCATTTATTTAAATATTTTATCCATTGCAATTCCTTGTTTTGTTCCCGTTTCTTGCCCTTTGAGAATTAAAGATATAAAGGGCATTATAAATCTAACCTATTATTATTTAGTATTATTAATTAGGTGTCATCTTTACTTTGTGGAAAAAACAATTATTCTGTGAATTAAATGTGTGTACCAGAAAGAAACAGAAATAAAAAGCCTTGTTGTAACCCTCCAAAGATACTTTCAACCTTACAATGTGGTCGTGCTCTGGATGAGTCAAATATATTCAACATGAGAGAAAGAAATGCTCCAGCTTTTGTGTCGTATGACTTAAACTTCTACTATAGTAAAGTAAGTTCCCATCAGAGCAGGCACTGAGAAAGCAGCTTACCTTTAGGAGGAACAGCTGAGTCATGTTGGAAGTAGTTCTACATTTTGATTGTAGTTTACATAATCTGAGTTCCAAGATGTTGTGTTATGTTCTGTTACACAAGGTATTTCAACATTAGCTCCCTGCACAACTTGCTCCAGCATGTAAGCTATTTTACATTAGGCTGTGAGTGAGGTACATAATGCCCATGGGAAAAGCTTGTCTCTAATGGCCAGCAAATTAGACTATCCAATTTTGCAAATGTCTTGCGCAAAGTCCTTCAAATTGGAACTACTTAATATAGATCAGCAAATGGAGAAGTAAGAGAACAGTCAAAAGTTGTTTTTTTTTAACATTGTTAGACAAAGACAAAGCTCCATTAAACTCTGTTCCTTAAACCCTGAGCAGTAACAAATGTTGCTTCCTGTCTGACATGTGTCCTTTGGTACTCCAATGTCTCAATGACTATTGGAGCCAAGTTTGGATTGACATTGTTTTGTCTTGTTCAGCACTCTGAGCTCACCTCCAGGTCATTTAAAATATCGTTTGTCTTTCATTTATCTTCCGTGCTCAAATGTTGACGTGCTTTTCTTCCTGTAATTGGTGTCTCTATTTTGGATTGCATGCGTTTATCATTGTGGACAAGATTCTCACCACAAGCTTTGAAGATCGCTGTATTGACATGAATAAATGATTTGTAATTGAACAAATGATTCCTTTGTGTGGTTTCAGCTGGGATTTAGAGTTCATCATAAAACTGGAGCAAACCACAGCAGTCTCTTGTTAGATGGTCTGCATGCAGTGAGCTGCATCTAATTTTACTGCTGCATTGAGATGACAACATGAAAATCTTGAGCAAGTCTTTGGAATTTAAAGAACATCACTTATTAAACTGTTTATTTCATACCTTTCTTGAAAATCTTTTGTGCATTAGTGGCACAAAGTGACACAGAACTGAAACAAAGAACTGAAACAAAGTTCTGTGTTTTCAGCTTTAACTCCTCAACCAATGTTGCTCAGGTTTTCGTAAACATAAAACTAAGGGACAGGAATCAACTTGTTAGACTGCAATCTCAGCCTAAAGTTAAGACTTTGTATTTAACTTAATTTTATTTTTCACAGTTTATTCAACTGTAAAGTTTTTTGTTCCAATATGAATACATTAAGAACCTATAGTGGCATATAGAACATTGAAAATGTTTCTGATTATGACAGACCCTTGAGTTTTCATGTCATTATTTTTAGTGCAAGGGTTTGGTCTGAATTCCTGGGGATATTGCTGCTCCTCAGATCCCTGGTTTACCTCTGTTCTGAGGCGTTTTAGAGCAACTTGTTTTCCTGTGGTTTTTTAAAAAGTGAATGAGACATTTCAAGCCCTGCCCCCCTCCAGGTCACAGTGTTCTTCCCTGCTCAGCCATTTTGGTAGATTGATAGCAGCGATATGATTATGTATATAATCATATTTTAGAAACATTTTATTCCAAAGTTTGTTAAACATATCAACAACATAAGACTTGCCCATCCAACTTTACATGTTGGATCCAGAGTCTGACCCAGAGCAGGAGATTGAAGACAGCCAACCTGGCTGTCATCACCACTGTGATGCATATATTTGAACCACGTATTCAAATATATGCATCACAGTGGTGTTATTAGTATATTTACACCCTCTACATCCATTCCAACTACGGAATGGATGTAGAGGGTGTAGATGGAGTGTGGTTTAACTATGGTGTCCACGCATGTTAAAATATTAATTCGGCCACAATATGAATAAAGTAAATAAAGCCTTGACATAATTAAGGAGTTAGTTAAAGCAAATGTCAAGAATGTCGCTGAATGCATTTTAATTATTTTCGTTCCCCAAGACAAAAATTGCAAAACAAAGCCAAATAAATATATGTTAAACATGACATACAGTTATATCCTCAAAGAGGCAGCTAACAGCTAGCACACAGTGCTAACAGAAGCAGAATACTATTAAACGCATGCCCAGGTCGTCATTATCAACACATTAAATTCATGCCTAAAATAAACTTTGCTCTTGTTTTAGTGTTATTAGCAGCTTACCACTTTGCTGTGTCCCTTATTTCCATAGAGATAAGAAACTGACCCTCAATCAAACAAAGTCTTTCAGAAAAGCCCTTTTGATACTGGCGCAGGTTGCTGAACCATTCATGTTTAAACAGACATTTCCCACTGATGTGGGAACATTCCTGAGAAAAATAAAATTTGACCAGACACTTCGAACAGGCTCTGATGCCGGGGGCAATGTAAGGAATTATGTGTGTTAATACGGGCTGTAATCGAACATTTTGACTCATCTTTTTGCAACTTCAGCATAACTGAATTCGGACTACAAAATTGCTGCAAGGAAAAATATTAAATTGGTGGATTCACAAATTTGATTTGCTGAAAGTACTGTTTAGTAAATGCAGCAATATCACAGACAAAAAAAAAATGTTATAATGAATAGAAAAAAATGACCCCCCAAAAATATAAAGATGTCTACGCAGCAGCAGGAGAGAATAAATTTAATTGTTTTGCTCTCCTAACTACTCAAAGTAAAAAAACTAAATAAAATTAAGGGCTAAAAAAGTGGATTTTGCATCATTTGTCCCCCTTAAAATGATGATGAATTAACAGTTTTTTCTTTTTTTATTTCTTCATTGTCTCAATTTTCTCATTAAGTTGTCAAAATAGCTTCAGAATGTGTCCAACTATTAAGCAAAACTTTGGAGAGTTTAGAGAAAAAAAACAATTTCTCTTAATTTTTCAATGACAAAGCTCTATCAGTATTTTTCATTTCTCATTTGGTCTTCAGGGACTGCTATCCTGCATATTTTAGGTGTCTCTCTTCTACATCACCCCTCAATTGAACAAGTGGATGATTAAAAGGATTCAGCATCACTTGATAACATGGAGAAGAGGCAGTGCAATCACTTGAATCAGGTGTTGTGGAGCAAACCTATCGAAAGCATGCAGGGCAGGGGACCTGAGGACCCGTACTGAGAAAAAACTGCTCCATTATATTCAAGCTACAATCTCTCTGTTTTGCTATTAAGCTGATTTAGAACTTGTACATAGAAGTGGAAGGCACAGCATTCAGTTGACACACTGCTGTAATATACTTGTAGCACAAGCACATTATCTTCATAGTAACTTGATATTTCAATCTGCAGCTACATCAGTTTTACCGTTTCTTTCTTTCTGTAGCCAATGACTACGGGCTTTTTCTGTCTGACGAAGACCCAAAAAAAGGTATCTGGCTGGAGGCTGGAAAGGCCCTGGACTACTATATGTTAAGGAATGGGGTGAGTGGCACTGAACACTGAACAGAGGTGGCAAGACTTAAATATGACTCAATAATTCTTTAATTTTATTGAGTTTCTTCCTGAGAGGGGCTCAGATGGAGTTTTTATGTGTAGCTGATTTTTACCAAGTATCAACTACTCTTTTCTCTGGTAGGACACCTTGGAATACAAGAAGAAGCAGAGGCCTCTGAAAATCCGCATGTTAGATGGCACAGTGAAGACTGTCATGATAGACGACTCCAAGATTGTCAGTGACATGCTCATGACCATCTGTACTAGAATAGGTCAGTTTTTTACAATTTCATGTTTTTATCTGAGGAACCCTCATCTTGTTTACAATCTGTCTTGTCTGCAGGTATACCGACCATAAGTTAAAGACAAAACTGAAATTAACTCAAAGCTATGTTTGTCTACCAGGTATAACAAATTATGATGAGTACTCACTGGTGCGAGACATTGGTGAGGAAAAGAAAGAAGAAACCACAGGAACACTGAAAAGAGACAAGACTCTCCTAAGAGATGACAAGAAGATGGAGAAGTTGAAGCAGAAACTCCACACAGACGATGAGTGTAAGATTCACAGAGAGCTCAATATCCTATACAAAAAGGACATTTGTCAAAAGGTCCTTAAAAATTCTAAAGGTTGGGGTGCTGTGGTGGTGCAGGGGTTAAGCACAACCCACATATTAGTCCTCATTGAAGCTGTCGCAGGTTTGATTCCCAGCCTGGCTATCTTTGCCACATGTCTCTCCCCTTCATTCATTACCGACTTTTCCTGTCAATTCACTATCAAATAAAGCCACTAGAGCCAATAAAACCATTAAAAAAGTCTAAAAGTCCTGACAAAATCTTCAATGAGTTAATTCACTTGCAGCTGATATTCATAATCACACTCATATGTGATTATGACTCATTCTGGAATTTTTAAGGCAGGAATAATAATTCCTGCCAGTTCCATGTGGAAACCAGCTACATCAGTGAAACCTTGTCCTGTCTTAAAATTATATATTGGTTGCATGAAGTCAAATTTATTCATTTGGATAATAAGAGCCTCTTTAAAGTGTCTCTGCTTTTTGCTTTTTCTGATCAAAACTACTTTTGGCTAAAATCCTGACATCTGTGTTGTCTTTGTGAACTTAACATGACATGTCCTGTGAGTATTAATGGACAGAACTGGACACTATCTTTTATAATATTCTGGATCTGGATAAGAATAGAAAAAAGAAAACAGAGAATGAAAATATTGTAGATTTTTCAGAGCTTTCACCTTCTCTAATTTACAAAATTCTAGTAAGTCTTAAATGCTTTGAATACTTTATCCTATGAGTTTTACATATTTTGTCTTTAATTTGCAAAATCATATGATGTAGTATTTTTTTTATATTTTTTAATCAAAATGTCAACATTTCCATTTTGGCCTTGCTTGCTAAATATCTCTCATTATTAGTTTAACCTACTGTTTAAGGATAAAATTAAAACTGCATTTAAATGTCCAAAATGCTGTAAAGAAATTCAGGATAAAATATCCGAAAGGTGTGAGATTTTGTAAGAAACAAATTCAGAACCTTGTGATCTACATCTACTTCTTGATTTCTGGATGTTTTTTATTGTCTAACATAAATGATTATTTTGTTAGTGAACTGGTTGGACCATGGGAGGACACTGAGGGAGCAGGGTGTGGAAGAGACAGAGATGTTGCTGTTGAGAAGAAAGTTTTTCTACTCAGACCAGAATGTGGACTCCAGAGACCCTGTCCAGCTTAATCTGCTTTATGTGCAGGTAATTGAGAACATGCAATCTTTACTTTTATTTATTTGTTATTCAGCTTGATGGGGTTGGCACTACTTGCTCATGCATAACGGTTAGTCTAAATACCACATGTTTGTTTTTATGAATGATGCTTGCTGTTATTCTCCAGATTGATCCTGAATTTCTACTCTGTGTGTGTGTGTTGTGGAACAGGCTCGTGATGACATCCTGAATGGATCACATCCAGTTTCATTTGACAAGGCCTGTGAGTTTGCTGGCTATCAGTGCCAGATTCAGTTTGGTGATCACAATGAGTCCAAACACAAGCCTGGATTCTTAGAGTAAGCACTGCCCTCATGTTTTATTCAGTTGTCTTTCTTTTGGTTCCATCATTTTGATGTTTTTATGGTTCTTTGGAATTCCGATAAAGTCATGGTGCTTCTTTGATCGTGGTTGAACTGTTTTCTTCTCAGTTTAAAGGAGTTCCTGCCTAAGGAATACATAAAAAATAAAGGGGAGAAAAAAATTTTCCAGGTAAGAGAATCTGTGGAGGCTTAGAAGTCTGTTTTGACTAAAAAAGGCTCATTTTGGTTAAATTATATTTTATCTTTCAAGATGTACCTGCTGACAACTGAAATAGAAAACATGCTGCATGAGTCATTAACGTAAAGGTTTCCTTTATGCGGCGGTGAGCTAATTAATGCACTTCTGTTCTTCCTATGTCTGTAGGCACATAAAAACTGTCAGAACATGACGGAGATTGAGGCCAAAGTCAGTTATGTGAAGCTGGCCAGGTCTTTGCAAACCTACGGCGTCTCGTTCTTCCTGGTCAAAGTAAGTGAAAAATCACTGTTTTGTTTTTCTTCTGCTGCCCAAATCTACACAAACATGACTGATTATTGTACAGGTTATGACACTATTTCTAACATGCTTTCAATGAACTAATGTCATGTGCTTCTTAATTCAATTATAGGCTGGATGTTTTTAGTGGCAATTTTAAAAATATCAAACTGTTTGTAGCAGCACGGCAGTAAAATCTTGTGACTTGTTGATGGTTACTTCCAAATTTCAGATATTCTCATCTCAAATGTTAACATATCATATCTGTGGGTGTCCTTCCTGAGTGAATCCTTTTAAAGTAAGTGGGACTTTAAAGGGGAGCTGAATATCTGTTTTTTTTTTTGCTTCCCTCAAAAGATCCAGTCAGGGTAAAGAGACAGGACATACCCTTTACATTCTACCCTGTTTTCTATTTTGTGTGTTTTCAGTAAGAAAAGAAAGGACAACTGTAATTTTCTCCCTTCACTTTTACCGTCTTCAGATTCCATTGTTTTTACTTATTTAATATCAGTAAAAACTTATTTTACTTATTTAATATAAGTAAAAACTTATTTCTAATTCATTCTTATAGATTACTTTCCCTGCCCTGTCCCCTTTTTTTTCTTACATTATTTCTCAGTGTGGATAATAAACCCATGCCTGGTGATCACCAGTTTAAGATTTTCAAGTTGGGCTGTTTCAAATCTAAAAACTAGAATATATGTTATAATTTTGCTAGATCATGAGAGCTTTCAATAAATTCAGCTATAAATATAATTAAGGGTTATTTATTCACTACTGGAACTGTGAGTAGTGATGAATCAGCTTCCGGTAGATTTACTGAGCCCAGTGCTCAAAAGCCAATTGTGATTTGTGAGAATCAGTGAGAATATTCTGCTTTTCTTGGTTCATTGCAGGAAAAAATGAAAGGCAAAAACAAACTGGTGCCTCGTCTGCTGGGAATCACCAAAGAGAGCGTAATGAGAGTAGACGAGAAGACCAAGGAGGTCATCCAGGAGTGGAGTCTGACAAACATCAAACGCTGGGCTGCATCACCCAAGAGCTTCACTCTGGTGAGTTTTCTTGTGAACAATTTTCAATTATTGCTCAGCAGATAAATATGATGACAGCCCAGGAGGTTGTTAGAACAGCAGATTAGGATTAGCGGTGTAGCTTCTGATGGGACAGGAAATCCGCTGGCATGTTCTGTGAACCTGGGAAGCAGGCTGCCTTGTGGCAGGCCAAGTATGGAGCCGCCCGTGTCAGAAGCCATTAAGTCAATCACAACAGTTTTCTTGACCGTATGTGACTGTAGGGGTTGGCGTGAAAAACCACAATGGTGTTGTCTGATCTCACCAGCACATGCTTGCCCTGATGAAATCTCTGAAGAGCCAGAAACACAGCTCATAATTCCAGGACATTGATGTGCTCCCTGATCTACCGTGGGGCCCATGTTCCCTGTGCCATCTGACCCTACCAGGTCACACCCCAGCCTGTGGATGCATCCGTAAACACAACCTTTGTCGACATGGGATGGAAGCTAGTGAAACCCCCTTTGTCATAAACAATCTCATCCTCCACTGGGACAGAGACTGAAGACACTGAAGTCTTCTGAGGCAGATCACACAGCGCCTGAATTCTGGGAGCACGCTCAATTTGCTGTCAGGGAGACAGGCAAGCAGTCATTGAGATGGAATTCATAGCAATGCCCAGGAAGATCGTCTCCTCTGAATGAATCAGATTGCTTTTCTCCATGTTCATGTGGGCATCCCCCCATGGTGCTGCATAAATGAGCCAGGCTTCCAGCTGTGGGAGGATCCTCAAGCCTTGTGCCTACAGAGGGGAGAAGCACCTGGGAAACAGTGAAAGTCCAAACAGGAAGACCCTGAATTGAAAGTTCTCTACATGTTCAAGAGATTTAAAAACAAAAAAACAACAACAAAAACCCCAACTAAATATAATTGAAGAGCATGAACGTCTTATTTCATTCATTGTTTTTCTGTCTTTCAAAACCTTGCCGCAGGTAAACATGCATGACTGATTCATACAGAGAATCAATACAAAGTCCAGGACTTGAGTTCTACACTGCATGTGCTCATCCTTTAATTCAAAGCTGTCATTTGATCTGCTGACAGGACTTTGGAGACTATCAGGATGGGTACTACTCTGTGCAAACCACTGAGGGAGAGCAGATTGCACAGCTTATTGCCGGTTACATCGATATCATCCTCAAAAAGGTCAGTAGGAACATCCAACTGTAGTAAATGACAATACATTTGAATGTAGTACTGGTCATACATTCAGGTGACCAATGCTAAAAATGGAAGAAGTTGCATTGTTTACTCTAACAGTGCTCAAAAAACAAAACCAGTTAAAACTTAATATTAACAAGTAAAATATTTGTTTGTTGCTTGAAATTTTGTGGTCAATCACTGGCACCTTAAAATCGCTTTTGTTTCTTCATTTACTGTCTTTTAATAGAAAAAAAGTAAGGACCACTTTGGCTTTGATGGAGATGATGAATCACCCATGGAGGAGGACTCTGTGTCTCCCAAAAAGTAAGTGTGTGTCTACAGATAAATTAGGTCAAATCAGGACAGAAAATCCACATTTGGATTTCAATACATACATTAAATATTCATTATACACAGTTACTGTACATGTGTATGTATTGTATATTAAGCTTGGGATTTTACTGTGTTAATTTTGATTAATCAACTACAGATCAAAATAACACATCAAAAAGAATTACCTTATTTTATCACTCTGCAGTGTAAGTACACTTGAAAGACAAACCCCTTAAAAAATTAAAATATGAAAAACACATTTATTTCAGAAACTACAGATTAACTATACACACATATTTTTTGAAAACCTTTATTTCTGTGAATTAGGATGATTTCCCACTTGCAGCTAATTAAAACATGGCATTCAAAATGAGGATATTGCATTAAACAAACAAACCAAACAAAAAATAACTGTTTTAAAAACAGGCTTCTAATCTCACAGGTGGGCCTCATCTGAACGCATATTCTAGTTTGTTAAACATAACTGTAATGTTTAAATGAGTAAGTAATAGGGGAGTTCTGATGCCACTTTTTGTATGAATGCAAGTACTTCAGTTTAGGTACTCGCTGACACTTGTACCAAATACCAGTGTCAGCTGGTATTTGGTTATATTTGACACAATTTTTTAAAATAAGTTGTTTTTTTTTTAGAATAGGATGGCTCTTCTTTTTAAGCTTACACACCCGCTGACTGCTTTTATAAATCGTTAATGGAGCAATACAGATTATTTAGTCTTTGAATGCTTTATTTACATTTAGATCTACGGTCAACTTGAAATTCGGGCTGGATTGGGCAAAAATTACTGAATTGATGATGGATCAGGCGTCTATGGCACATTTAATAAACCTCAAATACATACATAGAGAACGCCAAAACAGGATGCAGAATGAAGTTGTGTTAATCTACTTATTAGTCTTAGTAGTGTCTGTTAAAAGCGCAGTTCGCTACACCGTAGTGCTCCAATTAATCACACAACCCAGAAGACCAATGCTAACAATGGAAGAAGTTGTTTAGTCCTATAATGAGCAATTATAAATCATTAATTATAATTAAAATTATTTTAATTATTTATACCAGTAATTAAAATAATATTTCAGGCCCTCCAGGTATCTAACTTCTCCATTCTCTCTGTTCTTCTGTTTTTTTTTTATTTGTTTTTGTTTTGTTCTTTTGGGAGGATCAGCAAATAACTAAACCACAGTTAGCCTCCAGGGCAGCCCAGGAGGAAAGCCCAGCAGAAATAGTGGTTGCTTTAACAAGTACTAGTACTCGTACATCAGTAAATATCTGGTAGAGGAAAATACATGTCACTATTTATATGTCAAAATGGTTTTAATCCAGAAAGTTTCTGCTTTTGCTTTATTGAATGATGCATTATTTATGCATCATTCAGACTTGGCTCAAGCCATTAATAAAAACACTATCTGTAGAGAACAGAAAATTAAATTTTTACAAGTAAATATAGAACTATAAGCATACTTTAAACCATATAGAGTAGACTATAACCAGAAGACCTGAGTGGTATGGACGGTTGATACAACTTCAACAGTATTTTAAAGGCTATTCTCTCAGTGGAAGAACTTTATAACTTGCTTTATCTTCCTGGTTTTAGTGAGAACATAAGCATCAGCATTTCAATTAAATGTGTGTTTGGCATAGCTGAGTTTATCTAGATCTTGCTGCAACATTAGTACTTTAAGTGTGCAATTGTTCTTTAGCTGATAGAAGGTTGACTTCTAATTATCTTTATATGTCTCTGAAGGTTCAGGTTAGAGTCCATAACTACACACAGATTTTGGACCTGACCTCTAGTTTCTGGTTCTAATAACTGATGACTATGAATTATTCCTCTATAGGTAAAAGATTATAACTTCAGTTTTGTTTCTATTCAGCTGAAGAAATTTGTGGCACATCCACCCATCTCAGCATCTGTTCAGTGCTCTGGAATCACTTAGTGATAGAGTAGACTATCACTAAGTGATAGTCCACTATCACTTAGTAGACTGTAGGTTTGGATTGTGGTGCATACATTACATCTCTTCTATTTGAATCATTTTGGCGTGGGAAAAGAAATAACTTTTTTTCATTTAATCACACATCATTCTAATGTGGTAAGAGGTATATATATATATATATGTATATACAATTTCTGTAATTATTATAATTTTTTTAGATTAAGTAGAGAAAATTATGAAGTTGTGCAAAAAGCACTAGAACTTTTCACTGAGCCATTGATGAGGATTTTTTTCATAAGAGTTGATTATTGATTATTGCCACTTCTAGGAAACCAGATTTTCTAACTTTATACCGTCTATTGTGATATTGTACTATCTAAAGATATTGCTCACTTTGTGGATGCATAAGCTGCTATAATTATCTGCATATCCTAAACTTGTGTGACTCCAGGTCGACTGTAATGCAGCAGCAGTTCAACAGGATGGGCAAGGCAGAGACAGGCTGTGTTGCCCTGCCAGCCATTATGCGCTCAGGAGCTGGAGGTCCAGAGAGTTTCCAGAAGGGTTCCATGCCCCAGGCCAAACAGCACATTACCAGTGGGCAGATGCACAGGGGACACATGCCTCCTCTGGTAAAAAATAAAACACAAGACGACCGGCAATGCTCATTGGTGGTAGTAGTGTGGTGGCTGGTTACACTACAATGGGTGGACTAAAATCTGAAATTTTCCACTACATCCCCTATTTCAGCCTACCCTTAGCCTGACTTTAGTCAGGATGTGTCCAGATTTTTCATACATACCTTCTGGTCTTTTCAACCCTAAAATGAAATTTAGCTGAATAAAACTGAGTGTATGGAAGGTTTGTGTGAACCCCTGAAGCCAAACACCATGTCCTCCTTATCAGTATCGTTTAGTCTTAGGATCTTTACATAGTCCACAAGAACAAAATAAATATTGGGGCTATAAGAACAAAATGGCTTTATTTTCGGTTCGACTATATTAGCATCTTGTTCTTGAAACATCATGTGAGCCAAACTTTTTTCTTGCATTGTTTGCTACAACAATTATGTACAAATCTGCAGTAGGAGGGACTCTGAAATGTGTTAATATTGGCTTTACTGAGGTGTGTTTTCTTTCTGCAGACATCAGCACAGCAAGCCCTGACTGGAACCATCAACTCCAGCATGCAGGCCGTCCAGGCGGCCCAGGCCTCTCTGGATGATTTTGATACACTGCCCCCATTAGGATCAGATGAAGTGAGTTTTACATTTTGTCTGCTGGGAAAAGTGATTCCAGGGCATAATTCTGGAGACTGTTCAGCAAACTGTGAAATGATCATTCAGATATCAGATTTTTTTTCATGTGTTAGATTTATTGAATTCTGCAAAAGATCCAGAATACAAGTGCAACAATAGCTATCGTCAGATTTCTTGCATAATTCCCTTTATAAATCATAAACCCTGATTATATAAACCCTGAAATACATTAGCAATACTAGCAGGTTGCAGGTTGCAGATGCAGAAAATAAGAAATTTCTGATGTAAATGACTTTGCTTTTCACTCATCAGCACTGACAAACATGAGGACCCATCCTCTGTAGTCCTTTAGAGGTCATTGACATATATTGCATTATGTTCCTCTTTTTAAGGCATCCAAAGCCTGGCGCAAAAACAAGATGGATGAGTCCAAACATGAGATCCATTCCCAGGTGGATGCCATCACAGCAGGCACAGCATCCATGGTCAACCTCACTGCAGGTAGAGAGAAGAAAAGATCAGCTTGTTTTCAGAGTTGTAGAATTGAATTGTATCCTCCCAGAGAGAATAGAGCCGGTTAGCACTGTCGTGTTGAAACATGCAGTGAATGTAAAAATCACTGTTTTGACCTTCAAGCAGTTAAATAATTTTATCACATAATGATGGCAAGATCAGACTGCATTGAAAGTTTGTACTATCAGTATGAGTGCATGTCATTGGTTGGACTGAACTGACTTCATAATGTAAAGAGTGGTGAGATGATGTCTTGAGAATAGGTGCTATGTAAACAAACTCAATAAAACAGCAGTATGGCTTGCTGATGATTGGTCTCAGTAAGCCATCCTTACAGTGTCCAAATAAAGTTAAGAAAATTTATACAGCCAGCAGATCTAACAACATGCAGGCCAGTTTGGTGTAAACACTCTGATTAGTCAGAGTGATACGTTCAAATATTCTACTGATAACGCTTTTTGAAAATGTGACTCATAAATCTGTCAACTGGTTTCTGTAATCAAGTTTTTTTCCCACAACTTTGATCAGATTCTTATTTTTTTTTATTCCAGTGGAATGTATGACAAACTCATTCATACTGCCCAGTTATCTATGGTATTCACAAAGAAAGAACAGTTTATGGTCCTAGTTGGTCTATAGAAATTCTGTGATATGTAATGACATTTACTCGCTGTCGATTTTGTTGTTTAGAGGCTGATGCATACGGAAATGTAGAATTTATATTTACTTTGGGAATAAATTAAGTTGCTATTTGTGTTCTAAGGTGATCCAGCTGAGACGGACTATACAGCGGTTGGCTGTGCAGTCACCACAATCTCATCCAACCTGACTGAGATGTCAAAGGGTGTGAAACGCCTGGCAGCCCTGATGGAGGATGAAGGTGGAAACGGGCAGCAGTTGCTGGGTGCTGCCAAGAATCTGGCCAGTGCTGTTTCTGACATGCTGAAGACAGCTCAGCCGGCAAATACAGAGGTAGATAGCAGCTTCAGGAGGAGGAGACATGTTATGTTTGTCTTAAGTCATTATCGTTGTTCTTCATGTCTTACTTTTCCAGCCTCGTCAGAACTTGTTGCAAGCAGCAGGAAATGTCGGTCAGGCTAGTGGAGAACTCCTGTCTCACATTGGAGAGACAGACACTGATCCACAGTTCCAGGTTTGTCAGTCTTTACTTTTATAGAAGTGTTCTTTGTTTTACAGTCTACAGTCAGAGAAGGTTTAATATGATCCTAGCCTATGTTTGCAAATATAACTACATTAAGTATTCTGGGATGGTTTTCTTTATTGTTTAGGTGTCTTTTATGTGAATTTATTACAATTTCTTCAAATGTGCATTTGTGAGGTCAGACCTTGATATTTAAGGAGACAGCCTTCATGTTGAAACATGAAGGTGGCAACCCATTGAACCCACAGATTGTTTTTCAGGATTTAGGAGTTTATTATATAACCAGCAGGTTGATGGTTCAAACCCTGGCTCTGTCTGACTCTGTCCTATCTGTGGGCAAGACACTTCACCCACCTTTACTGCTAGTGGTTGGCACTGGGGCCAACAGGTGGGGTGGCTGCATGGTAGCTTTGCCTCCATTACTCTGCCCCAGGGCAGCTGTGGCTACTATGTAGCTCACCACCATCAGTGTGGAATCAATGACCGACTACTTGTCGTGCACAACATTTTGGAGTCCCCATACTTAATGAAGCCCTATACAAGCAGACGATTTAGCCTTCCCCAAAAGGTCTTTATATGTTGTATCCATAATAGTTCCATTGACTAAAGTAAGGAAAAAAATAGTTTCTCTCACCAGAACGCCTGCTCATCACAATACCCCCATCATAGTCCACTCCTATCAGCCTTTACACCTGACACATGGAGCCAGACATATACTATTCACTTAGCAACTATCAAACCCAGACTCCAATCCATTGACCTATCAGAGGGGAATCATGATTTATCCTTCCAGAAAACATGTCTCCAGTTTTCTAGAGCCCAGTGCTTGTGTTCTTCATTCCACTGCATTTAACACTTGGCATCATACTTTGAATGCATCTGTCTATACAGCGGTTGGCTGTGCAGTTCAGTTTTAAAACTGAAGCCGCTGAGTGTTGCAGTTTTAAAACCTTTGCAGGATTAAATTCTGGCCTTGTTCCAACTATTTTTACTGTAGCTTTTTTGGAACTAAGACAGGGTCTCTATGTAAATAACCTTTTTAAAATCCTGTGTCATTGTACAGATTCTTTTTTTCTAGAAGACAAATAAAAACAATCACAGTTTTGACTCATGTGAAATGTCAGTTTAAACTAATAGTGAAATGTCAGTTTGAGAATTGGATTTATATATGGCCAAATATAAATCCAAATATAAATTGATTTATATTTGGCCATATAAATCCATTTCATGGAGCTTACCACACACTGTTCTTTAAACGATCTGTTAGCCACATGAAGTCTGGGCAAACTTCACAACATATCATGAAGTTTGGAGATCTGTAGCTATTGATTCTGCAGAAAGCTCAATATCTGCTAAAAATTCTCTCATGCCCAATTGCTACAATACATTGTTATAATACCACAAAGAGTTGACTGTGGAATATTTTATGACTGAACTTTTTGCACAGGTGGGATGCTGTCATATTTCAGATTTGGAATGTACATTCAAAAATATGTGGTCCTTAATAAAAGTCTTATGGATGTAACGCACATTTCTCACCGTATAAAACTTTGTTCCATGTTTAATGAATATATTTGACAGCATCGGGCTAAAGGATCTTTCAGAGGTTCCAGATGGAGAACTCTCTCTAACGTTCAAGTGCTGGTAACTAACATATCCTCCAGATAAAAACATGACTTCTTTTGCCTAATCAAGTGTATTGCTATGTCTTATAATGTAGATATTACTTCATCTTTAAGATCAATCAACAAATCTTTTGCTTTTATAAGGTAGTAAGAACAAAGACTAAAAAACTTCCAGTTTTTAGTAGTAGGATTGGTTATAGGCAGCATTATTGATCACAATAACATATTCCCCATTGGTAAATGTACTCTGTAACAATCTGATTGTAGTGAAATGTTGCAGCATACACCTCAACATCCACCAAGTTCATCATACCGTCCTTGCCAGAGATTTCCATGGTTACAAACTCTGGGTATAGAGTAGAAATAACCTTTATTGTTCCTCAGTGAAAAAAATTATTGCAAACAAGAAAGCAAAGCTCTCTCTTTTTTATACCGACACCTGTACAGTATGGAAAGGAAGCTGATCATTTTGCAGAAATATACTGTCAATGTGGATTGTGTTATAAAGTACACTTTAAGGATAATATACTCTTTATGAATGAATGGAATGATTACATGAGCTGATCACTCTGTATTCAGTGTAAACAAAACTGTCCACACCAAAACCAAAGTTGTAAAATTTGTAAGACGCATTTGCCATTGTACTTTTTGTAAACAGAAAAGGATTGTTGGGGCAAGTATTAAAAACATGCTTACTGAGGAAAACATATTTTCCTCAGTCACTCTTTTGTGGTTCTTTATAGCACAAAAAAAGATAATTTCCAATGATTCGCAAATGAAATGTAGTCGATGAAATGGGGCCTAATTGGTTGCTCTGGCTCGGCCCATCAGTTGCTAATGCTTGTGTTGTGTTTAGCTGAAGTTACCAGGCAGACTAGCTGGGAACTTTCTGTCCTACCATAGAAGACCAACTAACTTTTTAGTTTATTAGCTAATCAAGACTTTGTGAAGGCTTTTTAGGTAACAGTTTATTTTTCTTTTGTTTACAGTGCAGAAGTGACTGATGTTTTGGACAGACTTTAATAAAACCAATACACTACATAATAAATGGTTAATTTTGTTAATAAGGATATTTTGATTATTGAGAGCCTGGTACATAAAATGTAGTCGGTTTTTAATACCTGTTACAGCAGGCAGCTGGTACAGTATTAAGTTTTTTAATTTGAAGGAGCAGTAAAAGTATCAATTCAAATTACATTAGGTGCAATATTGCACCTAAAATTGGAATTCACATGATTACAATTAGTGACATATTTACTACACACATGCTGAGATCATAAAATGGTAGAAGAAATTTCCAGGCACTCCATCTGGGACTATTAACCGACATATCCTGACAGTGGACTCCCATGACCTCTCATGTTATGAGTGGTCCTGGGACAGAGTATAATTATACTCTGTTAATTATACTAGATTGACAGAGTACCTATGGATTAAAAACACCTCAAACTCAGCACTGTTGTCACCTGACATCGCTCTGGATAGAACCCACCCCAAAAATTTTGATTTGCTGTTTCAAAGGCTTCAACTAAAAAACTGCTCATCACAACAAACGGCTTCTTGTCCTTGTCCTTCTGCAGCAGACAAGGAAATTTATATTTAAGACTTCTTTTAGATTTTACACTCTGCTGGAGAGTCGGCAGTCTACTTTTCATCTTTCACTGAATAAAGTCTATTTGTGCTAATTCCCACAGAGGTGTTAAACTAGCAGGTTGTAGTTTGAGAAAGAAATTTAACTGATATATTGTATATATTATTACTTTCTATAATAATAATATCTTTATATTATTACTCTTTTTAAATATAGGGTGGGACATTCTGTAGATATTAATAGGGACGTCAGTCTTAAATAACTGCAACCTCATCAAAGTATGTGTTTCTCCTTTCTAATATCTATTTGGATCACTTGGTTTACCTTCCTACTGATTACTTTCCAAACTATTTAGATCAATTATTGGCTCGTTGATTAAACTATTGATCGATAGAACCTTGATCTCACATTTAATTGTGCAAATTTAAAAATGTTATCTGTGCAATCTTGGAAGCATTGAACTTTCTTTGTGATTGACATTACTGTAACTGGTGTCTGTCCCTTCTTTTCCCACAAGCATGGAGAAGACAGTGATAATTAGGCTGTTCATTTTTGACAGGATATGTTGATGCAGCTGGCAAAAGCTGTGGCTAATGCTGCAGCGGCTCTGGTGCTCAAAGCTAAGAATGTGGCCCAGAAGACTGAGGACTCGGCCCAGCAGAACCGGGTTATTGCAGCAGCTACACAATGTGCTCTCTCCACATCTCAGCTGGTCGCCTGCACCAGGGTGAGTACTGAGACCTGTGGTGGTTGGTCAGAAAGATCACAACTGATACTTTAAAAGCTTTGACACTCCTGTTAAAGTGGACACCAATTAGGTAGAACATGATGACCAGGAAAATTATGATCATGTATTAAGGCCCCACTTAATACATGAAAGTGGCTGAAATTGGTTTATTTATTTTTTTTAAAAAAAATCATGGCCTTTGAGCAGTTTCACAACTTACAACATTACAACTGTAAACTTAAGTCTGGACTTTGACTAGACCAATACAATACATGATTATGCTGTGGTCTAACCCAGGGGCATCAGGCTCCAGTGCCTATATTCTACAGTGTTCTGTAATCCAAATTTTTCATTGTCTGATCTGTTGAGCCTGATCAGTGTGTTCCTGGAGCAACGCACCTGGAATCAACTGGCTGATTTCCCCCTCTCCATATAATTAAGTCCTGCAGAATTCTACTAATAACCAAGATATTTGATTCTTTGATTACAAACTTCTTTGTTATATGTTTTATATATTTGTACAGCATATTGGCCTGCTGCTATATTGATTCTAATTTGCTTCAGCTATAAAGTAGCAAGGTATAGTAAAATGTGTTCTCTTTCCACAAGGTGGTGGCTCCAACCATTAGCTCCCCAGTGTGCCAGGAGCAGCTGATAGAAGCAGGCAAGCTGGTGGCCAAGTCAGTAGAAGGATGTATGGAGGCCTCCCAGATGGCCACCAATGAAGAGGGTCTTCTGAAACAAGTTGGCCAGGCAGCCACAGGGGTCACTCAGGCCCTCAATGAGCTGCTGCAGCACATCAAGCAGTATGCCAGCGGAGGCCATCCTATTGGACGGCACGGAGAGGCCACCGATTGCATCCTGGATGTTACTGAGAAGATCTTTAATGCAATGGGAAATGCAGGTGAGTGGAAGTGACCACCTTAGTGCTGTGGATGAATGGGTGGGAATGATGGAGGTCAACATCAATAGCCAAGTATTGTGCCAACTGGTGGTCAGTTTAAAAAAAGATAAGGATCAGAATTTTTCATTCAAGTTCAGGTTTTGACCTGTCAGTATTCAGTACTAATATATGACTAATTCTGATTTCTCTTTGACAACAGCAATATAATGAAAGGTTATGAGAAAAAAAAATGTGATTACTTTCTGCTGTAAGTGGCCATTTGTTATTTATCTTACAAGCAGAGGAGACAAGCAGAGAGCTATTACAGTTATTTTAAATTGTCTTATGTTTAGTGTGGATACTTAGGTTTGCATTGTTAAAATGCCGGTCCTTATTTCAAAAAGGCTGCATACATTGTTGAGCGTGCTCCATGACACAGAGGTTGAAATGCCAATAGGATAAAATAAAGCAGCTTTAGTGTACTCCATACAGCCATCATGTTATCTACTGAGAGTCTTTATCTTACGGCCGGAATGACTACAAGATGTTTAGATATGTTGTCATAAAAGTAGCTCCCCCTCCTTTGAGTCTCCTTCTCTCAGTAACAGCCATGAGAGTGTTGTTGTGAAGACAGCTTAATAGCTGTTCTAATGGGTCATTCAGCTGTGTAATTCTTGCTGCCAGCTGATTTCTCATATCAGGTCATGTAAGACAATAAACCACTAGCATCACATTTCCTTTTCCTAAACCTCCTGCTCACATAGACACAAGCAATTCTAAAGTTTTTTTTTCTTTTTTTTTTACCAACATTATACAGGAAGAGTACAATATTCTTAATTTTATAGGTGATCAGTGATGACTACTTTAATTTTAAACTACAAGGTGCACTCACCTCTCTTCAAGGAGGTAGTTTTGTGGTGGAACATTAAGTATGTTGTTCCTTCCCCAATCTGCTCTAGTACATGTGAAAAAGTAGAAAGCAAGAGACAGTGAATAATGAACATTGTTTTCAAGGTTGTAAAAATAAAATCTGTAAAACACACAAAGTTAATAAAGCAATGTAGTTACATTCCATTTCAAGGAACAAAACCTTTTCTTTGAATCACATTTTCTCTTTTTTTCTCTCTCTCTCACATACCAGGTGAGATGGTTCGCCAGGCTCGTATTCTTGCCCAGGCCACGTCTGATCTTGTCAATGCCATCAAGATGGATGCAGAAGGAGAGTCTGACCTGGAAAACTCCCGCAAGCTTCTCTCTGCAGCCAAACTTCTGGCTGATGCCACTGCTAAAATGGTGGAGGCTGCTAAGGTCAGACTTCTTCAGTATGTCCCTAACTAAATAGAAATGCTCTAATCTGTCTATTAGTTGACTGTCAGCTGCTGTGGTATTTCTGCAGGGTGCAGCTGCCAATCCTGACAGTGAGGAACAGCAGCAGAAACTGCGTGAAGCTGCAGAAGGCCTGCGGATGGCCACCAACGCTGCCGCCCAGAATGCTATCAAGAAGCGGCTCATCAACAATCTGGAGGTAAAATAAAATGGAATATCCTCAGGTTATAACTTTTTATATTCAGGATATAGGATTAAGAAAGCCAAACACGTTTCATGTATAGTAGACCGAAGTCTTTAATTTTTTCTCTGGCAGAATGCTGCAAAACAAGCCGCAGCAGCTGCCACTCAGACAATAGCTGCAGCCCAGCATGCTGCCTCATCCAACAAGAATCAGGCTGCACAGCAACAGCTTGTCCAGAGCTGCAAGGTGAGCCCTCGACCTGTTCTGATCTGTTCTCCCAAACCCACACATACATAAGTGGCAAAATTCAGCACAGAATCCAAAAAAATCAAACATTCCATATCCTCTCTTTTAAACATAGGTTTTAGTGTTGAGGTGTCTGGGTGTGTTTTACCCTCCTCCAACAAATCCTGGCAAGGAGCAAACATTTTGGTGAAAGCAATGTTTCTGGGAAACGACTGAGTAACTTTTGCAAAACTGCTACTGTGAACTGTGTTAAAGTATCCATAGTGCTATGATAAAGAGCATGTGCAGATGTGATTAGTATTAGAGCTATGGTTTGTTTTTTGTTGTACCATGTTATAGACAGTTTTAGTGCTTATTGTTTGAATACAGTAAAATAACTAGATTACTTCTCTTATTAGTAACAAAGCTGAATTTCTGCACTTTTGAACCATAAATAATAAATTGACTTCCCATCTTTTGTTATATTGTGAAGTATAGCAATGCCATAAGTATCCATGGTGTAAACTCCATAGTTTTTAATGAGAGGTTATGCTCTGTGTGTGTGTGTCTGTGTGTGTGATCAGGTGGTGGCAGAGCAGATCCCTCAGCTGGTTCAAGGAGTCCGAGGCAGCCAGTCCCAGCCTGACTCCCCTAGTGCTCAGCTCGCCCTCATTGGTGCTAGTCAGAACTTCCTCCAGGTGACTGATTACCTGCATGAAACTGAATTGTGTTTTTAAATGTTTTTTTATGTTGTTGTTTTCGTTTTGTTTTTTCAGTATTTTTAATTATTATTTACTATGCAGATGCTAGTAAGTCTCTGGTCTGATGAATTATTACTTTAAGCCGCTGCTCTTCTCTCAAGTACTAATCTTCAATCTGTGTTGTCCAAACAAGACAAACATAAATACATTTAGAATTAGAATCTGGTTTATTTGCTAATTTGTGAATACAAACAAGTAGTTTCATTTTGGTCCTGTATTTATTGGTGTTTTCAAACTATAGGTTTCTTGCTGCCCATGAGGGCTGATCACTGTGGATCACCAATTCTCATCACATGGATTGGCTTTTAATTTTTGATTTAGGTATAAATGCTGCTAGCTATGTGATCTGGTAAAAAGGATGACTGAAAAACAGTTAATATAATATTTAACAGTTTGAAAACAGAAAGGCTCTCAACAGCCTAAATTCTAGGCTGTTGAGAAAGTCAAATCAATCACAATACATTGCTTAT
Source organism: Poeciliopsis prolifica (assembly GCF_027474105.1). Lineage (NCBI taxonomy): Eukaryota > Metazoa > Chordata > Actinopteri > Cyprinodontiformes > Poeciliidae > Poeciliopsis > Poeciliopsis prolifica. Next base: position 223,857 of record NW_026562436.1, on the reverse strand, counting down.
ATCAAATAATGTCAAGACAAAGGAAACATTCAAAGTTAAATGAAGGTTCCATTCAAATAAACAAAATCAAGTTCCTAAATCAAAACTGCCTGAGAACATGGCTAATTGTTTTGTGCATGTGCAAACCCTTTGCTGTGCAGTGTCAAAGAGTGAAAGAGTGAAATGACAGGCTTTACTATTAATCTTCAAAATGTAATAATTAGGAACTTCCTTTCGAAAAATTCATCTTGGTTCTTATATCATGCTTGGTGACCACCTCAGATAATCTGCATAAATCATGTTTGGCTTTCTCTCTAAATTAATTGAGTCTGTCTCTTCCTGTCCTCTTCCAGCCAGGAGCTAAGATGGTAACAGCATGTAAAGCCACTATTCCAACCATCAATGACCAGGCATCAGCCATGCAACTCAGCCAATGTGCTAAGAATCTGGCCAGCGCCCTGGCAGAACTTCGCACTGCCTCACAGAAGGTAAAAGGTCATGACCTCCACCTGAATCATTGTCTCCTGCCCCATGTTGATGGATGACAGGAGACATGAAAACAGACAAACATGCTAAATGGTGTACATGTTTCAGGCCCAGGATGCTTGTGGTCAGCTGGAGATAGATAATGCTCTGAACATGGTGAGAGATCTGGAGAAGAACATCCAGGATGCCAAGGCTTCTGCTCAAGCAGGCAAACTCAAACCGCTGCCAGGCGAGACGGTAACGAACGCACACTCGCACACTCTCGCGCACACTCGCACACTCTCGCGCACACTCGCACACACACGCGCACACTTGTGCACACACGCGCACACTTGTGCACACACGCGCACACTCACGCACACTTGCGCACACACGCGCACACACGCGCACACTCACGCACACTCGCGCACACTCGCGCACACTCGCGCACACAGACCAGCTTATTTAGCTTGGACATACGTTGGACTGAAAATTCTCATAAGATTAAGCTTCATTTTAAACAGTGGATGTAGATCAGAAGATTCTGAATCATGGGAAGTTGGTCTAACTATTTGTTTTGTTGTTCAGCTTGAAAAATGTTCACAGGACCTGGGCACCAGCACCAAAGCCATCACGTCAGGTATCGCCCAACTCCTGAGTGAAGCCACTCAAGGAGATGAAAACTACATAGGTGGGTAAAATGAATGCACCTCCCGGAGGAGCAGAAGATGCTCCAAACATGCTTTGTAAAAGCTATGCAATTTTACAGGAAATACGTGAAAACAGTTCTGTTGGTTTATAGGTGGTCCAAAATGGGGAAGTTTGATTTAAGCCTCCCAATTACTTGACTTAATTATGTATTTACATTCTCTTTCACCAAATGTTTAGTGTGACCTTCCATGTTGGTACAGACTCAGGTTTCACTGCCCTCCTGTTGCGTCTAGGCATGTCAGCCAGAGATATAGCCCAGACTCTGAAGACCTTGGCCTCGGCAGCCAGAGGGGTCGCTGCTACCACAGATGACCCAGCAACACGCAGCGCCGTGCTGGACTGTGCTGGTGATGTCATGGACAAATCAGCCAAACTGATTGAAGAAACTAAGGGGGTGATCGCTAAGCCAGGAGATGCAGAGAGCCAACAGAGGCTGGCTCAGGTCAGACACAAAGCTTCAGAAAGAAAAACAATATTTCAATATTCCTGATTATCAGAGTAATAAATGCTATTCTTTATGACCTGTGTGTAGGTGGCCAAGGCAGTGTCCCAGGCTCTGAACAGATGTGTTAACTCCCTTCCTGGTCAGAGGGATGTGGACAATGCCATCCGCACAGTGGGCGAGGCCAGCAGATCACTTCTGGCTGATTCTGTTAGTACAGCAATCACCATTATGTAGTCGAGTCAGAATGAGAAAATCCTTTTGGAGACATGGCTCCTGATGATCATTTTTTTACTAAAAATTTTTTACAGTGATCATCAGCAAAATTTGACAATAGTTATGATTGGGCATTGCATTTCAGTACAAGAGCCATACTGCATCTTAATTTACCAGATTTCTTTACCATTAACAGTAGTGATAGTGAACAAATGAAAGAAGAGGTATCAGGTAATGTTTGTATTAATAAACTATCCTTGAGGCCGCTTTACATCGATGATACAATTTCTGACACTTTTCATACAATTGAGTAGCCTTGAATAGTTTTTTTGATCTTCAAATAAGGCCAAGACACCTCTTCATTCTTTTACAGGGAAAACACTTATTTAATTAAAATAGAAAATAGAAGTTTTGGTAACACTTTATTAGACAGTGTGCACAAGACTGACATTACACTGTCATAAACATGACATAACACTTGTCATGAACATAAACTAGTCTTCATGAATGTTTCACTGTTGTCATGAAGGGTCATTTGGTAAATTATCACACTTTTAATGCAAATTTGCATTAAACGTGCATTAAAACTGCCAACTTTGCATTATTTGGTAAATACTGACACTTTTAAAAGCAAAGTTGTATTAAACTTGCATCAAAAGTTCTTTAAAATTGTCAACTTTTCATTAGAAGTGTCATTATTTACAGAATCACACTTACTGACAACAGTCAGAAGCATTCATAAAATCTCATTCATTTTCATGACAGGTTACGTGATGTTTATGACAGTTTCATGACAGTCTTATATACACCCCATCAAATAAAGTGCTACTGAAGGTTTCAACAATGTATTGCTGTGCATTTTTTAAATCATTTGCTACACTTTCTTTTTTCTTAAATTTCCTTTAACTTTGTCCAAAATAACATCTGTGTTTTTTTCTAGGGTTGAGCTTAAAGGGAAGGGAGTGATGTAATTCTAGCTATAAAATCTGAAGAAGTATTTAATGACTAGAGTAAACACTGGACACTACTTTATATTTTTCTAAATTTCAGATAAAAACCTCTTTCTAATTTGTGTATTCTTAAGTAAAAAAACATGAGTTATTTTATTTTTAATTTCCCTATGCCCCATTTAACATTGGTATCTCTCTAACCTTGTAGTTCCCGTCCAGTGGACGAAGTTTCCAGGAAATTCAGGCTCAGCTGAATGAGGTGGCCGCTGGCCTTAACCAGTCAGCCAATGAGGTGGTCCAGGCATCTAGAGGGACCACCCAGGACCTGGCCAGGGCTACCAGCAAGTTTGGACAAGACTTCAACACCTTCCTGGATGCTGGTGTTGATATGGCTGGAACCTCCCAGGTAGGATTAGATAAGACTGCCATAGAGTTCATGTTGGCTAAGTCACAATTTTGAGACAACTTATAGCAGCTGAAGTAATAAGGAGATGGCAAAGAGCTATCAGAAAATATAGGAAAGTGTCTTAAAAAAGTTACAGGAACCCAAACTAGTGGAGCATAAGCAAATTTCAGCAAAGATTCTAACATGATATGGTAGTTGAATTCTGTGGCAGAAGAATGATGATACGTTATTACATATTAAACGATCATTACTGAGTACATATATTTGGTCATCATAATGAGAAATTAAGAAACTAAGACTCTTCTGCTCTGCAGTGTCCATTGAGTTAGTTATTTTCTTCTATAAATTTGGATTGTGGTTTTTAGTATTCCAAAAATTTTTCAATTTTTGACACTTTTGTTCAGGATTTTAAGAAGCACGTAAGTTCACATTTATTTATTTTGTTTTTTTAAAAACACTGCATGTTGTTAGCATATGTGGCTTACGAGTTCATACAACAGGTCAAATTTCTGATTTAAATTCTCCTGGCCTTACAAAGCTGAACATTCAGCAGCTTTATTCAAGAATAAGCATTTAGTGCTCTAACTGAATTCAAACTTTCAGCCTTTCTTGTCTCCTGCAGTCCAAAGAGGATCAGACACAGGTAGTGTCCAACCTGAAAACTATCTCTATGTCATCAAGCAAGCTGCTGCTTGCAGCCAAGGCTCTGTCCACTGACCCCAGCTCACCCAACCTGAAGAACCAGCTAGCAGCAGCAGCTCGGTGAGAAATCCTCTTTCACTTGTAAGACTGTGACTTCTCCATAGCTTGTCTGTACTTAACATGTGTGAGTATTTATATCTCCAGGGCAGTTACAGACAGCATCAACCAGCTCATCACCATGTGCACTCAGCAGGCTCCAGGTCAGAAGGAGTGTGACAACGCTCTCAGAGAGCTGGAGGTAAAATCTGTCATGCTAAAGCTGCCATTCATGAGTTGCCATATAACTTTATACTATGTGTGAAGCATCAAGTCTGGTTTTCAGTGTCATTGTAACTTTCAGTTCAGATATCAGAAGATTAGAAACAGGGATAATATTTGGCCATTGTGACTCATGTGACTCACAGCATATCTTTCTTAGGCTGTGGCAAGTATGTTGACATGACTAAAACTGTTTTTGGAGCTATCTTGGACCAAGCATGCAGAAATGGAGCTCCTTTTACAAAACATCAAATGCATTCCTGTCTGTCTTTTTATGTTTATGATGTGTGCCTGTTGCATGAATCCTACATTTATTGGTGTAAAAATTCAGTGTGCTACAACATCAACAAAAAGAGGCACATTTGCTGCAGTGGGATTGTTTTTTTCTCATACTTGTCGAACAATCTTAAAGTTGTCAGACAACTAGTCTGACAAATGGTTGTCTGACTGGTTGTCCCTGAAAGTTATTCCTTCAAGACATACATTCATTATATGTGCAGAAAAGTTATGCTGAAATTGTCCAGGAATGGGTTAGGTCATGCTTTTTGGGGTTAAGAACATTTAAATACAATATATCTTGAGGGTTCTGCGCAGTATCTTGGCTGTGCCAAGGACTGCACATTTTTTTTAAAACTTTGATACCGATTTCCAGTCCATTAGAGTTAGTATGTCATCATATATCATAGAGTGTGACAGCAGTAACAGAAACAGTTTGCAAAAGTTTGGTCTCTATATGCAGTCAGTGAAAGGGATGCTGGAGAACCCCACCGAGGCAGTGAATGAACAGTCGTTCTTCGAGTGCATTGACAGCGTCATGGAGAATTCTAAGGTACATCACACACTCAACTGCTTTTCTTATCTTATTTGATTTCCATTCTGCAAGGTTTCTCTTACAGACTAAATTGTTGAGGTTGAAAACAAGCTGTAGACACTGTTCTGTCACTGAAACACTAATAGTAGAAGCATGAAAGCTTTTTATGTGGCACAGCTGATTGTCTGCTTGTTCTGGACAGGTTCTCGGTGAGTCCATGGCAGGCATTTCACACAATGCCAAAAATTCTAACCTGCCAGAGTTTGGAGACTCGGTCAGTGCTGGATCCAAAGCATTGTGTGGTCTTACTGAAGCAGCTGCACAGGTAAAATACTTTCTGTATAATACTATCTGTTTATTAACGTTGAGTGTTGTGACCATCGACCTGCTGGTATGTCTAGGCAGCTTATTTGGTGGGAGTGTCAGACCCTAACAGTGTAGCAGGCCAGAAAGGTCTTGTGGATCCCACTCAGTTTGCCCGGGCTAACCAGGCTATCCAGATGGCCTGCCAGAACCTGGTGGATCCAGCCTGCACCCAGTCTCAGGTTTGTGGTTATCACGTTGCTTGAGCTGGTTTTGGTTTCTCTTAGAATGATCCTTCATGTGGTGACTTGCTCACTTACTCTCTGCTCAGGTGCTTTCTGCAGCGACCATTGTTGCCAAACACACTTCAGCCCTGTGTAACGCCTGTCGCCTGGCCTCTTCCCAAACGCCTAACCCTGTTGCCAAGAGACAGTTTGTCCAGTCAGCCAAAGAAGTGGCCAACACCACTGCCAACCTGGTGAAATCTATTAAGGTTTGTAATATGACAAAATCTCTCACATGATTTATAAACATCTTAGTTGTGTATACTGGTTGCTGAGCTCAGTCCTGATTGGATTTTAACGCTTGAAATTTACTGCACATTAAGTAGAAAAATAGTTTAAAAATGAGTTCCCGAGAACACTGATTGTTAGGAACTAGTCCAGAGGGTCCCATAACTAAGCAACAGTTATCTCTCAGCATAACTAGAGAATTTAGCTCTAGACTTTGAGTCTTTTGGAAACTTTTGATTGATGTCTCTTTTGCAGGCTTTAGATGGAGCCTTTAATCAGGAGAATAGAGAGAAGTGCAAGGCTGCTACTGGCCCTCTGATAGAAGCTGTGGACAACCTGACTGCCTTTGCCTCAAACCCAGAGTTCGCCAGCATTCCTGCTCATATCAGTCCTGAGGTTAGTGCTCTCCTAACCTTTCAACTGTTTACTGCTTCCTTAATAAGGCAACACATAGTGTTATTGTGATTACATTTGATTTGGATTATATTTGGATTCTATTTCACTAATTTAATAACCAACAAACCTGATTTGTTTAATAACAATTTTTGCACTGTTATTAAAAAGTTTTCTTGAGAAACCTAAAAGTGAATCATTTTCTTTCCTCATGATGATACAAGTTAACCATCTCATTTATCCTTCAAACATATATAACAATACATCACTAAAATAGATACTGATGATGCACCAGCAAATTCATATGTTCAATTTGAAGCATTAAAACTGTTATTCTTGTTTAAGAATGAATGCTTAAACAAGAATGCTTATCGTGATGGGTCAACATACTGTTTGAACCAAAGTTGGAAGGCTGATCCTGAAAGGTGGGAAAACTGTATTGGATACTGAACATTTTTGAGCAACCTGTTTAGATGTGTGGTCCTTATTTTCACCTTTCAAAGACAAAACAGTGACTCTTACATTTACATTGCAATAACTTTTTGGACGCTAACAACTTGTTAACAGTAATGAGGAGTACATTTAAAAACTACAGAAAAACAAATGAACAACATTTGGAGATGCTGTTGCTGCTGACTAAACACTTATTTAAGTCACATTTAATAAGACTAAGTAGAAAAAACAGCTAATTTATAAAGGGGGAAATAAGCTTTAATAAGTCCAGAGGAAAATATTCTTCATTAGTTAAAGTAAAAGAGACAGGCTGCTGGAATAACAGAGGAAGTAAACATGCAGCTTTTAGCCATTGATAACATTTATCACAGTAAAACAGAAGCTGTGCCAAATGTTATGAAGTCATTTAAAAACGAGTTTAATCCAAACTCTTCAGGGACATGCAGCCATGGAGCCCATTTTAACAGCAGCACAGATGATGCTGGAGAGCTCGACGGGCCTGATTCAGACCGCCCGGTCCCTGGCAGTCAACCCCAAAGACCCTCCTAAGTGGTCTGTGCTGGCGGGACACTCGAGGACTGTGTCTGACTCCATTAAGAAGCTCATCACCAACATGAGGTATGCTTCAGTCTGACTGCTGTTGTTTCCCATCTCCGTATGATGAAACAGATTTTCAGCATAAATTTTTAAATTATAACGCTGAATAATATTACATGACCAATATAATACACACTGTAATATTGAATGATGAAGAAGCATCTTAAAGGATTACAATATTATGAAGGCTTAGGTTCATTCACATAGTGCATTTGTATATTTTTTACATTATTTCTTTATTTTATTTTTATTTATTCACTTTATTAATGTTACCATAACAACTACAATGTCTGTTTTCACATGTAGTAAATACAACTCTAAAAGAAGGACACAGCAATACTGTCTGTCACTATCATTCAGTAAATGGTACATTAATGCAGATTTACTAGCCTGCTGAAACTACTTTTATCAGCAAACATTTAAACATGTGTTGGGGAGAAATTTGGTTCAACTCTTCTTACAACATTATTCCAGTTTATTGTTGTAGATTTAGAACGTCACATTAAACCATGTCTCTCTGTATCAAGACTTTAATCCTACATTTGGTAACTGTTGTTTTCAGTCATGGTTTGTATATGTTTACAAATTACATTTATGAAATAAAGATATTGTTCCTTCACATTTATTAGGATGAGAGCATCACTGATGAGAGTGATGCTCTCATCACTCCTTCCCTCTTGCTGTATGTGTGCAGAGAAAAGGCTCCAGGCCAGAGAGAATGTGATGACGCTATAGAGGTGTTGAACGGCTGCATCCGTGAGGTTGACCAGGCCTCTCTGGCTGCAATAAGCCAACACCTAACACCCAGAGACGACATCTCTATGGAGGTAAAGACAGCTCTAAATGCTACTTTTCCTCCTTGGTGGTTCATAATGTGCTTTAAAAGTTGACAAGAAAAAGTCATTTCTGATTAAGCAAAGATGTTATTTTGTTAGCTGAGAGCTTTCATATTTTCTTGTTATAAACTTTGCCTATCAAAATTTTAGTTTTTATATTTATCTTGGATTTGATTCATGATTTATTTTAGACATTGGTTTGACTGTGTTCTGTGAAGCACTATTTTAAACATTATTCAATACGTACAGAAACACATTGACTTAATTCAAGAAGAGGGACGCTTTTGGTTGCTTTGATAGTTTCTTTTTTTTTTGTGCCATTTTACTGTTGGGAAGAAAATTAGTTTCTTAAGTTATTCCCTTTATTTGCACTAGTAATTGTGCGTTATTAGATTTATTGTGCTTTATAGCATGTTTACCACTATTATCACAATATGTATTTTTACTTCTTAAATATTTTCAAAATGCTATCAATTTTTACATACTTTATGTTCTGCTGGGGATTGGGAGAACCAACCAGACACAATAATACTTGAAGTCAGCACACTACTTCCCACAGATCACTATCTTTGGGAATGGAAAACAGGGCTCATGCCATGGTAGCAGTTAATCACAGTAGTAACATCTGCAGTGGCTTTGTCCAAGAAAGAGATATAGAGAGAATAAAGTTTAAAAGTCTTCTTGAGGTGTAACAATTAATATATTGTAAGTGGTATCCAGAATATAGTTTCTGGATACCAATGAGTGGGGCTCATGTATACTACCTTATAGGAACTTTGGGTAGTAATTCAAAAACTATGATTTTTCAAAATCTAAAAAACTATAAAATAAATCAGCACCATTTTTTTTGTGACAAATTGCTTTTTATTATAAAGATTACAATGAATATTATAAAGATTACAATGAAATGACCTTGCCAGGTAGTTTTGATCAGCTTCTGGATCTAGAAGTGAATGATAATTGAAGTGGCTTTCCCAATGTGCTTGTATTGTAGACTCTTCATGAACAGATGGCTGCTTCAGTTCATGAGATCAGTAATCTGATTGATCCTGTGGCAGTGGCGGCTCGATCGGAGGCCTCCCAGCTGGGACACAAAGTAAGCACCACTACAAACACACACTGTTCGACATGGAGTTTTAGATAGCCATATGTGACTTCTCTTACAAAATGACTTGATGTCTCCTAATGTAAACACTAGCGCTGCATTTATTGCAGCTTTCTGGCCAATGGCTGATTAAAAAGTCTGACCTGCCCATTCAGATTTTGGCCCATACCAAATTTTTTGACTGAAATGTCAAATATAGCAAGAAAATGGCTGAGTTGTCAACAGTGGGGTGACTATTGTTAACTTCAAATGTACAGACATGAGCTGGTGGACTGATCTGTCATTCAAACCTCTCACTGAAGAGCAGAAGTGGACAGTGGCGGATTTTTAGACTTTGCTGTGGTAGAAAAGATCGGTGGATAAGATCGGCTTCACATGTAAGTGTCAGCCGATCAAAGATCTCCCAAGATTCAGGAAATCAGCACCAATAAATCTGCTGGCAGATAAATTAGGGCACCCTTAATAAATACTTAGCAAACGTTTATAAAGGAATGTTTTATATACTGCCTCAATATTGTTTTAGAATATTTCTTCTAAAAATCAGGAATTGGCTTCACAATTCCAATCATTATATGCCCAAACATTGGTGCTCATCAGATGGTGGTGCATTGGAAGGCTGATCATGTGCTTCTCCTTCCTGGAACTGTTTCTCACAGGTTTCTCAGATGGCTAGCTACTTTGAGCCCTTGATCATGGCTGCCATTGGCACAGCGTCCAAGATCCTCAGCAGCCAGCAGCAGATGGCTGTCTTAGACCAGACCAAGACCTTGGCAGAGTCAGCGCTGCAGATGCTCTATACCGCCAAGGAGGCTGGAGGAAATCCCAAGGTACTGAACTGAGTTCTCTGGATCTTTACCTATACTTCTCATGTCCTTGTTCACAAAACGTGATGTGTTTGTTTTATCCTTACATATACCATGCAAATCAGAATTATTTCTGATTTGCATCAGAAATAATAAGCTGAAAAATTACAGCTTATAATTTTGGAGGCGTTTCCACAAATGAGTGCTTTTTGATCAAATCTTTAAATTTTTTTTTTTTATATTTCAAAATATGAAATGCAACACCTCCCTTTGTTGTTTGGAAAACCTTTGTCAGGTGCGAGCATAATAAAATAATTACTATTCGATGAATTTGCTATAGCCACTCAGTTTTCAGTTTTTTTTTAATAAAGAAAAACCCTTATTAGGATTTACCTATCTTCGATCATTTGATGTATTTGGCGTATTTTACACAAAGAACATCATACTCAATCCCAATCAGGCTAACTTTAGTTTAAAGCCTGGGGAAAAAAAATCTTCTTTTGAAAACAAATATTCTAAATCTCAGTGATTTTGAGCTGTCAGCCTTACCCACTTGCCTATTTTTCTTCTTGCAGGCAGCACACATGCAGAATGCTTTGGAGGATTCAGTGCAGATGATGAAAGAAGCAGTAGATGACCTTGGGGCCACACTGGCTGAGGCAGCTAGTGCAGCAGGTGCTGTGGGTGGCATGGTGGGCTCCATCAACGACGCCATCAATAAAATGGAAGACGGGCCTGCAGATGAACCAGATGGCACCTTCGTAGATTACCAGACCACCATGGTGAAGACAGCCAAGGCCATTGCTGTTACTGTACAGGAGATGGTAAGAACAAAGTGTATCTGACAAAATGTTAGTATTTCTCAGAAATCTAGTTAGGTTTTTCTGTTAATGTTTCAGTGCCTTCATGAAGCTGTCATATAGAGCTTTCCTCAGATAGATGTTCAGTCTTCTGAACATCTCATTCCGACTGAATCCACAGACTGTAATATTTTCTCATTTCTCTTCAGGTGACTAAGTCCAACACCAACCCAGATGACCTTGGAGGACTGGCCAACCAATTGACCAATAATTTTGGAAATCTCGCAAATGAGGCCAAATATGCAGCACTCACTGCAGAAAATGATGAAGTGAATAAATACTTCTGCTGACAAGCATGTTGTTAATTTTTATACATTTCATGTATTTTATTTCCTCTACTGTTTTATTTCTCAGATTGGTTCTCACATTAAGAAGCAAGTGGGAGAGCTGGGCTTCACCTGCACAGGTCTGGTTACCAAAGCTGGAGCTCTACAGTGTAGCCCCAACGACACATTTACTAAGAAAGAACTTATTGAAAGCGCCCGCAAAGTCTCAGAGAAGGTCTGAAATTTTTTAACATAATGATGTCTTTTTTTGTTTGTGATTTGTAGTTGTGATTGAAGCATTTTTATTGTCATGTTTCTTACGCATTTCTGTTTTAATGTAAAGCACTTTGGCTACCCTGGCAATTTTTTGAAATGTGCTAGAAATTAAGTTTATTTATTTCTTTTTTTTGATTATCGGTACAAAATTACAGCTCTGACAGAACTGACCATAGCACAGTTTCTCTCTTCTTTATTGCTGCCTGTTCTTCTGTGAGACGACCTGCTGTGGCACTGTTAAATCACAGTCATTTCAGAACTTTCTGCATGTGTTCCTGGCTCTGCTTGTGATAAAATTCATAATTGTTCCTCCATACTGAGCAGCTCTCTGATAGCAAATTGCCTGTCTGCCGTTCACAGCTAAACTATAATGTGGTTTTGGAGTTTGATGTGAAGTCATCAGACCAAACCAACTTAAATTGGTTTGGTGCTGTACTCGGCTCAGTGTGAAGTAGGTATCAATACATGAGAACAGCTGGGCAGAGGAGCACTGGATCTGCTAATGGGAAATGACTGTGGTCGGGAATGACTGGGACTGAACTGGTTAGAGGTCGGCTAGTGGAAAAGTGCCTTATGTTTGCTCTGACACAGACTCTCAAATATGTCCCTTTGTTTTTTTGTGCTAGGTCTCTCATGTTTTGGCATCCCTTCAAGCTGGTAACCGTGGCACCCAAGCCTGTATTACAGCTGCAAGTGCTGTTTCTGGAATCATTGCAGATCTCGACACAACCATTATGTTTGCCACTGCTGGTACCCTTAATAGAGAGAATGCTGAAACGTTTGCTGACCACAGGTACCAGGTTCTCATTTAGAGCCCTCTCACTTGGTGTGTGTCATGAATCCTTTTGCTAGTAGTGCTGAATATGCTTATCATATCATATTATTTAAGTTTTAATTCCCTTAAGAATAAATTGAATATGATAAAAACTACTTTAATGACAATTATGGGAGTAAATGGATCGTATTAACACATTTAGTAAGTTTTTTTCATAATATGTGCTCCACCTACTGGCATAGATCTCTGTAAAGTTATGTTGGGCGCACATGTAAATTTATTTAATATTTTAAAACAAATTTTTTGGACAGTTTTTTGTTTATTAACACAAAGTGTGCTTTTTATTTGTTATTTTTTAAAGAAAGTCAATTATTTGAATTTCTTTCTTAGGAACCCAGTTCCTCCATTATTATTATTATTGATTACAATCAACTCTTTTGAGGTTTGCATTATTACTCCCTCATCAAAAATATGCCTGGAGTGTAATGATGTGCGATATGCCATGTGTTAAATTACTTAATATTTCTTTTGAGTTATGTCTTATATTTTATAGTCATAGCATTTTTTTTAACAACTGAAGGTAGTTACTTGATTTCTGCTTCAAAATGGCCCAATGTGCTTGGGTAATGCACATTGCTGCCCCTTGAAGGAGCATAATACTCGTCACTTTGCTTTGTCTTGTTTACAAGCAAGTAAAAGAAATGTCTAAAATTGGAGGTAGTTATATTGCCATGGTGATTTAACTCATAACTTTTGTTGTTTTTCAGAGAATGCATTCTGAAGACAGCCAAAGCCCTAGTAGAGGACACCAAGCTGCTGGTGTCTGGTGCGGGAGCCAGTCAGGAGAAACTGGCTCAGGCTGCCCAGTCTTCGGTTTCCACCATAACCAGACTGGCTGATGTGGTCAAACTGGGAGCAGCCAGCCTGGGTTCTGAAGACCCTGAGACTCAAGTAGGCTTTGCAGAGCATTTCAAATATTTTTGGGAGAGTTTGTTTTCTAAAGTACTCACTTTGGTAAAATCTTTTGTTAGGAACAGATGGATTTTCATTTAATTTAGTTTATTTTTAGAAGAGGAGCATTTTGTATTAATGATCCTTTTTGAATAACACAAATATGAATCCACTCAACTACAGGCAAGGCAGGTTTCCATTGTTTGTCCCCCTGTCAGATAATACTGTCTGAATAAAATGAAAATACAGTTAAAATAGACACAAGGAAAGAAAAAATAAGAAATAGAATATATAGAACATTTCAGGCTTGTTGTCAAATTGTTGCAGGCTTGGAATCAGCTGAGATGAGCTGCTTTGTCAGTATTTTGCAGATCACAAAAAAAACAACCAAATGTTCAAATAGCAGTGTTGGTTGTCAGATGGTTTGCTGTTGGCATGAAGCTGAAGACTAATTTCAGCAATTTTTTTTTTTAGTCCTTTTAAAATAATTTACTCTCATTATTTAATGACAATAATGAGAGTAAATGGATTGTATTAGCACATTTACTAAGTTTTTTCATAATATGTGCTCCACCTACTGGCATAGATCTGTAAAGTCATATTAAAATTACTTTAAAGCCAAATAATTTTGTCATTGAGTATTTTAGCTCATGTTTGGAACCCAGTTGTTCAATTGTTTTATAAATATGTTTTAATTGTTTTATGTATTTGTATATTTGTTTATACTGATGGTGGCGATGTGGTAGGAGTTTGACGTGCAATCATCTGGATGTGAAGTTGTTTTTACTGACTTACATCAGTAATTGTCCTAAGAGGTGATTAACATCAGCAACAAAAATAAATAAATAAATAAAGGGAGCTCTTATAGATATTATAATGCCTGAGAATGTACAATTCTCAGGCACTTAATGCATGTTCTGTAAAGCTGGTCAATGCTTCATTAAAACAAAAAAATAAAAAAAAATGGGAAAAAAATATTCTCAGAAACTAACTTTCTGAGAAATTGTATGCGCTGAATATGTTGTGTGGAGACAAAGGCTGAATATATGCCACTCTCTAATGTGCTTTGTTCTCTTCAGGTGGTATTGATTAATGCAGTGAAGGATGTGGCCAAAGCTCTGGGTAACCTAATTAGTGCCACTAAGGCAGCTGCAGGTAAACCTCATGATGACCCCAGCATGCTCCAGCTTAAGAGTTCTGCTAAGGTAATATTCAAAGGCCACCACTACATTTTACTATTAATCTGTTTTCTGTAGTAGAATTGTGAACCACATTATATCTTTTTTTTGTTAATGCCACATCTATATCGAGTCAACATTATAATTAAGCTTTCCACAAGTATAATGTTGCTTCCAACTGAAGAACAACCACTGAATAAACAAAGGTATGCAGTAATACTGGAAATGGCAGTGTTACTGCACAGGCCAGGCAGAAGAAATATTGACATACAGAACACTTGGAATAAACCATCAGACCACATATTGCATTCAAGCAGACAAATGTCTATTGGTATTACATAACTATAATTTACTGTAGTGCATCTACAGACTTTAAGGTAAATTTCATAAACATTTTATACAAAAAGACTTCTGATGTTATTTAAACACTTTTAAATTCAATCTCAAACACCAAATTAGGATTTAATGACCAACCTGAGGCTGGTAAGATACAACATTATTATGTCTATGGAAATACTTTAATGTGTATCTGAACTGTTTTTATAAATGCTAATTTAACTATGAATGCAGACACTTCTGCTGTGGTTAATTAGTTGCCTTTAGAACAACACACTGTCAATCTAAAAAATGTATTAGAAAATATACCCTTTATATTCCGTAAAAGGGGTAAAGCAAAAGAACTGCTGGTACCCTCATTCACAAGTCAAGAGTAATGCGTTCTGTTTTAACGTACTTCAGTAGCTGCATCCAGTCTCTGATGAAGGTGATAATATGCACTGCAGCAGTCCCGCTGTCCATTCCCCCTGTATAGTTTTGAGGAACGTTGAGATCAGCCTGATTTGTGGCAATTAAACTCAACTTTTCTTCTGCAGGTGATGGTGACCAATGTGACATCTCTGCTTAAGACTGTCAAGGCAGTGGAGGATGAAGCCACCAAGGGAACCAGAGCTTTAGAGGCCACTATTGAACACATCAAGCAGGAGCTGACTGTAAATCTCCGCATACTTGGTTCTGCATGTTTGGTGGCCATACATAACCTTGCTTTATGAAAGCTGGGATGGATGAAAAATTTCTGTTGGAGTAAAATACATGCAAAAATAATTGTTGTTGAGTTATGTAGTCACTATCTAATTATGTTGTTGGCACTCAGGTTTTCTGTAGTTCTGATCCCCCACCAAAAACGACCACACCAGAGGAGTTTATTCGTATGACAAAAGGAATCACCGTGGCAACAGCGAAGGCAGTGGCTGCGGGGAACTCATGTCGCCAGGAGGACATCATCGCCACTGCTAACCTCAGCAGACGAGCCATTGCTGACATGCTGCACTCCTGCAAGGTACAACAGACATTTATTTGCATAAGTTGGGCTCCCTATTGCCTTCAAAACTGCCCTCATTCTTCATGACTGGGCATTAAAATGGAATAAAAAAACATCTCCCAAATGTTGGTCAATATGTACATTTTGGCATCACACAATTGCTGCAAATTTCTCAGTTGCACATCCATAATGCAGCTCTTCCATTCCACAATTTCCAGTATCCACATTCAAGATTGGAATAAATTTTATATACTTTCAATGGGGTTTTTATCTTCATTTTTGGAACATTATTTGTTAACACAAAATGATTACAAAACCCATCAGATCAGCAGTTTTTTAAATGTTTAGAACTGTCTATCTGGCATCAAGAGCAATGCTGCATTTAATGTCACATATATCTTCTTTCTTTGTCATCCTGTTTGTTTACATGCTCTGACTTTTGCACCATGTCTTGATGCCTATATCCACCATGTGTTGGAGGGATCTGTTAGCTATTGAACAGGTGTAGTCAGGATTGTTGCTAGTTATTTGGGTGCCATAAGCATTTATGTTTTAATGTACTTTGTGGTGCTTTTTGGCCAACATTGTGAAGAGCAATTGTGCCCAGCTGTGGCTCTCAATAATGGAAATGGAATGCATGTTCCTCTTGTTTTTCAGGAAGCTGCCTACCACCCAGAGGTCAGCAAGGACGTCCAGATGCGTGCTTTACGCTATGGTAACGAATGTGCTTCAGGATATTTGGGACTGCTAGAACATGTCCTGGTGGTAAGATGGCATTCTCTTTCTTTTAACTGATAAGTTAAAGTTTTGAGATTGGTTTGAGTTTAAGGGCTGGTGGGTCCGTCCATCACTAGCAGAATAGAGCCACCTTAGAGTAGAGTAGAGTCCTGCTACTCTTTATTTTTTAGGTTGCGTTTTCTTTTTACATACCATTTGCTGCCATTTAAAATGTACATCAACTAAAATCTCAGACAGTTATTGTCCACTTGTTTAACTCGAGTGTAATATGTTCTTTACATTGTTAAAAGTGTCACCATGTCGTGACAGTGTAATACAAAACAGATAATCTATGAAAAAATTAACTGACTTCTCCTAATGCTGCCAGTGCTAACTACAAAAATTGACAGATCAGTCAGAAACAACCATAAATGTTTTGCTTCATTCAGATGCAGCTTTGCATACCTTCAAGACCTTCTTCTGGGAACTCTTTGGCTTTGTGTCATGTGACCCTCAATCGTGCCCCAGAGCACAAATCTCACAGAATGTCTGATTTGACATTTTCATTCTCTCTTTTTTTTTTTCTTTGCAATGGTTTGCCTATGTTTCTTAAAACTGGTATCTCACTGATGTTGGGGCTAGCCGGTGAGTAGTGAGTACATAGCATGACTGAAGTGCACATGTGTGGGGCTATGCTGTTTGAAAAGTAGTCTGACCATTAGGTGTCTTCCCCACTCACAATAATGCATCGATATTCTGAATTGTAGGTGTGTAGGTCTATTGTATGTGTACTGCTGACTGTAGGTGAGTCTTTCAGTAGTGATTTGTTGGTTAGACAATAATAAGATTCAATCTCTTAATAACGATTGTGCATGTCAGTGTCATTAGTTGGTTGGTTTTGCTAATGTTTTATCATGAAGAATGTAGAATAAAACCTTTAAATCCCTAAATATCATACTACCCTTCATAAAGCTTGATTTTGTCTGAAACCAAGTATTTCATATTCAGAAAGAATAATTTCCTCATGATTATCCACCAGGTGTGTCTTGACTACACACACATTGAATTAACATCAGATTGTTGTTGGGGAGGTTTTGTTTGCCGTTGGCATTAGCTTGGCTCCCTGCATGCGTTCCTAAGGTGTAACGTCAATCTTCTTTTGACATCACATCTGAATAAAGTTGAGCTGAGTATGGCCTGAGCTCTGTTAATTCCCTGCACCTGTTGCACACTGCTCCAACCTGGATATTTCCCTTCTAGGACAGTGTAAGGACACCAACTGAGCCCCAGCTATATCAGAGCACCAACACATCCCACTCGTCTGCTGTTCTTGTCACTCAGTCATCTGATGGCTGTAGATATTTATGTTCAGAGTTTGCTGTCATGTTATAACAATGCATTCTAAAAGTGAGTTGAGCAAGATGGCTGCAATACAAGCTAATAGTCAATTTTAGAATCAAATTCTGTTTTCTTTTGTCATTACTATGATTTCTTGAAATAAAAAGCACTGATTTTATATTATTTAGAGTCCATAGGTTTTTTTTTAACTTCATTCATGTGAAGTTTCTTCATCTAACCTAACACCCGTTACTTGGTGACTGAAGGGCCTTTTCTGTCTGAACAGCTACTGCTTCGGGCTATGAAATCAGTGAGATCTTTTGGTTCAGACTTTAGCTGATTGTATTCTATTTAGTTTGATCACTAAATTGAATATATTTTGGTTTTACTTGAGATGTTACACTAAATTTCATACGTCATCTGCTCTCCACATGGCATCATCGATCTGTCCTAAACCATACCCATCACCTGTAAAATAATAACCTGCTCTCAGACATAATCTCACCTACATTTCAAAACTAAGATATAGCTGAGAAGAAAAGAAGTGTCTTCCATCTATATGGCTTATTGTTTAAGTTCTGCTCTGCCAGATAAAACATAAAGCACAATATCAGTCAAGCGCTGTGGCCAGCGCCACCAGGTGGCAAGTTTAGCACATATTTCATAAAGATCTTATGCATAACTTTTAAAGTTAAATTTTTCACACTCCTTACTTTCAGATTAATGGTTTGAGCTGCACAGTAAGATGGAATTAATAATGAACAAGCAGTTTCCCCAAGTTAAAATTCTATCTGTATATTTTGTTATAAAATTTTTAACATCAAAATTTTAATTTGTTCATTTGAAGGTCTGTTTCTTGTTCCCTCACATCACTCAGTGTGTTTCAGGATTAGTGCTTTTTTGTAAAGGACTTAACTTAAAAACACATAGGTGGTTTTGTATTTATAACTTTTATGTTTCTCCAAGCAAGCTTTTTTTTCTTTTTTTATTTCCAAGTGACCAGAACCAGATGAGTGAAGCGCTCTGACCAAATCTAATAGTCAGAGCACCATTTAGGAGTGTGCATTTATTATCATTTATTGTGAAAATTTTCAGATAAGATTTTCATTTATTGTTGTGAAAATAAATTTCAGATAATGATGTTTAAAGACCCCTAAAACTGTTGGCATTGTCGATTGTTGGAATAAATGTTTCTTATTATTACTTTTATTTTTATCACAATAGTAATGCAAAACATTGTGATAAAAATTGAACTATGTCTTGCCACCAGTGATGCTGGTTGTATAGCAGCCTGACCTCTGTCAGTGTGGTCCAGGGGAGCTGTGGCTATAAGGTAGCCAACAGTGT
This sequence comes from Poeciliopsis prolifica, assembly GCF_027474105.1. NCBI lineage: Eukaryota > Metazoa > Chordata > Actinopteri > Cyprinodontiformes > Poeciliidae > Poeciliopsis > Poeciliopsis prolifica. The sequence continues at coordinate 204,889 of NW_026562436.1, read as the reverse complement.
GGGAATGTGTGTATGAGTTGGTGAATTTATTCAACCAGCATTGTAGTTAATGTATAGGAGTTTGTTTGAGGTTTGTCTTTTATTAACATGCCAGTTTACCTATCACAAGTATCCAGAGCTATGGCATCATCATATGGGGTCTTCTTGGTCATTTCTCTGCCATTTAAATTGACTAAGATGCTGCTTCATGACAATCTTCAAGACAGTCGGGATCTGAATGTTTCAGTCCAGCATAGCTGTTTTTTTAACCTGGTTACTTAAGTCATATATGGGACATTAATTTTTGAACATAATCCCAAATGTGAAGATCCTTTTTAATCATTTTGGTGTGTAGAATAGAATAAAAAGTTAGCCTTGGATGCACGTTTTATGCAGTTTTTCATTCACAGATCATCCAGAAGCCCACACATGATCTGAAGCAGCAGCTTGCCAACTTCTCCAAGCGTGTTGCTGGCAGCGTCACTGAGCTCATCCAGGCTGCTGAGGCAATGAAAGGTATGTGCTGCTCAGACCTGTAACGGCAGATTACTAACACAGTCTGTTGAGAACGAGATCTGTTCTAGTTTGGAAATGCATTTTAACATTGAATGACGCTGATGTTGCAAAAGTCACTCACTGTGAAATCATTTTCAGCTTTAGGGTAATAAGAATAAAATACTAATAATAAGATGAATGCAGGAAAATTCCTTTGGACAGTTCAATAAAAATGAATGATACTTTAAATTATTTAAAACACTGTCTATCTGCACAAAGCAGCTCAATGTCAAGCTCTTCTGCCAGGCTGTTTGTGTTGCTCAGCATACTGCTGCTGTCTTTTTCTAATCCTGCTTTCTATACCTTGTTTGAGATAAAAAGAAATCTGAAATTCTGCTCCAACATGAAAACAACTGTTCACTGTTCTGTTAAACATACCTGAAGCTCATCAGGGAAAAGCCCTGTTGGACTTTATTAATTCTCTTTATCTTGAGGAGTTTCTAGTAAGGGATAACTTATGTCATTCCCAGAGAAGGTATTGTTCATGTGTGGAGGAGTATTTAACATGAGCTCAGCTTTCTTATGAAGCATGAATATCTCTGGAAAGAGTGAAGACTGACATTGTGTTTGGTACAGACTGAGAAAGGTGTTATTTTTGTGTGCTGCAGGCACAGAGTGGGTGGACCCCGAGGATCCTACTGTCATCGCAGAGAACGAGCTGCTGGGAGCTGCAGCCGCTATCGAAGCAGCTGCCAAGAAATTGGAGCAGCTGAGGCCAAGGACCAAACCCAAGGTTACCAGGCCTTTTACAGGCCACAGGCATTCACACCTAATTTGTTAACCTCACCTCAGGCGGCCGGTCAGCATGCATTACAGATCTTATGTTCTGTGAGCTCTGCTGCTCATACTTTCCGTTTCAAATTTATTTGGAACTCTATTATCTTGAGCAACTGGGTATATTTGTCAGTAGTTTGGCCCTTTAGTAAAGACATGGCCTTAAGTTGTCCACTGGTCTGAACCAATATGTTTCTCATCGGTTGGTTTTCCTCCCAATTAACAGGAGGCGGATGAGAGCTTGAACTTTGAAGAGCAAATTCTGGAAGCAGCCAAATCGATTGCAGCTGCCACAAGTGCTCTGGTTAAAGCAGCTTCAGCAGCTCAGAGGGAGCTTGTTGCTCAGGGGAAGGTATATCAGCACCAACACTTCAAAACATAACTATTGTCAACATCACTCTGGGTCCCTAAAAAAAACAGATCAGTCAAATTCCTTCTCTTCCTATCCACTTTAAAACTGCTGATGTTAGAACTGCTTAGAATACTAATAAATACAGTATAACTCCAGTCTATGATATTTTCAGGTGGGAGCAATTCCAGCAAATGCGGTGGATGATGGCCAGTGGTCTCAGGGCCTGATTTCAGCTGTAAGTCAGCCATCTTAAACTTAAACTCAGATGGTGTAAGACATTCTCTGTAAACTGCTTTGTCTTTGGTTCCACTCGATCATCTAGGCCCGGATGGTTGCTGCAGCAACCAACAACCTGTGTGAAGCAGCCAACTCTGCGGTCCAGGGACACGCCAGTGAGGAGAAGCTCATTTCTTCAGCTAAGCAGGTGGCGGCCTCTACCGCTCAGCTCCTGGTGGCCTGCAAGGTCAAGGCTGACCAGGACTCACAGACCATGAAGAGGCTCCAGGTTAGCATAACCTGTCAATGTTTATGTTTCTGTATTAGAATACACTGTATGTTGTAGAGTGGCTTTACCACACTAAAACGGTAAGAAGGAAACAGACTTGAATATTTACTGTGGCTCCACGTCAGGATAGATCTGATGGGCAGGTTGTTCTACAGGGGTGTTAAACTCCAGTCCTAAAGGTGACCTGAAACTTCTAGTTGTGCCTCTGCTGCACCACACCTGAATAGAACAATTAGGTCATTAGCAAGACTCTGGAGAACTTATCTACACAAGAAGGAGGTAATTAAGCCACTTCATTTCAGTGTTTTGTACCTGTAGCATACAAAAACTGCAGGGCACCAGCCCTTGAGGACTGAAGTTTGACACATGTGTTCTACAAGAACAACTACAATTATGTAGTGATTGTAGTCAATAGCGGTAACTTAAGTTGCCACTAAAGCAGTTATAAATTGGTGCATGTTTGGAATGGTTATTGGCTGGATATAAAAAAAGAGAACTTTAGGCTTTCACCCAGGCACCACTTTAATGTATTTCCAGTATTGATTCCCTCTTGTCACAAACAACCTGATGTCTATAACCTGTTCTAAAGGGCTTCAGTGGAAAATAAGCAGAATTCCAACAACTGACAAACTATATTATTAGCAATGAGAGTGACTGTCATTTTTGTAAGGAACTGTAACTCAGCTTGACAGAACTTCTCTAGACTCATCAGGTAAGCAGCTAGCAGAGCAGCCTGAACAATTGGAACTCTGTGTAAAAGAATTCTTTAAAAACACTGACTCAGTGGTGGAAACACTGTTGCTCAGCAGGGTTGTCCTGACCTTTAGCTGTAACCAATGCAGTCACCTGTAAACCACAGCAGAAAGCACAGGTATCTCTTCCCCCCTCATCCATCCAAAAATAGTATTTTTAAGGGAGTATGTACTGTAGCCATGGCTTTGGGCTTGCCCAGACCAGCTCATATTCTCTGATCCAATCAGCGGAGGCTTATCTCCTCCTCGTCTGAGCCTGCAGCTGCTACCATGATAATTCCCATACATTTACGTCTACAGAAGCACTGGAAACTATCCACCTAGTCCTTCCATGGCACTTGAAACTGGAAACATTAGTCCTGATCTATGATTACACTAAGAGCATTTGCTCTTGATGTTACTTACTATGCTGCTTCATGAGGTTGTAACTGCACAGTCCTTTGAAATTGAATGTGGGGCAGCCACTGATAGTAAAGACATAAAACTGAAGACACTAAGTTTTATGTCTTCTTTTTATGGAAGACATAAAACTGTCATAATAGTCATAATACAAATGAATTGTAATTTGAATGTGTCTTATTATTGTTGTCATAAGTGAACTGGCTTTTTTAACATTAAAAACCGCCCAAACTACTGAAATTGTCCCCCATGTGAAGGGACATGGTCAAGAAGCTCTAGGCACTAGTTCATATTCTGGACTTAAACAGATTTTCTGTCTGAAAATCTGTTTCAGTCAGATTTTAAAAAAATTTGACTTCTATGAACAAGAAGTTAGTTTTTTAACTGAGAAAATGTCAATTTCTGACCCCTTTCACCTAGTCCACTTGACATTTTGTCAGAAGACTGATAAGTTGGTTTATGTGTTGCTTCCAAACACATAAACCTATTTCTGTAGACTGATCCGGTAAAGCAAAGTCTGACATGACACCATTATCATACGATTGGCTCTAAATTTCACATATTTCAGCTGATCTGCACCAAATTTAATGTAATCCATCTTAATTCTTCAGGAATCAAGTCAAATTTTGTTGAGCTTGACCATATAAAAATTTTTTATCCATTCATCCTTCCATCCATCCATCCATCCATCCATCCATCCATCCATCCATCCATCCATCCATCCATCCATCCATCCATCCATCCATCCATCCATCCATCCATCCATCCATCCATCCATCCATCCATCCATCCATCATCCATCCATCCATCCATCCATCCATCCATCCATCCATCCATCCATCCATCCATGCATACATACAGACATACAGACACACAGAGCCACACACACACATACATACATTTTCTCCCACTTATCCAGGGTTAGGTCGTAGGGGTAGCAGCTTAGGCAGGGAGGCCCACACTTCCCTCTCCCCAGCAACTTGTTCCAGCGCCTCCTTGTCAATGAGGGCTGGAACAAGGCCAGCTGAGAAACATAAATCGTCCACGGTGTCCTGGGTCTTCTCCAGGGCCTCCTCCCGGCCCCTGGGAATTTTTTTAATTAAAATTGAAATAATTTCTTTTTCATCTGCAAAAAAAGTACCTTAGGCTGATTTCTTCACAATATTCCAATTTCTTGACGTCCTGTCTGTGGATTTTATGAGCTGGAAGCCCAAATTATGTAACAATAAAAAATAATTGAAATCGTTTAAACTGTGGACCCTGAATCTAACCCAAAATTTTTTAATTTTGCATGGAAATTAAATAACTTTTCCATGATATTCATTTTTTTTTGGAAAGGGCCTGTATTTGTTTTGAAAGCATTTTGATGTGTTTAAGTGCTTTAGCGAGATAAAGCGTTCTTGTTTCCAGTGTGATGATGGTCATGGTGAAGAATAGCGTATGTTTTATGTCAGTCAGAGTGGCAACAACATTCCAACCAGTCATAAACCAGTGAAGAAAGTGTTAACCACATGTTGAGACCTCACCCAGGTGACTGGCTGCTTTGAGCTCTCAAAACCACAAAAGGGAAGGCTGCAATGTCTGGAGTGATCTGCCCAATGAGGGCAGATGGTTGCCTGTCAGTATTGCTCTGTTTGCTTTTTAAAGCTGGCCTCCAGCTCTAAGCAGGACTCAGACTCCCTGCACACAACTGGACTCTTCTTCCAAGAGTTATTGTCCACAGTCTGCATGAAGCTGCTCTCTCAAAGCTCAATGACTCATCTTTGTGTGATTGTAATAACAATGCATTTGCATTTGTTGATGCCCACCATTCCCAGATAGTTCCACCAAACAAGTGTTACAGTCAGATTTAAAAATATATATATAAATTAGATTTACAAAGTCCACGTGTGCACTGTGGGGGGAGGCCAGAATGTGTGTATGAATCCTGGGTCCTTGGCAACGGCGTTACAGGTTAGTGTCCTTTGCCTTTCCCCTTTCTCTCTGTTATGACCGCATGTCCAGTGGATCAGGGCGGTAAAATAAAAATGATTTCAGAGGAAAAAAAGGTGGAGCTTAAAATGGTCTACTACAAAAAAGACCATTTTAACACATCCAGGAGTACACTTTAACCTGTTTAACATTAGCCTACACTCAAACGTTAAATGGTTAGGGGCCGTAACACTAATTGCACACTTTCTGTCTGACCACACTCAAATATAAGCCACCAGAACCAATAAAACCTTTTAAAAAAAGAATTAGAGTCCTGAACTGTTTTTCTGCAGGCTGCTGGAAATGCTGTGAAGAGGGCATCAGACAACCTGGTGAAAGCAGCGCAGAAAGCAGCGTTTGACGCTCAGGATGACCAGGCTGTGGTGGTCAAGAGTAAGATGGTTGGAGGCATTGCTCAGGTAAGTCATGTCAACACAGACTGAACACATTTACATGTAGCTACAAACTGGGACAAGATGAAGATCTAAATCAGGGGTGCTCAATACGTCGATCACAGGAAGGTTTTGAGTCGATCACAGCAGCAGGTGACAAACTGAACGCGGCCAGGACATTGAGACCAGCAATACCTCTTCTGACAATATTCACTGATATCCAAAACGTTTGTAGCTTAATCAAAGAAGAATTTTTACAAAATCAACAAAATGTGTTAAAATTAATAATCAGTAATTATTGTTTAAGCAAGGTGTTGCGCAATTCAATGTGTTTTGGTTCACAAATAAATTCACAAATAAAAAGGCGACTCAAAGACTGACAGGATCTTAAATTAACTATTCAGCCACCGCTGTGTTCATGAGAGGCTTATTACTAATTGCGAAATGAATATCAAGCCTGGAAACCTGATATCGTAACGGACTGAATGTTATGTTTTTAATGTAATCTCTGCTCTGCTTGCGGGACGCAGGCGGTTCCCACGGCAACTGATATGCTTAAACGATTAAGAGAGTGAGTAAAAAGGTGCGAGTGGTTCTGAGTTGATCACCTGTTTGGGTTGTTTCACCTGTGTTTACCTTCACTGCAGTTCATCACAGCCGCTGTAGTTTCTAAACGTTCAATAAACGACAAACTTGGACTAATTACCACGTGCGTTTGCAGTAAACATCACAACAAACATCTGGTGAGAGAAAAAGTAGATCTTGGTCTCAAAAAGTTTGAGCACCCCTGATCTAAAGCATTGTATGCATACTTGTAGAGGTTGTTCTGAAATCTCATGAATAACTCATATCATTTTGCTCTTCTTGTCTGCCTTTTGTTCACATTATAAAAATAAACAACCTTTTTATTACCATAAGAATTTACTGAATATGACTTGATTTAAAGTATTTACAGATGTTTACAGTATCTGAAAATGGAGCTAAATGAAAATGTTTTAACCTTGTGTCACTACATGAGTATTGATCCACAGTTATGTTCTTGGCTAACTGTGTTGATAACTCCTGGCTAAAAGAAGTAAGCCTCATTTTACACCCCAGGGAATCAGGAAGTTGTGTGTTACTGGCTCACCCTGAAGATGAAAAATGATAACTTAAAAAAAAATTTAAGTAATATTTAAGTAATATTTGCATTGTTGGGAAAGTTTGGGATTTCAGTAATTGTTTATTTAGTACTATATTAGCTATAGTATATGGCTAAGTTCAAAGCTATCCTTAGAAGTTACTAGTTACTAGAAGTCACTAGTTTCATTTTCTGATTGATCTGTGAGTTTGAAGCTGCTCTCATAACCTCCGGTGGATCTTTCAGATTATTGCCGCTCAAGAAGAGATGCTGCGGAAAGAAAGGGAACTGGAGGAGGCAAGGAATAAGCTGGCCATGATCCGAAAGCAGCAGTACAAGTTCCTCCCCTCAGAGCTGAGAGAGGATGGCCAGGACCAATGAGAGTGTGGGGGGGATGGTGCCAACAAACCGCAAATCAGCTACGCAAGTCATTGTGAAACGCTCAGGACCTAATGATTCAGATCAGATCAGTTCCAACAGCAAGTCAAACTTCTTGTCTACAGTAACATATCCAAATGCTTTAACAGTAGAGCAAAAATATGCTAAATAATATATCATGACAGTGATGATAAATGTTTGCCTATACTGAGACATATGCTTTCACGTGATAATTAAGTTATGTATGCTTCTAATTATATATGTTTATATTCTTTAGAAAGTGAGTCTTTTTCATGCTTCTGTGATCTTGATGTGAGGCTTTAGGAAGCCATACCAGTTCATTCCTCTGCCCTTCTCTCTTCGACTCTGTTACATCGCTTTGCTAAGAAAATGGAATATTATGTCAGGCTTATCCTGCAGTGACAATCTATGCAAAGTTCCTAAGCAGATTTTTATGTTTTATTTTTAGATATCTAAACTATATATATATATATATAGATATACTGATGCATTTTCTTGTGTGTGAACACACTTCCAAAGAGTCTTGATATGTTAGTAATAGACGTTTCTGCCATTTTCTGTATTTTCTTTTTACTGTACAAAACTATAAGAAAAATTAAATATTTGAATTTTATAGTTTAGAACAAGACTATTTTAAATGGATTAGTTAAAAATCTGTAATTTTAAAAGAATATATGTTCAACACATGTGATCCTTCAGTTAGTATTTAGACCAGGATCTGATTGGAGAACTTGTTGGTGTAGTGAGTATGAAGCCATATATTTAATGTACAAAACTTTCACATCAGTCTGATGTGTGTTGGACTGATACTTATTGATCCATTCCACTTAAATGTGTGCCAAACATGTCTGCCAGAGGTGTGACACAAATCTGGACGAATACGCTCTTGTTCAGCTGTTTTTAGAAACATAAATCATTGTTAAGAAGAGCAACATTTGTGCTTAAAAGATGTCCTCTCTTTTAAGATAAGTATAAATGTCTGATGCCATTTGTTCCTAAAGTGCAATAATTTCATCACTCTACTCAGTAAAAGTAGAAGTGGCTTTATTTCCTTTGGAGTTTTTAAAACTAACCATCCAGTGTGCCATGCCTAGGTTTCAGCCATTCATCATTCAAACTTTTTTTATAGACTATGATTTGATTTGACTTATTGTTGGAATGCAGGTAAAGAGTATTTCTACCCAATGGGCACTGTCATACACAATAAAGCCTATTTTCACTGAAATTATTCACATCTGCTTCTTTACTTTTTTCCTCTCATTTAAGACACAAGTTATCCTCTGACTTCTTCTAAGAAAAACTTGTTTGGGAAATTAACCAATGAAATTTCCCAAACCACTCTTTTTATTGTAAAAAGATTAATATAGTTAACCACATCCTGTCTCTATGATACCTGTTTCTTTTAGTCAGTGTTTCATGGCACTTAGTATTTGTTTTTACTCTCTTTGATGTTGGGATCTAATCACAGGCCACCATAGTTCATACTCCTCTCCTATTGAACTGTGGATTCCCATGTGCATCATCACAATACTGTGGTCAGGTATGCTGTCTGCCTCTTGTTTTTGATTCTAAATTGTTTGCTATTCTATTATTGTATCTGCTTTTCACCTACTCAGTTGATAAAGTAATTATTTTTTATTCTACATTTCAGCCAGGTTGAGGTCAGAGTAGGCCATGTAGCTTGAAGTTTGGTTTTGGATGGAATAAATTTAAAAAAGACAAAGTTTTTGTTTGAGTTTATTGCTGATCTGAAGGGAAGCTTAAAAAACAGAAGATTTCATAAATGAAATAAAGTGAACAGCTGTTGTTGGAGCAGTGACTGCCACTAACACTCTGACAACTTAGAAGATGGCTAAATAAAGCATCTGTTGCTACAATTGAAGACGGACGTTGATGCTTCTTAGTAGTTGATGCAGCAGTGTTTTTGGACTCAAAAGTTCAAACTATGAGTTTCAGATGTGAAAATTCCTGATCATTGGCAGCTCCAAAGACCCTTTAAAATCTGGAGGGGAGTGAGCCAGAAGAATTCATCCCATTTCGCAGAGTTTGGACAGAGAGCTGTAATTTTTAATGTTTGAGAATATATAGAGGGAGCATCCAAAAGAAATTATTGGGGTTACATGATTATAAAAATATGTGATGCGGAAATTGAACAAGTGACAGAAATACAATTTTTAGTGATTATCGACTATAATCAACTTTAAATGCATAGGAAAAGACCACAAAAACAATAGCAATTTTCTATAGGTCTAGAAGTATAATCAATTATAAGGCTTTCCTTACAGTTCACTTATGCTGATATAATCATTGTGTGGAATTAAGGGGTTTTACACATGAAGTAGTACGCCAATAAAAGACAAAAACAAGTCATATGGTTGCAGTAAAAATCCAAATCCAATGTTTTTTAAATTTGCTATTATGAAATATGCTTTAGTTAATTATGCAAATAATATTTAGAGTAAAATTCAGCTTACTCCCTGTTCGGATGCAATTTTTAAAATGTATTCACATAGCATAAATCAAAAATATTTAAGACATGGTTGTAAATATATAAACAACTAAAAAAATATGGAATGATTATCAAAGCATAAACTTCTTTTTTTTGATCACTTTTTTTCTCCGAAGAGTTTTGCGGCACTCGTGGCTCATATTTTTGACTATAGGCAGACAGGAAAGAGGGTGAGGAAGACATGCCGCAAAGGTCATCCGGACCGGGAGTCGAACCCGCGACATCCCCGTCGAGGACTGAGGCCTCCAAACGTGGGGCGTGCTGTGGTGGCGCAGGGCGTTGGCATGCCCCAGAAAGCATAAATGTTATAGTGAAAATATCACTAGAGATTCTGAAACAAAATATTTGGTGGTCAGAAGAGCAAATAACTTCAAATTATGTTGTATCTGTTTTGGTTTTGAATAGTTTTTCCCTTTTATGTTTCTCTTTATTGACTGAAATATAAGAAGTGATATGTTTTTAGATTTTATAAATTGTGATGATTGAAGAGGTAATTTAATTTGGTGTGTAAGACACACGGAATATAATTAAACCCCTGTATCTTTTCAGTCAAGTTGTTTGAATTGTTGATGTGTTTTGAGATATAGATACGTTATTGGACAAATTAAAATTGAATAAGTAAGAAAAACAATCAATGAGTCCAATCAAACTTTTTTCAAAAATGAAAAAAATTAGGAACTGGAGAGGGCCTGGAAGGTGAACATCGGGGCCCTCGGGGCTGTCACCCCCAAACTGGATCGATGATCCGAGGATCCCAGGAACAACATCAGATCCCAGGAACATCAGACATTTCAGTCCAGACATTTCAGTCCAGAAATGTGCAGTCCTTGGCACAGCCAAGATACTCCCTCAAGCTCCCAGGCCTCTGGTAGAGGCTCAGAGGATAAGAACCACCCGTGGTGGGTGAGAAGGACATTTATATATATAATTTTATTTTTTAAATCTGATGCTCTTTGTATCATTTTCTTAAAATGTCTCATCTGTTGTAGTCTGGGTGAAGTAAAAAAAAAGAAGTAATTTTAAATCTGCAAGAGTAGAAATAATTTTGCACATAACTATACCACTAGAAACCTCTATGTATTCCATTAGGATTTATACAAAAGATTAATGCAAAATAGCCAACAGCTGAAAAGTGAAGAAAGCAGAAAATGAGAAATTGAATATTTTACAAAAAAAACCCCTAAAAAGTCTGATTTGGATTTCATCTAGCTCTTTCACTCTAATAGCCTTCAATAATAATAATAAAAACAAGACCAATGGACTCAGAAGTCAAGGCAAAAATAAAGTTGTCCAGACATTTACATATGTACATATACTTTGAAATGAATCGAGAATGGGAGAATTGGGCTGCAAACCAGCCAAGGTTCGCATTAATTAGAGGAGCAGCAAAGGAAGGTGTGGAGTTTATCAGGATGTAAGTTGTGCAGCTGTGTCTCACACTGAATGATGACACATCAGATCTTTTTCATTCTCACACACAGTGGGCAGCGCTGGCTGTCTAAATATGGACAATGACTGGTGCTGAACTATGTGGTTGGAGCGGGTGTATCTGTGGGAGGGGTGGAGGTGGGGGGTGTCCATCCGAAAGCTGCTCCAGAGTGTCTCAGTAGTCTACATCCTCACAGCGGGTCCTGTCCTCCTGTCTGTCTACATCCGGATAACCAAGTCCTCTTCTCTGCTCTGCTGAGAGCCAGGCAAGGCAACCATGGAGGCTATCAAGAAGAAAATGCAGATGCTGAAGCTGGATAAGGAGAACGCGATAGACCGGGCAGAACAAGCAGAGGTTGACAAGAAGGGAGCCGAGGACAAATGCAAACAGGTGGGGTTAAAAAGAAACTTTGTTTCACACCAAAAACAGCATCTTCACAGTCTATTGTGAACTCTCTGCTGAACATATCAGCATAAAAATATTAGTGAAGAAATATTGCAGGAAAATGCCTCCTCTATTGATCTACAAACAAAACTGTCATGAAAGCAAAGGACAGAAAGCTGCATGTGACAGATTTTAAAGGCTGTAGTTGTAAAAACAAAGATTGTTTTAGACTCTTGAAATCCAACAGTAAAACATTGAAGCAGCCAAAACTTTGATGTCCTTCTTAACACTGTACCAAAAGATCTTGGAAGCATCAAAATTCAATTTCTCTCAATAATAAGCAGTTTGTCAGAGACTCAAGCGATTCTCAAAATTTGGGGACTTTGATGTATTTTTTTTTCTGCCTGCACCGTTTGAAAGACCTTCAAACAGTGCAAGAGAACGAGATTAAGATTCTGGTCGCAACTTTTTTTATGCATTTGTTAAAACATAAATCTCAAAACATGAGATTAGAGCCCTCATCACGAGTTTTGATGTAGGCTATAATATTCTGGAGCCTCATCTTTGAGATAGAATTTTACTGACTGGAGGCGAACAAGCTGCACACCTCATCCTGTATCTTCATCCTTAGAATTCCATTTATAAAGTTAACTCTGTAACAAAGATGACAAATTTAAATAAACAGTCAACTGACAAATCATTATGCTAAAAAAGAGTTGGTCACTGGCTCTTCCAGGTTGGGTGTCATCAATTTCTATCTTCTAAATTCCAATATTACAAACTGGGGAAAAAACCCACAAAATGATTGTTTTTAAATTTGTTTCTTTATTAAAATATGAGATTTTAATTCTACATCCCCATTCAATAAGTTAGAGCATTATTAGAAAAGTGAATAATTCTAATCCTTTTAATTGATTAACTTCATATAGATAAGTAGTAACTTTAGGTAGGGTTTATTTATGTCAATTATGATGATTTTCTGTTAACAGCTAATAAAAATATGACATTTAAATATTTTTATTTAGCCAGATCAATAAAAAAAAAAAAACTATTTTCAAAAACACAAATGTAGGTTTAATGAAAAGTATGTGTAATATGTACGAAACAAAGAACCCAAAATTAATATTTCTGTTAACTTCTACCGGTTGAAATAAGAGAACTGCTCTGTTGTTTAGTTGAGCAGTGTTGTGCTGCTCTGTGGATGAAGCTGATTTCAGGAGCTTGTAACTGGGTTCTTGTTCTTTTGGACACAAACAGCAGTTCTTGATCTTATGTGAGGGTCAGAATACAGACTGTAAAATCAGGAACTGCTTTTAGACAAGGCTATCTTCATTAGGGTTTGTTACTGTGGATGAGTCTGCTGCCTTTCCATATACTGCCAACGTTCCTCAATAAGACACCAAGATACCGGATTTCGTCCTTGAGGGAAAGATGATTCCCCCCTTGAAGCAGCATAGAGAAAACAAATCCATGGCCAGACTTATTTATAATTCTTGAATGAATGCAGAAAAAATCATTATTTGCTTTTTTTCTTGAACAATTTATGAAAAAATTGAATTTTGTGCATAATACAGCTGCATGCTGTGCACAACAGATTCCCCCAAAACACTGAGATCAGATGAACTTGGAAATGGCATTTAATTTTCACACGTTAATAAGTTGAAAATATTGCCAATTTTAAGACCTCTTGGCTAGGTCATATTACCAATAGTTAAATTCCATTCCTCCAAGCATATCCTGTCAAACTCACTGCATTGGTTGGGAACAACCTTGTTTTTGATCAATGCTTATGAGTCAGTCTCCAGGTTCTGTCACCCAACCATCTAATACATCATCATAGATTAGCCTGCAGGTTCTATAGAATGAGTTGGTAGTTTATATGATGTGTTTGTTGGTATAAGATGTTTTGGGAATTTGTAAGATGACTTTTGTTTGGTAAAGGAAATGTTGGTAGTTTACATCATATGTTGGTAGCTGATGTGTGAACTTATGAGCTTGTGATGAGACAAATTAATATATACAAACATTGTTGAAATACCTGAAACACAAAGGCTCTTTGTCTTATTTATGTTCTCTTTTTATGTGGACATCAGAATCTTTTCAGGCCGATAGATAAACTGATCCTAACCTTCCTCTTGAGGCAGGACAGCTCCTAGCACCGTTTGCAAGCACTGACCAAAAAAGCTGAATGATGGACCAGGCTATTATGTTGTGTCAGTTTTTTTGAAAGGTACCATGATGGTTTTTTCACCATCAGTTTATGCATCCATTATTTCACTGTACTGATACTGATTGCTTAATATTTGATCTGCTCTGAGAAAACATGAATTCTCTCATTGTTTGATCTTGTTGGTTCTGATCACCAAACCCACCTCAGTGGGTCATATGCATGAGGACAGGCTGTGAACTGAACCACACTGACACTTTACAGAATAGACATGCACTGAAAAACCTTTTATCAAACTTTACATAAAACCCTGTTGTTTCTTAATTTAGAAAGAAAATAATTCAAAACTGCACAAGTTAACAGCAAACCTGACTGTCCAGTTTAGGAGCTTGGCTTTGTGCAGTAGAGCAATGTTTATAGCCCACAATTATAGAGTAGCGAGCAGCTTTATATCAGCCAGGGTCTTTTTTTTAATTCAGTTGTTTTCATTGACGTCAACGAGGTCTACAATTCTTTTCCATTATGACTGTAATCTTTGCAGTCATAATAACTGTTCAATGGATTTGCTTTTGATTTAGAAACACAGACCTGAGCAGGATTCTTCCCTATGGGCTGTTCTTCAGGTGCCTTTTAGAAACAGGAAGTTAAATAATAAACTTCTGACCTCTGACCTCAGTAGTTAATGATCTGTTCTGAGCCAATCAGTGTTCATCATCACATATGCTATTGCTATGCTTTCATTGGTCATTTTTTCAAATGCTGACATTATTAAACATTCAACATTGCTCAAGGTTTGTCTCTGAATGTCAAGACAAAATTGTCAAAAATAATTGTATGATAATTTATCAAGATTCAGATGTGCATGACATCACAAGCAGACTGGATTGTGCTTTCTCTGTAGTTTTCACGCCCTGGATCATCTGCCTGAAAGATGAACAGATTTTGTCAACTGCAGCTGGTGATAGTTGGGTCAGTCTATCCACTCAGAATCTCACTGATTTTAAGCACTTTTTTCAGTGCTTAAAAATCAGCAACATTTTAATCCATTCATTCTAAGCAACATTTTAATCCATTCATATTTCTATGCTGCTTCATCTGCAGCAGCAGCATCAGGTTGGTTAAAGAGATTATGCCACCGTCCAGAGGGCGGATTACGGCTGGGGCTGTTACTTAGTTGCATTTGACAAGATCATTTAACAGTTTATTTATAAGTGACATTACTTTAACTTCAGAGGTCATTGTACCCAGAGGAATCCAACTGGAAGTCAAAAGAGGTCCTGCACTTCTGCATTTCTTTGTTTAGGAGTATTGAAATCTGGAACGTCTATTTCTGTGTTCCCTCTGCAGACCTCCACCTTCTTTGAATTGTTGCTGTATGTCAGGGAGGCTGGACTTTATTTGGGAAGCAGAAACCTTAGATGGCTGAAGGCTGGGGGAGGATGCCACAGCTCAAATAGAAAGGACATTTGTTCTGGGACATTGTCACCAGGCCTTTAACTCTACTTTACCCCAGGCTTTTTATAGTTCTTTAAGCTGCAACTGTCTTTGAGATGAGTCGCTGGTCAACAAAAGGACAAATTAAATCTAGAGCAGATGGTAATATTCTAAACAAGATTTTAACATCAATCTTTGTGAAACGGATTATTTGAATTATAAAATAAAGAAGGTTCCGTTGTTATTTGTTGCTGTGCATTCAGATTTTAGCCTGTAGTTTGGTGAAAAGTGGCTAAAATGTTAACTTTCTCTCACTGTTTTCAATCAAGGTTAATAGTAATTGATGGTCACAGAAGTGTGATGCATGTTCTTTGAAGATGAATCAGGACCATTACTCCTTTTCCATTTTTTCCATATTAAATAGGAAAAAATATATAAATAAAAAATAATAAATAAATATTTATTGGTTATTTATTTAATTTATTTATTTATTTTATTTATTGATTATCAATGAACCCATTTCTCCATGTAACGTTCCAAATTAGCACATTCAACTATTTCGCTGTGTGAAGAAGTCACACATACAAGAAGCAGTGATAAACTTCTATTCTCGTATCACATAGCCTGCGTTTATATTCCTTTAGAATATAAAATAGAAACTATTTAGTTTCTATTCTATTCCCCATAATGTACTGGCAGAACAGACAGACTAAGCTTAACTCTGCCTCTGGGTTTTCCACAGACATCATAGTTCGTCCTACTGGTTCAGACGTGAATCATTAGGAAGGATCAGTGGTGGAGAAAGCACTTATCAAGCACTGATGATGTACTCTGCCAAAAAGTACCACAAAAACACTTTTGCTTGTTTAATTTTCTTCATGAGAAGATGCTCTGGGAAGGCAAAGCATCTTCAGTCAGAGGTTTCTTCAGATTCAGTGCAGTACAGATCGCTGCATGAGATCTTTCCAGCCAACAGTCATTCAATAACTCTTTGAAGAATTTAAGTTAATGAGTTACAACATTTAATTTCCCTTTGGAATTAATGAAATAATTTTATTTAGCAAAAGCCAGTACTTGCTTGTAAGAATACTAAAAAGAACTTGCTGAATTTAATCTCTACAATAGAATATCATTTAGTGTGCCTTTGTATATATTCTATATCTTTTTTAAATACATCAATTGTGCCTTTTTAATACACAAGGCTGCAAGAAAATTTATGTTTGATTTATGTTTTCGCTCTGTGACACAGTTCACACTCAGACTTTAGATTCTGTTCATCAGAATTTCAGGGATAACCTGCAGCAATAAATGGTATGATAAAAGAGGAATGATTATACATTTGGAAGTTTTAATTAAACACAAACAATGTGCTGTTTTAGCTGCACATTCAAGTAGAAGTTGTCTGACTAAAAATAGGGCAACCAGACACTCCTAACAAAGAACCGATGATTTAGCTAACATTTCGAGAAAGCACTCTCAAAAGATCAATTCAGGTTGATCACATGAAAAAACTTACTTTAATTACAGTAATAAACTACTCATACTTCATTACATTCCACCACTGGGAAGGAGTCATTTAGTTTACAGATTTGATGAAAAAGTTACACTAAATTCTGCATAATGTAGTTTTTTTGGCTGAGCCACTGGCTGATTTAGTCTGCCCATCTGTCACATGTTATGTCTCTATCAAACACAATTGTCTGTGCATCGTATTGACAGAACTCTGGACTCCTTGAAGCAAAACTAAATGTTGCCTCTGTGCAACACGTTCCAGTGTAAATCATGAGAATTACATTAACTGTAACTGAACACTGACAGGTAATTAAATGACCAATTAACTACTGATAGACACTGTAAGATACATTGTTGGTCAGAGTTTTAAACTGCCAGCTGTTCTTCCTAAAAGCCATAGGATGTCCTCTCATGAAAATGAGAAACACTGGGCAATAATGATAGAATACTACATCATGAATGTTTCAGTATATTGAAAAAAATTACTGGATATGTGCCATACAATGCATGTTATTGTTTACTGATTTATTTAGCTGTCTATCCCACTTTGTGCAGTTCCATAATACAATCCTACAGATCCATCATTAAGTGTTTTCTACTACAATAATAATATTGATATTTTATTTTAAAGGAAAAATTTCATTTGTCTAAACGCCACCTTACTAAGACATTATTAAATGTTAATACCTCCATAATAAAACTGTTGCATCATAGAAGCATCATACATTTTTGTAACATACAAATTTATAATAAAATAGAAACTTACATTTGAGCATCATACACGGTCTTTTTAAAGATAGTTTCAAAAGGTAAAAAAGCTTTCATTTATCTATTTAAGATACTGCAAATCAAATATGCATTTCAATAAATAGATCAAACTTCATCTTAAAAATGCATAAGAAAACTGAAATCAATTGAAAATCTGATCTTATTAATTTAAACATTGATTTTAAGTTTCTTCTGCTGGAAGATTTTAAATAAAATAGTTTTAGTAGAAAACCATACCTGAAAATGCAATCTTCTAAACCCTTTGATCATGCTGGCAGCTGTCTGTGTCTGTGTGTCTGTTCTGCAGCTGGAGGAGGAGCTGCTGGGCCTGCAGAAGAAACTCAAAGGAGTAGAAGATGAGCTGGACAAATACTCTGAGTCTCTGAAGGATGCCCAGGAGAAGCTGGAGCAAGCAGAGAAAAAGGCTGCGGATGTGAGTGCCAGTACAGTACAGTGGATTGCAGACAAGTAGTAAAGTGTTACTGAATGTTTAGTGCACATTCTTAAATTAGTCTTTTGTTAAAAAGCAGGACTCTGGTTACAGACACAGCTCTGCATGATTTACATATTTTGACTATTTCCTGTTTACCTCCACAGAACTTCTCATAATATCTGAAGTGTAACGATTAGTTCCTGTAAAACTGTAGATTCCTCCTGCTGTGGACAGCAGCTGCACAGATGGCATCAGAACAAACAATACTGTCAACATTCCAAGGTCACCATCATAACCTTGTTGAATAAGACAGACACATACAGGAGGACACTGATAGTCTAGATAGTGCCAGTTGCAACAACATCTGTGCGATTTTCCTTTGGAATGAATAACCCTTTATCAGTTTGATTTGAATTGCAATAAAATACTGGAATTATACTGTTTGCAGAAAAATATGGACGTTTTAAGAGGTTTGGTTATCTGTAAATTAGAGGCAAAAATTACAAGTGTGACTCATATAATGACAAATTTCCCAACCTAATCAAAAATATAGTTCATGTGACTTAAACTTAAAAATTAGTCTTTTGAAATTTGTATTAACATTATTTTGAAATTACAACGGAGGAAGTTTCCGGAGCGGTTGCCATGGAAACGCCGTGACGCCATTGAGAAACTTGGGACTGAATTTTCACAGAATGGCGACCTTAACATCCATAGACGCTGTTAGGAGGAAAATCCAGAACCTGCAACAGGCGGCTTACGAAGCGGAGGACCGGGCCGAACTCTTCCAGACGGAGGCGGACATGGAGAGGCAGGCCAGAGAGAGGGTAACCATCGGGCTGGACCGGGCCGGACTGTCCGGCCTCCAGGGGGCGCTGCTCGGCCACTCGCTCATTTATTCGCCATTAGGTTTGAGGGCCAAGATCATATTCGACCTGATCATTAATAATTTTAATTCAAATGGTCTAACCAATCTAATTTTGTCATTGCGAATTTAGTTCATGATCTGCTACCAGTATGAGACAATAATATTTAGTTTACAATAACATTCTGAAAAGACAATTTATTAGTAATTCAGTTGAACTTAACAAAGTCAACGTGAAAGAGCCCAAGGTCTTTAACATAAGTAAAGAGGCATCTCCTTTGTTCAGACATTTGAGTTCCCAAAGGTGAGCTGCTCAGAATGTTTCTCAGCAATAAGGAGGAAAAGGTTAGAAACTGATTCTTGGAGGATATTGCTTTTGTTGGAGATCAGGGTCTATTTGTTATTAAGGATCACTGTTCTTTACTGAGGCTTACACCCAGAGTGTTTCTGTTCCTGCAGGCGGAGGCAGAGGTGGCGTCTCTGAATAGACGCATCCAGCTGGTGGAAGAGGAGTTGGACCGAGCTCAGGAGAGGCTAGCTACTGCTCTACAAAAGCTGGAGGAGGCAGAGAAAGCTGCAGATGAAAGCGAGAGGTGGAGCTTCCTATTGATTTCCTTTTATCACTATTTTTTACTTTTGCTTTTTTAACTTATTTATCTGGAACCAGGCAATACAAAATATTTAGTCAGGTTCAATAGTTTAAAAATGAAAGTACATTGCATCACTTGTTCATCTACAAATAAAATCAGAAACAAAACACCAAGTAAGAAAAGTGTGTCTACAGCTGGTTGTCTGACAGAATGTGAAATGTTTAGTTTTTTTTCTCATTAGAGAGATTTATGCCAAGCTGGAAAATGCTGCACCATATCCTACCCGACCACCGTTTTGTTTGTCCTTCTCTTCAGAGGAATGAAGGTGATAGAGAACAGAGCAACAAAAGATGAAGAGAAAATGGAAATCCAGGAGATGCAGCTGAAGGAGGCCAAACACATTGCTGAGGAGGCGGACCGTAAATATGAAGAGGTGGGACTAATTCTGCATATTCTTTCTGTTGAGAGTTTAACAAAGGATTTCATTTTAAGATGGAATTACAATTTTCCATCACTTAGAAATACTAATACCTCAAAGGCCTAGCACCGCAGTAAGTCCACCTCTGAATGGTTCAAAACACAAAAATGAACCGACAACCCACTGATTACAAGATGAACTTCAACCACCGGCCAATTAAAGAGCATAGTACCATAGTAACATAATACCTCCAACTTCAATTCTTCTGGCATCAGTTGGCATGTGAATCAGACAATTTCTGTGCTTCAGATTACAGTCAATGAGTCATCCAGCAAGTGTTAAAAGTGTCTTTTAAAGAGTTAAATGTGATGTCATCTGTCTTGATGTAGAATGGGATAAAGATTCAAATTACAGCAGCAAATCTCTAACAGAATGGCTTAAACTTTAGAATTAAAAGAGGACAGTTTTCCCTTTTACCCTGTTTTTAAAATTTAGTAAATAGAATATAACTTCTTATTTACTTTGATCAGGATGAGGTTACAGTAAACAACTGGTTCTAAAGGTCAGAGTTGAGATATACTCAATGACACGAGCAGGTTTTGTGTGGAATGACATCAGGGCCTGAATATATTTGCAGGTTGCACGTAAACTGGTGATTCTGGAGGGAGATCTGGAACGCTCAGAGGAGCGCGCTGAGGTGGCTGAGGCGTAAGTATCATCATGACCTGCAAACCAATTGGATCTGATTATGGTAGCCACACACATAATAAATAAATAAAAATTTAACGGTAGCAACTGTTTCTATAAATGGCAGGTTGATTCGGTGATTTGATTGTGTATTTGTAGCAATTTTTTGCATTCCTGCACTTGAACAACATGCAAAAATGCACCAGTCTCACATGTTTTGTTGTGTTTTTGTGAAATGTGTCACTGCATGAAAGCATGAATGCATTCTTGTTTCCTGTCTGACGCCTCGCCCCATCATGGACTAAACCCCTAGGCGAGTCAGGGAGCTTGAACAGGAGCTCAGGCTCATGGACCAGAATTTGAAGTTGATGATGTGCGGTGAGGAAGAGGTATTTGATGCAGCCTGCACTAGCCTTCTGCTTGTCACTCTGTTTAATTTGCATGTTTTCTCTTCCTCTCCATCCTTTCCTTACTACTTCATAATTTTGTCTGGTATTAATATATATATATATTTTAATTCTGTATGAAAAGTTCTCATCAAACAATATTTTTGACAAAATGAAGATTTAGTTTTAATAACAAATGGTTACCATTTGAGACACCAGCTCATTAATCTATTTTTGTTTTTCCTCTTACGGCTATATTTAATTTAAGATGGTTTTATTAAAACATTTAATTACAAATATGGACATATTTTGTTCAATATCTGACAAAGACATTTTCAGATCAGTTTTACTCAGTTTATTTACATAGAGCCAAAATCAATTCATATCTACTGCAGGATTTTAAGGAGTACATATTACTTTTTTGCTGAGGCTCTTTAGGTCTCCTGGGATGGCCGAAAGTCCTAGAGGTATGAGGTTGGGTTGAGACTCCTGATCTAAGAAAAGTCTAGAATATTTTCTATAAATGTTACTTTCAAAATAAGACATTTATTTCTACCTACATGTTCTCAGCCATGATCGAGGACATGGGCAAACCAGAAAAGGTTTTAAAATAAGGCAGCTTAACAAGTTATAATTTAAATAACACATAACTTGCGTTGAGAGCCACTGCAATAAATTAATGTTTATGAGGAATTTTATTAAGTGGTGTTACTCAACAAAACTTATTTTTATTTAGAGCATGAACTTTTTGAAACGTGTAGCAGAGATTGTTTTTTGTATGTTATACTTTGCCCAATGGTCACCAAAAATGTTTATTAGATTTATTTTGAATATTTATGTAACATTTTTCTCCAGACTCCTTGATAGTTTACTGAATCTATGGTTCCTTTGCATATTGCTGGACCTTAAACATTATATCCATTGTTTCCAAAGACAATATCATTTAATTCTTCTTAATGTAACAGACAAATGTATCTAATATTTTATTTTATTGTGACATATATCAAAATTTTGACATGTAAAAATGTTTTTGGTCCATCAAATTGCTTCTGGTTTGAGCTTCTCACCTGTTTCTGCCTTTCAAATCACTGCCTTTTCTTCTGGTGCTTTTCTTCTTTCCTATGTTGTTCAGTAAATCAGCTGACCTTGAGGAAGAATTGAAAAATGTCACCAACAACTTGAAGTCCCTGGAAGCCCAGGCTGAGAAGGTACAGTGAGAGGAGGACTTCGGTGCTGACATGATTGGTCAATAAAAAACATGCAAAACACCAAAGAGCAACGTCTGCATTGCTGGTTGAGTTAAAATGGTAACAACATCACCAGAGAAAAATGGTGAGGTTGGTCTATGTTAGGTTGGTGATAGAAATGTGGTGAAATGCTGACAAAAATCAACATATGAGGGAGAAATAATTCCTGGTCACATTTATGTTAATATACTTATACATATATGAAGTTATTAAGTATAATGAAAAGACTTAAATAGTATGCCTGTAACATTTCCCAGCTTAATGTCTCAACATCTTATTTTCTTCAATTTTCTAGGTATTCAAGTCATTAGAGATCTAGATGAAGGATTTGCCACATTGAAAGCCTTCTTTCTGTTTCTCTGTTGATGTTCAAGTTTAGGCCGGAAATGTCACTCCACAAAACTTTTTTGTTTAACTTCTTGTTTTGGATTTCAGTACTCACAAAAAGAGGACAAGTATGAAGAAGAGATTAAAGTGCTTACAGAGAAGCTGAAGGAGGTGAGAATATTTATCCTTCTATTGCTCTCTCTTTGTTGGTTGAGTTTAAATACTCCGAAAATAGTTTTCAAACATGTCCCCTAAGCCACATATGCCCAAATATAAATGTGTGTATATTTCTGCAGGACTCTCAGATGATTTATTTCTAGCTGTCTAAACGAAGAAATTGAAATTAAGTGAAAATAAGACAAAGATGATGGTAAAATGCATTTTATGGAGCTAGTCAACTCGTCGCAATTACGTTCATTCATTTTCTAATCACCCTTATCCCGAGGGAGGATGGGGGGAGGAGTAGGGGGGGAGGGGAAAGAAACTAAAAACTTATTTACAAAGTAAATGGAAAGTGATGTTTTTGTATATACATAAATGATATTGTATGATCAACCTGATATTTTTACACCAGTCAAGAACTTGTAGGATTTATCATTGTCTTCCTACAAGAAGACAATAATAAAGTCGCAATTATGTCCATCCATCCATCCATCCATTTTCTAATCACCCTTATCCCTAGGGGGATAAGGGAATGTAGCTGGAGCCATCTCCAGCTGCATTCCAGGCAAGAGGTGGGGTCCAGGTACACCCTGAACAGGTCGCCAGGGAGAATTTGGAAAGACCAATTAACCTAACAGTCAATTATGTGCCCAAAAAAATATTTTTGGAAGAAGATGAAAGAATGAACTAGGAGGTGTAAATTTGTTACGGCTCGACTCTGATGACCGCAACATAACAAGAAGCATTTTAAGTCCTTCAGAGGCATTTATTATTAAAGTGATTGTTTAGGGATAGTGTGCGGCAGCCCAAGAACTGTTACACGAGCGTGTGCCCCCTTTGGCCTGGACCTCCATCTGGTGCAGATCTCCCTCAGTCATGAACTGGTTGGCCCCCACAGATCTCAGCTTATGCTCCCAGGTTTGATCAAGCGACGCCTCCACATGTGGGCCATCTGAACCACAAAACTGCCTCCCACACCTTGACAAGCAACTGACGCTCCCCATGCCGGCTGGTTCTGGCCCCGGCTCCGTCTCTGATCCTAGCCTCTGGCTTTCATCTGCTTCTGGGCCTGGATCTCGACTGCTATGAACGGCATCAACGTTCCTCGATTATGGGAGGCGCTTATGGTCATTTGTCCACTTGGATCACATATCCAAGTGGACAAGTGACCATAAGCGCCTCCCATAATCGAAGACCTTAACTGAAACATAATTGACCGGCCACATTGCAACACAGCAATTTTCCAAAAATATACTTGAGGTCAGTGTAATAATTTGATTCTTATCAGTGCAGCTATCCAATGTGAGTATATTGGATAGCTCATTAGCACCTATTTCAGATATTCAGCTCATTGAATTCAATAGCTGTTATTAGCAATGTAAAGAGAAAAAAATTCAAAATCAGACCCAAATTTGTGCAATTTGTTGCACCACCTCTTCTCTGCTGCAGGTTAGTAAGTGCGGGATAATGCATCTGCTCCTAGTTTTTATAATTCTGCATAATAAATTTAGTACAAGAGTCTTTTTTTGTTCATATTTACCCTGAATAAAGCTAATAAAGCATGTAAGTTTTCAGTTTTATTGCTATGATGTCATTGCAACTAGTTGACATCAACTAGACTTTTATCACATTGTAGTTGACTTTAAAAAATAGTAAATTGTGCAACCCATAGTTAGAATAAAACTGTGAAGGGAAAAACTGAAAATAGTCCAAGGTACCAATTATGGGTTCTTTACTGACACATATCATCATAAGAAACTGATTTAGTATTATCTGTTCAGTACAGAGGACATAACAGGGGCTCTGGCTCCTGTTGGCCCCTGTTTAGAATTGCTCATGTTCCGCTTTTAATTCGTTTCACATTTAATTTTCTTTTAATTAAAACTTCATTTAATATTAATTCATTTCAATTCAATAATTAATTATTAGATAGACAGTGAAGACAACTGGCTCACAGACAGGGAGTCAGATTCCATAACTGAGTGTGTTGTAAGGCAAAGAGAACCAGTGCTTTGCATGATGAGAAAGTAAAGAAGTTGTAGCTATATATTTTATAACGGTCTTCTACAGAGAGGGTTATTATCATGTCAGCAAAACATTCAGTCCACGTTTAGAATGATTAGGTTTCAGGTTGGAAAGAAACATGCATAAGAAAAAACTGGAAATGGAGTTTCCGAAGTTAAATTTCAATCTTCAGAGATCACCTAAATTTACTGTGATCAGCACATTTTTGTGTGCGTGATTATTTCACACATCAGATGGTAAGACTGACAATAGAAGTCCTTTGGGCTTCTATTACCATTCAACCAGAAAGATAAAATGTTTGGAAACTGTTTCCACCAACACACACAATCTAATGAGATTGTGCATCAAGTTCCATTGGTGTGTTACCAATTCAGAAATAGTTTTTCTTAGTTCTGCAGAAGATGGTGTTGCTTTCATCTCTATGAAAATGAGTGTGTGACTTTGACTAATATGTGACGTTATTGTGACTGACACATTACATGTCATTTTCATATGCCAGGTGGTTTAGTTCTAGTGCTTTTGCTCAGTTTGCTGTTACTGTGGGTAATTAACTGTTTGTGTTCCAGGCTGAAACCCGGGCAGAGTTTGCAGAAAGGTCTGTGGCTAAGCTGGAGAAAACCATTGATGATCTAGAAGGTATGTAATAACAGGTCTGCTTTCAGTCAGTGTGTCCATAAGACCTTCTAGTCATCCAGTCCTCCCAGTTACCCTTGTTTTTGCAGGCAGCTCTTGCAGCTATAACTCTCAATCTGTTAGATGATTGGTTTTAAGCTATAGAAATACTTAGCTCCCCTTTTAGTTGACAGTCGGTGTGTGTGTGATTTTGTTTTTGTAAGGATCATTTTCCCAACAAATACTACTTCTGATAGGACCCAAACCCTGAGCCCCAGGCTTTGGGATGTTTTTTGGTTATAATTTATGTTTATACAAAAACATAAATTATAACCAATGAGCAATGTGCAATGAGTGTTTGTTTGGATGAGGGTTAGGCACATTCTAGGCATATTTTGCACCTGATAAAATATGCATTATTATTGTCTTTGCAGAATTTTCTAATATTGTGCAGGACTGTGACAATATGTGTTTCATTGATCAGTTTCTAAAGCAGCTGCCAGCTAAGGTTAACATCAGCCCGTTGCGTGTCATAAACGTGTCTCATTTAAGTCTTTTGAATTTAGCATTTGTTTGATTTCAACTTCATCTAAAAGGTGTGCCAGATATTATCCTTATCCTTCTTGTGAATGATTTATTTTGATGTGGCTAAGTTGGTTATTTTTTAAACCTTTATTCTTTTCTCTTTTCCGTTCTTTCATTTCAACGTGTTCCCATTTTTCCCTGTGTTGTCCTCCTCTCCATGTCCTCTTCAGACGAAGTGTATGCTCAGAAGCTGAAGGGCAAGGCTCTCAGTGAGGAGCTGGACCTGGCCCTCAACGACATGACTACACTGTAGGAGCTTCCTCCCTTCCTCTTCTCCTCTTTTGCCTCTCCATTTTCCCCTGTTGCTTTGCTGGTCTCTTCTTGTTCTGCAGAATTGTTATTGGCTGGAAGATTTCTAAACACAATGCAGTAAATTCAGGCTTTATTCCTCTTTCTACTCTTTTTTTCCTTTTAACTTACAGCCTCTTTCACTACTACCTGTCCTGAGGTCTGGAGTTAATGTCATTCATATTTATTTAAATCTTCTTCCCCCTCCTTTCTGTAATAAAACTTTTTATTCTTCTCAAATTCTTTATTTTCTCAATTTTCCCTTCTTTTTGTTTGACTTGACATTCTAACATTAACTTTGCAGTACAGAGAATAACGTCCAATTAGTGTGAGATGGCCACAACTCAGATACTGGTTTTCTTGATACTAAATTTCTCATCATTGTTTTTGTCTGACCATGGGAAAAACGTGTGAGAAATGTTGATAAGGTGAAGAGCCCCATGTATAAAACCCAGATGGTTTTATACATGGGGCTCTTTAGTCTTGTTTGGTTAGGTCTGAATTTCATATTTGGTGGTAATAACAGCACTAAAGTTAGCATCTGTATGAAAACTACTCAGAACTTGAATAAGGAGCTATTTGTGGTTTTTAATTAATCAGAATTAACTTTGATTTAGTGAATCAAAACCTAAAGTTATTTGATCAAACCTAGATTACAGTACTGTACACACTCTGATCCAATTCTTTTAAAGCTGAAACTCTTGCTAACTAGATGCTAACTTGAGCAAATAATATCCCATCAAACAAAGATTTATATATGAAAAATGTAAAATTTGGCTGCATTGTGGCACATCTGATACACTGTAAAACATTTAAGCAGCATTTAATTGTATCTACTATCTTCTACTCTTCAAGTCAAATAATTTTAGCAAGTTTTAGATTTCGAACCCAAATGTGAAAAATAAACTTTCACAAGTTGTGTTAACTTTTTATTATTTTTGTCAAACCTCTGAGAGTTGAATAAACTAAAGTTTTTAGCTTAGCAGTTAAAAACTGAAAGAAGAAAAAGACAAGAGTGGGAACTATTTCCCAGAGAGTTTAGCAGCATGTTTTTGTTTCCTGAGATGGAAGTGTGTTACATTGATTTGACTCTTGTGTGATTAAGGCAAATGCTTATTTAATGCATCTGACAGTTTGCAAAGCTTGAGGACAATGTCCTGTTTACGGGTCACGGGTGACTATGTTCAAGATTTCAAACTATTGAATTCAGGGTAAATCATGTGAAACTGAACTTTAGGTAACAATCGAACCATAAGGATGTTCAAAAATATTTCAAGAAAAGTTAAACATTCTGATTCAGATTTATTTGTACAAAAGAGTAAAAGACAAAGTATCAAAGATTAAAAAATAAAAATAAAGCATACCAAAAGGACAAGAAATACATAACGGAAAAAGCACAACAGTGTATTTCATCAATGACTGACAGTTGCCACAAACACCAGATCCTCCTGTTTTGTCCTGCATTAAAAATAGATATTGCTGTAGGAACAAAAGAGAACTTGTACCTGTTGCTTTTTATACTTGGAAGTCTGAGTCTGACACCATAAGGCAGAAACTGGAACTCAGCATGTCAAGGATGAGAAGTATCAGCCTTATTATGGCTTTAGTTTTCTAATGATTTGTTTATTGAAACAGTTCTGTAAGTGAGCATTGAGCATTAAGATCTTAATACTGATATGAATTACTCTGCTAAGGGCATTTCTTGGCCTAATACTAAAATTTCCAAACCAACAGAGGAGAGAAAAAGTCAACACTGATTCAATATATGATCTATAAAATAGGATCTATAAAATAAGATCATCATCTATAAAAGGGTTCATGAGAGTTTGAAACCCAAAGAGTCAAGTCATAGCCTTAAACACAGTCATTCGCTCTATGTCCTTCAGTGTATCAGGATCTGAACAATCATAAATAAACATATATATGACTAAAGTCACAATTCGGTAACTCTTTTTTTTTTCAGAAAACCAGTGAATATTATTTAAGAAAGTAAAAAAATAAATAAGTAAAACATAAAGTCGCCACCTGACTTTAAATAAGCAATATGTGTGAGCATCCTATTGGATAATTACTGCATGGAAGATTATGTTTCAGATGACAGCATTGCATCCAACTGGTGCAATTAGTTGCTTCTCATTTCTTAACCCTTATAAGATCTTAACATTCTGTTTACTTCCCTTGCTCTATGTGAAGGGAAAAAATGACCAGCCCTTCCAGAAGCCCCAAAATATAGCAGCTTACTTTAATTTGAAGTCCAAAATCTATTTAGCATGACAAAACAATCTATTTATCAGTTCAACTCAATTCAATTTAAAAATACCAGAATATGAAGACATGCCTGAGTGTGGCAGTTAAGACAGTTCCAACACAAGTTATGTGTATCCAATTCAATTTACTATGTTTATCCAAATCAATATATTAAGTTTTTTTAAAAACTGAATTCATTAAATGTGTTTAAAATAATTAGCTTAAACCAGTCTTGTGGGTGTGTAGGTGTGTATGTATAAGAGTGAATCTGTGTGTGACCTTTGAACTTTTTTCTGGTGTTTTTTTTTCTGGGTAATCACTTTGGGTGATCACTTTGGGTGATTACCCAAAGTAAGTACTGCTACTTTGGGTAACAAAATATTACCATAATACTTTGACCCAAGACAATCTTGGTACCCTAGAGGTACTCAGCAGACAAGACAGAAAGTATCACTTTTTCTACAGATGGGGTCAATTTAGGAAAAGTCATACAATCTTAAGTTGGAAAAACATAGTTTAAGGTTTTTTTGAATACAGCTTTTGATCCACCAGACAAGGGTTAAAGGAATCCATTAGTTGTACCAATACTTTGAGAAATATTCATTCTAATTTTAAAATAATGCAGTAGGTTGTTTAATTTTTATACATTTTAATAAAATATTGTCACACTGATGTCATGTTGATCACATTGCAATGCGTTCTTGGTAAATGACTCCTACTTGGTCTGACTGCGCTAGCTCCATCCAGCCAAAGCAGCAATGAGTAATATCTTTAAGCTTTTTCAAATTGAACTGGATGATTTCTTCCTCCAGCAGAAATCAAAAGAGGTAATGAAGATGAGGCGGACTAAATGGAGGAAGAGGACAGAGTTGGTAGTAGAAGCTGGTGTTTGTGCTTCAGCTTCATAAATCAAACACTGAATGAAATGTCCCTCTGATGTGTCATTAACTACAGAAAAGTAGTTCTGTAGCCCTGTGCCTGGTCCAGTCGGTGGTGTTTAGGGTCCGGTCTTCTTCCAAAGTCTGTCGGTGATTTCACATTCAGTATAGGAGTAGCATTAGCTCTGTCAAGATAAGAAGAGAGGCAGGTGAAGTGATTACCCATTACACCTATTGCCTACTGTACAAGCCTGGCATATTTCAAGATGACAACGGGCTAGAATTGTGAAAGTGGTTCAGGGAGCCACTTTCACACAAGGATTGGCCACTGCAGAGTCAAGACCTTAACCCAATTGAGAATCTTTGGGAGTTGCTGGAGAAAGTTTTGTACAGCAGTCAGACTCCACCATCAGCAATGCAAGATCTGGGTGAAAAATTAATACAATACATATCATTAACTTGGACTTGGAAATAAGTCAGTGAATGCCTGCCTTAATCAAGGTTACAGACAGTCCAACCTATTTTTGGCCTATTTTTTTGGCCAGGCAGAGGCACAGTCATTGAATGTCAGTCTGACCTGTACTGTGCATATAATCACCAGATTTTTAAAACAAATTAATAAATGAGACATTACAACTTATATTTTAGTGACTTGTGCTTTTAAAAGCAAAAGAATCTGACTTTTATACTAGACACATATGTTGGTGCAGTATTCTCCAAAAATGAGCCTTTCTCAAGGGATCACATACTAAAGCTGCTCTACACTCTCACAGCCAGCCTTCTTACCAGCTTGTTATTACCCACTAAGGTTTGGTTTTATATTGTGACAAAATGTAAAAAGGGTTTATTCCCTTTTTTTGTTCACTTTTCTATAACTAAAGAGCTCCTTGTAAACCTTCCTACTTAAATCCAGTCCCAATCTATTTGATGGTATAAATAAAACCAGTTTATAGACATCTCTGGAATCAAACATAAAACTCTTCAAGTCCTCTCAATACTTTACAGATTCCATCCGTACCATAAATATATAAATGTGTATTAATTTGCATTGGTATGGATGACCTTTTTGTCAACATGTCATTAGAAGGTGTTACATTTAGCTTTTATCCGTAATTGAAAATATGAAATACAGAACAAGCTGGATTTTTTTAACTTCAGAGAAGCTGGCCCAGGCTAAAGAAGAGAACCTGGACATGCACCAGGTGTTGGATCAAACCCTGCTGGAGCTCAACAATCTATAGAAGCTCCCGCTGATGGATGAAGGAACACCTGAAGGACCGGAGCACAGCAATTCTTCTTCTGCACCCGCAGGAACCATCATTTGCACTGTCAACTAAGAATCATTTTATGTGGCCCTTGTTATGAGCTCAAACTGTCTTCTAGTATAAATACAAAATAGTTTTAAGTCATCAGGAAGCTTTTGTTTAAAATTATATAATGGTGAATAAATTCTCAAATGCAATAAAATAACATTCAAAGGTACAATTTTTAAAACAAATGTTTCAGCTCTGTATCTCTCATTTAAAATCAGATGTTTCTTTTGCAGTTATATTCATATATTTAGATGTTGATATTTGCATTAAAATAATAAAGAAATAAAACAGCACTGGTCTCAATAGACCAGTGCAGTTTTGTCATATTTGGGTAAATTAATCACAAAAGGAGAACATGTATCCAATACTTGACTATGATGATTAATATCTGTGATGACCAAACACCACTCATAAGCAACATATATTTATAAATATCATTAAAGGATATAAGTCAAAATACATTAAGAACCTGATAGAGCAGCACATGATTTTATCAAACAAAAACTTGTTTGTTTTTACATTTTTCTGCTCTTCCTGTTTACCTGTTAGAACTTCCAAATCTTCTTGGTGTTTCATGGCAAAAAACTTGTTTAGCTTCTAATGATATTTGGTCAAATTAGAGAAATTAGTCAACGTATACTTTATTGTCAATTCACCATTAACAATAAAAGACAACAAGGACTTATAGTACTTACATATATTACTTATATTACAGTGAAACTAATAACTTAAAAACATCACATGATAAAAACTGATTTTCTGTTTCCACATCTTCAAATGTGAACGATTTGTGATTTTCTTTTCTTGAATATGAACTTGTGTTCTAATAAACAAATCCATAAAAAGACAGCTGTAATTTTATGACTTTTTCTTGCCATGTCAACTTTAAAGACATTGTTTTTATAATGCTTTGCATCTCCAATGAGCTTTCATATTTTGAAAGAGCACTTACTTAAAATATTTACCATATTTTTAAAATATTCAACAATTATTTTTAAAGTGAAATACATAAAATATTACCTTATTTACACTTAAACTTATTTACATAAAATATTACCTTATTTACACTTTACATCTATGTGAACAAGAGCCATTTTTTTTCTAAACTTTTACTAGATTGCCCTTGGTACTTTGTCAAAAACTTGTATATTCGATATCAACAGTGACCATTTATAGTGGAACTCTAGTTCTTCCTTTATATTGGTGAAAAATAAGAATTTAACTGACCAATAAAAAAAAATTCAGTAAAACTTAAAATAAAAAAAGATGTAGGAAGGAAACACAATATGCAAATGTAGTGTTTCAAAAACCTCATTTGTATTTATTTATACAGAAATTTTAAAATGATCTTGGGGATATTAGTCTAGTGTAGCTGAGTGAGTTTGCTTAAAATTATTATTTAGTTTTTAAGAAGAGGGGAAACATTTTCACAGGTCAAATACAGAAAGCATAAAAGGAAGATCCATCATGAAGGCCAAGAGAAAACAGCACAATATAAGAATCAACAAAAATATAAGCAAAACAATGGCAGGATGGAAGGGCACAACCATTTATAGCTACTCAACTATAGTGTCTTCTGGATGATTAGCTAGAAAATATTATGTGCTTTGGAGATCTATA
Organism: Poeciliopsis prolifica; assembly: GCF_027474105.1. Classification (NCBI taxonomy): domain Eukaryota; kingdom Metazoa; phylum Chordata; class Actinopteri; order Cyprinodontiformes; family Poeciliidae; genus Poeciliopsis; species Poeciliopsis prolifica. The sequence continues at coordinate 172,805 of NW_026562436.1, read as the reverse complement.
AAGAGCAGTACTAAAGCCTGGTGACACTAGAGGGGAAAAAAGTGTGTTGGCAATTAGCAATATGCTACAAACTGTATTTGAAGCAAAGCTGTCTTTAGATGGGCTTTTATGCCACAGGGCCTGATGCTGAGCTGGAACCAGATACACTGAGCAGCAGGACAGAAGGAGTCTGGTCGACAGCTGGGTGGCCAACTCACTTCATCTAGACTGTCAGTTGTAGTGTAGGAGCCATACCACGAAGTCATCAAATGATCTAAACACCACAGCAGTACTATGATATTGTATAGTCAAAGAAAAGCTCATTATAGGGCATTTCAACCTTGTAATAAATAATCAAATCAAAAGACATTTCAGTTTCTGGATCCAGAAGATTTAATGAGCTAATGAGCCAGCCATGTTATGGCAGCTTAACTAAGAATTTAATGAATCTGAATTCAGTGCATGACCAAACTACTCTACTCAGCTCTGAACCCAAGTGTGTTTAGTAAGTTTTGTTAACACAATGGGTTCATACCTTTGGATTAAAACTCTCAGCTAACAGTCCCTGTTGTGTCTGCATGTCAGGGTTTTTTTTCCCTGTCACTTAACTTTAGAACAGCAAAAAAACCCAAGACAAAGACAAAGAAAATTGTGTGTATTACAATTGTGTGTATGATGCACACAATTAGTCAAATGTTTCCCACTTCTTCCTAAGGTCCTCTACTTTCTTCTTGTGTGGTGTAAGAGGTGTGGCCATATGAAGCAGGTCCCCAAAAGGATCCGGAGGGTTCTGATGTTCTTCTTGTGCCTGCAGAGGCCTTGGCAGCATGTTCATAGGTGTGCTGAAGATACAGGCAGAATCCACCAAGCTGGAGAGGGCATGGCTACTGCCAGAGGAGCGAGGCGGAGTACCGAGAGAGGCCGCTGACGGGGCCAGCCCGTGGCTGGGGGGTAGGGTGGAAATGCAGGGGGACGGCTGTCTGTGGAGTCCTGGTAATGTAGAGAAGGGTTGAGGCTTGGATGGAGCTTGGATGTATGGACCTAATGCAGGACCATAGACGGCTGTAAAGGGATTTCCACTGACAGCTGGTGAGTAGTGCTGCAAAGACTGGGCAAATGGGTTTAGAGATATGTGAGAGTGAGGAGGAAAACAGGGCAGACTCTGTGGGTAGGGCCTGGGTGCTAGAGGTGGCTTGCATGCAGGTGATGCTCTGATATCCAAGGCATCTGGGAGAGCATCTGAGCTGCTCAAGGGGTCCAAAAGCCTGATCAGATCGACAGGGTCCTCATCAGGGTTTGGGGGCCCCTGCTGAAGTTCATCTGAGGTCATGCTCAAAGCCTGGCGGAATTCTTCTCTTCCTGGAGTAGTTCTTCCTTCACCATTCCCTGAAGTCTTGGAACGCATCTGCACAGCAGGGGGCACCAGAATAGTTCCCAGCTCGGGTGTCTTCCTTCCATGGGGTCGAGGAATGGTTATTTTACCAATGGCAGAGGGATCTAGAGAGTCAACTGCTATGCCAGAGCTTTCACAGAGAGGGGAGCAGGATTCCATTTGCACTGGAAGTTGGACAGACAGAGGCCTATCACAGGCAGGAGGCACACAAACAGGCAGGAGAGACGGCTGCTGGCCGAGACTGCCCAGCTTGTTGTAAGGATTGGAGAGCTTGAGTCCTGGAAGAGTTCGGGAGTTTTCACTGATGCTCAGGTCCAATCTCTGCAGAAACAACCAGACAAACAGAACACTGCATAGTTCATATTCCACTACAGAGCCCAGCGAGATTAAACATAAACCTTCTGTTATACTGCTGTTGCCTGCAAATCTAAAATGTTTCCTGAATTATACAAATGTGTTCAGTAGACTACTTGTGGTATTTAGTTTAAGCTTTTTACACAGTAAAGATAGATCTAATAATTTTACAAAAACTCAATCATGAAAATTTCACATCCTGCTAAAAGCAGGGAAACGGTTGGAGAGAGAAAAGCTGACAGCAGAATCAAGAACCGTTCTATCCTTGTCAATGAATGGGATATTTCACATGAACATTCATTTAAAGCACACATGGTTTCCTTGAGGAATCCTGCAAACCCAGTGCTTTCCATTCTGTTTAATTTCCTTTGTAGAGTATTATTGTATGTTGTGATAATATAAACTTTTATCCAGTATGCTGGGGCTTCTGCTGTTTATCCTGTAACTACTAAAAGATGGCTGACCTGGAAGCTGAACTTTGCTTGTAACTCTCCAAAGTCTTTTGGTGTTCTCAAATCCTCCAGACTCTTAGCCAGGGTGATTGGTTGACACTCAGGTTCATCCTGGCATCCAAAAATGTCTCCCAGCAGGTTCACATTGGAGAACTTGTCAGTAACTGGACTAGGAGGGGCAGTGAGGCTTTCTGCCCCCAAACAAAGATCGTCTATCAACTCCACCTCCTTCAGGGAGCGGTATGGCTGTGGCCTGCAGACAGACGGGGACCTTTGGTTATTAAAGTCTTTGGTAACACAGGAGTTTGTCATTAATAAGGTCCGTATGTTACCTTAAGAACAAGAAAAAATAAGGATCTTTGTGGCAAAAATGTTGAGACTTAGACTTCACATGCAAAGAGGTTTATTTTTAGGACTTAATGCTAGTGATAGAAATATAGACATATTTCACTGGTAAATATAGGATGGAAGTTCATAGGTCTGCTGAAGAAAAAGATAAATTTAAGGTGATCAAAGAGATGCATACAGAGGTGACCAGTCAAAAGGAGTGGAGAAAAGAAAGCTGTCAGGAAAGCCAGAGATGGACTCATCATCACAATGGAGCTCGTCTCCAGATGAATCCTCTGACAGAAACACTGTATAGTGACGAGTAGGACGGACAGAACTACAGAGTAAAGACAGAAAAAAGAGAACATTTACAGTGCATCACACTGATTATTATAAGTCAAAAAGAGACAGAAAGTAAAAAGGGAAATTAAGTAAAGAAGGACCTCTAATAATTTTTTTATAGACACTGAACATTAGATCTGAAAATGTTTTTTGGGAATTTGCCAGACAATTTTTAAACATATAGTGTTTTTAAACATTTTTAGGGATTTTTTTCCCTACAAATGTTGATCACTGCAACATTACTAAGCTAATTAATGCTTTTAATTTCAGATATTAAAAATTGTACGGTAACACTTCATCTGACAGGTCATGCATAAGACTTGACATGACATTGTCATAAACATGACATAACACCTGTTATGAACATGAAGGAGTCTTTATGAATGTCCATGACTGTTGTCATGAAGTGCCATTCAGTAAATAATTACACTTTTAATGCCAAGTTGCTCTAAAAGTTGCATTGAAAGTCCATTAAAAGTGCCAACATTAAAGTGTCATTATTTACAAAACAAGCAACATTACACACTCGCCTGTCTAGAAAAGACCTGCCCTTCTGAAGTCAATAACTGAAAATTATTTACATAGACTAGTGAAACTTTGAAAAAGAAAACTGTTCTACCTATTTCTTTTCAACCTAGAGCCTAAAACTAACCAGCTGAAGGGGTTCCTATTTTTTTTTTTATAATGTACCAAGTACATGATTAAAAGAACTGTTAAAAAAAGACCAAATGCATGTAGTCTTGAAAACATCTTGTACTGTATATGCCATGACTACTTGATTGAGAGGAGAATCATTACAGATGCACCCATCAGGGTTTTTTAGTTGATTGAGGTTTACAGGAAACCTGCCCACTCTGATTTTAAACAAATCATGACTTCTTTTTGTTGAATCCATAAAATGGAAACATGTGATGCAAGTTCTTTGATAAGAGAAGTATTGAATGCAACAGAAACTGAATAAACATTATTTCAGCTTAGGTAACAAACTACAGCTTTCTGACTTTTAAAAAGGCATTAGAGGGAATGAAACTCTACAGGCCTGCCAACCATCGATCAGAGACAATACTGAGAAGACAAGTCAATTTTGATCTCTAGTCTATTTTATTATTTCTACCGAGTTGGTCAGAACATTTTAGTAGCCCAAACGTCTTTAGTGCAGGTATTAAGCCTTTCGCCATACATACATTTTATTTTTTACTTTAGTGCATATAATTAAATATATGCTTACTGGTCACAGCTGCTTTCCAGACTCATGTTACTGCTTGGTCTCTTTAATAGTGTTGGTGGTACGGCCTGTAGTAATGACAAAGCAAAGGATGCAATCAACATCAATATGCATAAATTCCAGTTATCCAAAAACACTGAACAATTTGACCAGAGAGATGGCTGACCAGAGAGATCAGCAATCTCTCTGGTCAAATTGTTCATTGTGTTCACTGAATGCAGAGCTGTAATTGAACACAAAAAGTCATCCTTTCTGCAGGACAAGTCAAAAGAAAAATACCCTTTGGGAAAATATTGCAAATGTAGAGAAGTAGCAAAACAGGAAAAAAAGGTTCACAATGAAGCAATGAGTTCATATTCAATGCTTCATAGTCAATGTTATTCATGTAATTAAAATGCACTTGTTCAGATTAGCACAACTGCCAGAAAAATATTTTAGCAACTGGCAGAACAAAAACAAATATTTTTTGGATTTGAATTGCCTCTATTTTAGATCAAATAAGATGAGTCATCACTGTGGCTGACATCCAAAAATTATGTCAATTTGACACAGTTTAATCAATTTTGTTTCTCAAAAAATATCCCAAACAATGCCTAAGGTGGGTAAAGTGGGTCTAAATTGTCTTGATAAAGATCTTATTACAGGATTGTAAACCAGGTCTTTCACTGGTCTGCATGAGGACCATGAGGACCCAGGACAGCTGACAAGGGAAAATGGCAACACTCATCAACTCAGTTGGTCCCAGCTCATATACAAAACATCAACATTAGTTTATCTGCATAAATCTGCAATGATCTCAAGCATACCTCCTCCTACATTTCTAAACAGTAATATTCAGTAAATTAGAATACATGTCCTGATGAATCTTGTTTGTCAAATTAAAAGTAACTTTTGAAAATTACAGCACACTTTTCATTAAGCTCTCATTTTGGTTTTTAAAAATACTATTTCTGTTTATGTGATGTAATGATCTAGTCTTAAATGTTATGTTTTCACTGTAAATGAAAGTTGATTATAATTAACAAAAAGGCTTTCAAACATCCAACTGTGCAGAATTCTTCTATAGTGATAAAGTTCCTAAAATAAACAAGCTTTTCTATATAATTTATTGAATGGGTTTGTACTTCAAAAGGCGTTAAAAGTGATTTTATCTTATAATTTTTTCCCCTAAAATATACAATTTACAGAATATATTAATACACTGTTGGGGAGTTCAATTTTACTACATATAATCAAGCTTCTTATGCACTTTTCAGGACTATTCTGTCCTTCTTCCAATTCAGCCCACATTCACTTTAGCTCACCTGTCCAAAGTGCACGGTGGCTGGCCTTTGGGCGTCCCAGGTTTGCTCGAGTTCCTCCCTCATTACAGCAGCAGTGGAGAAAGCAAATTCTGCTGTATTGTTATCATCATTGGCTGCTGACCTAGGGGTGGTGAAGCCGTTCTCTCCCTGCTCCTGAAAATGGGAATCACATGAAGGAGGACTGAAATGCTCCTCGGGTAGAGAGAGTATAGGGTCGGGAGGGTTGCTGGTGCCTATCTCCTGCAAACATTTCTGGCAAGAGGCGGGGTCACCCCGGACAGGACATCAGTCTGTCGCAGGGAAACACAGAGATAGACAGGACAAACATGCACACACTCACACCTAGGGAGAATTTAGAGAGACCAATTTACCTGACAGTCATGTTTTTGGACTGTGGGAAGAAGCCAGAGTAAACAGAGAGAACCTATGCACACACAGGAAGAACATGCAAACACCATACAGAAAGACCCCGGGCCAGAAATCAAACCAGGACCTTTGTGCTGCAAGGTGTGAAATAAAAATTGTATAATTATTTCTTTTAAGAATTTTATTTAATTCTTTAGTTATTTAACATTAGTATTGTTCAGTCTGTTAGAACATGTAGGTCAAGGAGTCTCTGAAGAATCAGTTAGATAGGTTTCCTTTTGACCTCTCCTTGGAAAAGTTCCAGTAGGTTGTCAGTGACTAAAATAAGGTGCCAAAGTTTGTTAAAAGATAACAACAGAAAGTTTAGGTAAATACAGTAAGATTAAATAAGCCCTAAGGTTTAATAAATTTCTCCATTGAATGTTATAAGCTCAGAGTACGTACAAGGTCTTACAATGTTTTTGGTATGAAAAATTGTTTCATTAGCATCCTAATTTTTGGAAACTCACATATTTTGAACAAGAAGATCTAAATAATTAACTGACCTTTTAGTAAAGAAGAGGTTGCATCCTGTCCATCCTGTGGCTACATGACTGGGCAGTAAACCTGTTCAACTGTCTCTGGGCCAGGGAATGACCACATTGTATAGAGAGTCCTATATATTGTGAGAGCTTGCAGCTCCAAGTCAGAACTTATGTTAGGTACAGCTGTTGTGCTGTGGTTGCTGAGTGTTCTCCGTTTGCAAACGACAGAGAAATTTGTTATTTGCCAGAGTCTCAAGCCTGATCTGTTCCACAGACTTGTTTTTTTTCCCCAAAAAGGCAACAGTGCTACTAACTGTGCAGCCTGAGTAAGACATGTTTTATTTTATTTTTGTTCTTTTACTAGAGTAGCATGTTTTTTGTCCTGTTTGTTAAACAAATTACAATGCCATGCAAACTTTGTATGAACCCAATGTAATTACAAACTGCTCCTCAAAATAGATAAAATATATTATCCCTCCATCATAATATTTATGGTACAACACTGGAGAAGTAAAAGTGAAAAATGAATTAAAAGCATAGGGTAACCTACTCCGTAATAGACTTGGGTATATTACAGTAAATACATGAGAAACATTATTTACCTGACTGAAACATTTTGGTCTTAATAAAGATCCTAATCTGGCTATTGAGATTGGATCATACAATTTTTAGAACGCTTAGGGTAAATACCTGCAGAGTTACTTACCTTCTGTTTCAACCGGCTTTTGACTTCTTTGATGCGCATTTTAGCATGGTCCTTTGCCTGTTAAACAAACACAATTGGATCTTCACTGCCCTTGCAGTTTAAAAGCAACATGAAAGTTGAGTCTCAGGAGGAGGGGAAAGAAAGAGCAACTATTTTGTGACTTGTCATCATAATGTTAACTGCAGAAGAATTAACTATATTCTACAGAATGTGTTTTTTCAAACTATTTCCAAATTACAGAAATATAATACATTAAATGGATAGTTTTGAACTAGGAAAAGTACTTACAAACTTGTACACAGTCTTCATGGCTGGATTTGCCTTGGTCTTCACTGTTTGGAAGATAGCTCCACCCCCTTTCTGTTTCAAAACATTAAAGAGTTAGAGGTAGAAGTCACACCTTTAATACACAAAGTCTCACAAGTGAAACATTTCTGCATGAGCAAGGATGTAAAATCTTTAAATGCCTCCAGCCTTTATGTGATTAATTAATTGATAAATAATCTGTCAATCTAATGTAGTGAATAAAAACTGCAGCCATACATATGCCTGGAAACCAACAAATATCCCAACTCCGTCAGAGATCACAGAAAGAAGGAAGAAGTTAGTAAAGTCAAAAGAAGCTGCTCTACGAACCAAAGCATGTCCTAAAATCCAGTTTACAACAGAATATGCAGGACATGTAGGTCATACTATGTGCAATGCCAGGTTTTCAACAGCTGGTGCAAAAACCAGAAATGAGGACTTTGTGCATTTCCAGATTTTGGTTCTGAGCTTCCTCCAAGAACTTCAGGCCTACAGGCTGAGGCAGCATTCAATGCAATCTCTTTGGAAGCTATCTGTGTTACTGCTTCTTGGAATCTCTTCTGATACCTTTGTGATATTCTACACAGTGAATGTGGCCACTGTTTTCAATGGTGTTCAGGGTTTCCCTCAGTGTATTGTAAGCCTAGCAGCCACCATGCTTTCCTGTGTCCGTCTTCCCTGTAAAGTTCACACGTGTTTCCGGTTGGCCGGAGCGTTACTGGTTAATGAACCAGCGTTAACCACTCATTTTGCAGGTTCAGCCCGGAGAAGAGCTTTCGCGCCTGCCTCGTAGGCACGCATCACGCTGGTTTTATATTATTTTATTATTAGTTTTAGTATTATTTAGTCTTATGTTCAAATACTTTGTCCAATGAGTCAGCCAGAGTTAATGAGAGAAACTCATCCCATAAACTTGAGCAACCAAAGCAGACTCTCTGGTGCTTAAAACTCAATAGACATAAAATGGAAGAGCTACTAAAGCCACATTATCAGCATTAAATCAAATGACCCGTATATTTTACATCTCTGTGCGCAGTGCAGCAGGTCTAGCTCGTCATGTAGGATTGGTCCAAGGCTGTATGATGCCTTTAGGGGAATTTGACTTATGGGCCTCTCTAAAACATGCTAAAAACATCAGCAACTCTAACAGTGTCAGTGTAAAATAATAAAATAAAACTGATTGATTGAGTGCTTGACTGATTGGTTGACTGATTGATTGACTGATTATCTTTTCTATTGCGATTCCCCATGATTCTGTTGGTATTCATCATTCAACAGAGATGCCTAAAGCACTGTCAGTTGGGATGAAATAGAACTACAGCTATGACAGTAACTATCATTATATGAATCCTGGATGATCTGGATGACTGGCAGTCAACATTGTGTTTTCATGAGAAGATTAAGGGACTATATCTGGAGGCACATGATTATACCGATTTACTGGTATCACAGGTGACTTTGTTGGCATAAAATACTCAACTTATGAATAAAGAATTTAAAAAAAAATCAGTGCTAAAAGCACCTCCTGTGGCTGTCATCCAGGATTCATAGAACCATAATTACAGTTGTAACTTCCATTTAGTCCAACATCTGTGACTCTACATATCTATATTCAGCAGAATTATAATGTCCACAATTGAATTCTTCTTTCATCAAGCACTGCAACCTGAGCTTGGGTCAATGAGAAGTTGTAAAAATAAAAAAATATTAAAAGTTTCTGGGCTGCTTCATCTGCAGAACATAACCAATATGTCCCTTAGCATGGAATAAAATACAAAGAATTGTTGTGGTGTGATGCACATTAAAATCAGCAGACACAATTAAAGTGTATGTTCATATCAGTCAACTGCAGCCAGTTATCTAAGGGATTTCACCAAGTAATTTAGAATTAAATGGAAAAGCACATCAATATAACTAATGGATGTATGACAAAACAGCTCACCTTCACAGTAAGCAGCCACTGGTGGTAGGTACTGTCACTGCCTGTGGGAAGGAATCAATGAAACTCATGTCAGTGTAACTCATGACCAACAATACAAAAAATAAGAAACGTATTTCTTATGTTCTGTGCCTCTCCTATATAAAAAAAAAACACAGAAAGAGCTTCCCCAAGCCTTTTACCTTGTTTATTTTTTCTTACATAGAAAGAACCCCTGAAACAATGTTTCTGTATCTCATCTCTCTCCCTGTGTGACAGATAATTGTTCACAACTGTAATTAACAATTTACTTTCACCCCATGCTTTCTCAGGAAGATGGATTTCAGCAAAGCTATTGACTATGCTGAACTTTCTAGGGCCAGGCCCTTAACCTGGTCCTCTCAGGACCAGGTTAAGGGTCCTGAGAGGACCAGGAGGTCCTTAACCTCCTGGTCCTCTCAGGTCCAGGTTAAGGACCAGGAGGTCCTTAACCTGGACCTGAGAGGACCTTAACCTGGTCCTCTCAGGACCAGGTTAAGGGCCTGGCCCAACGGCACTAACTCCAACGGCACAAACACCATGTAGGAGTCTGCATGATGTGGAGAATATAAGTTTGGTTAGCATTACTTTACATCTTTGTACAAATGGAATATTAGATCTAGCATTAACATTTTGAGTAGATTCTAAGTTAAGTAAACTTAGATAAAGATCCACAACTAAAACAACGGTTGACTCTCTGAACTCACATAAATTACTAAGGAGGCCCTTCAGAGAGGGGAGTATCCAGCCATAGAAAAGTCTGTCTTTTATCAGAATCAGTCAAATCTTTAGTATTGGTTTAAGAGTTCAGTAAACACTAAAACTTGTAAGAAACGTCTTCTCTGGATAATCAAATGTATTACGATAATTCCCTTAAACAGTACATTCTAAATAAGTAGTCTCTAACCATATTATTTGCATGCATTTTATATTACTGAAAATACAATAGGTTTAGGAAATTATTTTACTTCCAAAATATTTCAGGTATTTTGAAAGAAGACAACCCTGCAGTTTTTAGATCCAAACTCATAGTTATTATTTGGCAATAGATTTTTGTGCCAGTTTGTTTAAAATAGAAATCAGTTTCTTGTAGAATCACTGACACAGAAGAACCACGAGGTCATAAATTTCGTCTGGAATGTGGAAAGGAGGAGGCTGATACAAGATGACTCTGGTGGAGTCTCCATATATTTGCTTCAGGGTTTTGTAGCAGGTCTCAAGCAGGGTAATAAAATATAACATTAAACAGCCCTGCAAGGGAGGACACACCTTCTAATGCATATATTTAAATTAAGGGAATACACATCCTTACAAAAAGGTCTGTTTTACAGCGGAAGATCGAATTGCTTTGTGCTCTGGTGAGCAATTCCCAAAAATGCATTTTTGTGTTTCTCCTATTGTGTTTTCCTTTTCAACTCGTTGCAGGTCACTATTTTTGTCATGTGTTGGACTTCTTGATGAGCTGGGTGTAATGCTAATGTAAAAATTTTTTATGCATTGAATTCTCTGGATAAAGCTCTAGATATATCTGAAGTCTGGGTATTTCTTTATTGGTTCCACTGCATCTGCGGAGACCTGAATCTGGGGAACTAGAGGAAAATTAGCAAGCCAAGTGAAGTTATTCCTCTAGTTTTTAACAATGATTACGCATCCTCTAATCCCATCAGATCAGAGGACAGCTGTCCCACTCAGAGACATGGTTCAAACACCCCCCTGCCATACATATGTTCGAATTGTAGTTAATTCGAACATATGTAATTCAATTTTAAGCAATTTTTTTTTGGCTGGATTTAATAATGTATTTCTGTATAATTTTTTTGTTGATGTGCCTTGAGGTGACATTTCTTGTACTGTATATTGATCTTACATTACTAAACTGAATTAACTTGAACTGACTTGAAAAGCAATCTTACATAACTTACATTATGGTAGGGGGAACATTGTGCAAAATCAAGTTTAAAATAAAGTAATTTACACTGTTTTAAATGTCTGTTTTACTCTTTAAACAGCTTTGTAGAACATATAGGTGGCTCACCAGCATACTCCCCCATGTTGATCTCGTCTTCAAAAATGTCATTGAAACCCTCTCCTGCATTTAACAGGTCCAAGCGACCATCAATGAACTACATTAGAAGAACAAAGTTTGGAAAAAGAAGATCCAAATTTTGCATGAACTCATTCTAAACCCATTGAACACAATTGATGTTAAAGGTGAGATTTGACAGGAGCAGCAGTGGATGCTGTACGTATACCTGTTTAAAGAGCTGAAGTTGAATGGCATTCTGAAGGAACTGTCTCATGGCACTGGAGCGATGGTTGATAAAAGTCTCCTCGTTGAATGTGATTGGTTCCCCCTAAAAACGTCAGAACATACAATGTGGGTCACATCGCTTGTTTGTGTCATGCCTAATTGTTTGTCTCTGTAACAATTAGGCGTGAAATTGTTGAACTATAATAACATGAAAATCTTGATATCTAGATACAGAAAAAATAGCAACTCCAACTACCCAAAATATGTGATTCTGAAGGCTTCTGGTTTATGTAATAATTTGAGGAATGAAACTGGTTCTTAGTACAAAACTGAATCTTATAAAGAGTGCCCAAAGATGAAAAAAAAAAAAGTTTTATCTGGAAACCCAGACTTTTCTATTAAATCAAATCCATTCCAGACTGACCGCTTCGAACTGCAGAGCATTCCTGTAGCTTCCAAAAAGAGATGCCTGACTCTTGAGAAAGGCTCGAGCCACACCATCTCCCGTTGTAGCTGAAACTTTCTTCAGACGGCTTTTTAAGGATGAAACCTACATATAATAAAGTTACACTCAGTAATACAAACTTTATGATGGCTTTCCACAGAATAATGAGCATTTTATCTAACAACTGTGATTTTTTAGTTTTGCCTTCCTGATCTCTAAACAGCCATTTGTAGGTGCCCAGGAGTTTCTCACCACATCATTAGGAAGGCTTTGAAGGTCATCATAGGGTGTTTCTAGGGTGTTAGTGTCTACATTCAGGAGGACCACATCATCCAGAGCCATCCCTTGAACTTTCTACAAAAACAACAGAAGCAAATGGCACAGTGACATGATATATTTTATTTATGAAACAATTTAAATAATCTCAAAGCTAACACAAGCCGAGCTAAATAATGCAAAGACTCAGATTGCTTTTCATGATCCTGTTCCAAGTAGGCAATAAAGTCATAGACCACTACCTCCATCAGGCTGGAATGTACTCCTATGAGGAAAGGCATTGGGGCACTGAGGGAAAAAACAGAAAAAAACAGTTTAACTAAGGTATGACAACACCTGAGACTGCCATTAAATAAACCCTATCAATTCCCATGCAGTTTAGTAGCTCTATAGATACTTTCAACAAATTAGAATATTATGAAGTGATAAAGTCATTTTAGGAACTATGTCACTAAACAAAACACATTATGTACATTCATTACATACAGACGCATGTTTGTAAGGCTTTATGTCTTACATTTTTTACTTAGAGGCAAGGAAAATATAACATTCTAAATTAGAATATTCTGTTTACATCTGAAAATAGAAATGTGAGCTTCATAAAAATTATGTTTAATACCTTACGTTGTTTGATTTTTCAAAAGGTACTTTTAATCTGACAAACGGGACTCACTGGGGTGTATATTCTAAATACTTTAATATGATTGTATACCCTTGCATACCCTTTGTACCCTTCCACTCTCGAAAATGATTCCTATGTGCTGGAGATTTCTCAATTAAGAGTCAGGTTTTTTGGAGTCAACACTGTTACAACACAAACAGCACTTCAATACACTCATTATGTCTTCAACAAATGCAGAAGACTGCAACAATTACAGTCTAAACTAAATTTTTTACATCTGTTTCCAGTATTTACGTGTTTTGTTATAGGGAATGACTTGACCAAAGCTTGACTGTTATTATACCAGCCATCAAAGCGAGGGGAAGAGGGAGTGGGTTGAATGATGACTGATGTTATGTCAGTCCTATTTACAAAATTAAGTTTTGGAGGCATCCTGACATCCTTCTGAGTACTAAAATACAAGAGGCCTTCCACATAGTAAAGCCTCCTTTGTCATACCAATGCTATGAAAAAGAACAGACTACATATATTTTTTGTTTTAAAGGTTTTATTTGCTCTAGTGGCCTTTATTTAAGTGGTAAGACAGGAAAATGGGTAATGAGAGAGTGGAAAAACATGAATCAAAGGTCATCAGGCTGGGACTTGTAACTTTGTGGACCATATCAAGGACTAAGGCCTCCATACAGGGATTTTACTTCACCTGGGCACCACCAAAGCACCCAGCATATTTTTCACATCTAGCAGTTTTGTCACTTTTTAGTTCTGTGTGACAGCAAACAGAACTGAATCTTTGAACCAGACCTGGATTTATCATAATACTTTCAAATTTAAGGCTACAAGTATGCATTTAGTTATTTATTTTCAAATGTTTTTTTTGTACTAGTGGCCTTTACTAGTATGAAGACAGAGAATTGGCACAAAGAGAAGGGAGAAGACATGCAGTAAAGGTCACCAGGCTGAGAATCAAACCCTGGATGGGTTTATTGAGAACCAAAAGCCTTTGTACAAAAGGCACCTGTGCTTCCCACTCCAGAATTTCTGAAAATTTCCTTACATTAAACTACAGCGTCACAGTTTCACTAATACACATTGTCCTTGGTAAAATTTAAGGCTGTTTCCTTACAAATTTTAAAGTTTCAAACTCACCAGCAGTAGTCTAACAGATGTTGAGGAAGCACAGGAATGTAAACATGTTGCCAGTACATAGGATACAACATGGCCGCAGATCCATGTACACAAGCTGTCAACTGGAGACAAAGATCAAAAACACATGTGACAATTCATTTTTCATCCCTCCTTCCAACAGCAATTTATGCATGATTTAAAAATACAATGTATGTTCGTCAGCTTCATATGGGCTATAAAAACAACCAAGAATTTTGAAAACAACTACTTTCATCCATTGTATTACTATCTGAAATCTTGCCACTAGATGTCACCGATTCCCATTCCAATAGGTTTTTCCATTCATATTAACTTCTGAGACGATGAGCAGGACAAAAAAAGAGGACACAAGAAGTACTACTTACAGTGCTCAGTTTGCTACAGCAGATGAGGATTCGACGTTCATAAAGCATACTAGCATACAAATGAAGCATGTTACTGACATCTACTGCTACAAAATACTCTGTTAGGTTTCTCTGTAGAGGAAAAACAAGAAAATATACATAGTCAGGACAGTTAGTTGTGGCAAAATCTCCATATGACACAAATAATTTGACATAAATTTTATAGGTTTTGATGAATTTTAAACTTCACAAAAGAGCAAAGAACACTATAAGAGGTCTAACTGCAATATTTATACATGTATGGTTGCTGATGTACTACTCTGAGCAGTCAGTACCCTCAGCTGTCTGAATTACCAAACCAACAGGACATAGTTGGTTTAAAGAGACCAGCTTAGATTTAAAAAAAAATGGCAGGAATTTCATCCTAATGTACTAAAGTGTATGTATCTATTACATTATCATCTCGATATCATAATATCCATTATCCATCCAAATGATAGGTGGGACTAATCTCCACTGGTCATTAAGCAAGATGCAGGGTGTTCACCTGTCTAGGTGGATTGTTCAATCCATGTAGAAAGACCCCTGACCAGGATTCAAACCAGACCTCCTTGCTGCAGAGGGACAGTGTTAACTAGTCCAGCATCCCACTCTATATTAATATCAACTCAAATCTATTTTTAAACTGTCATCACCTAATGTCCTATAACGTAGAAACTCATTGTGCCTTCTAAGCTAGTCAGGAGGCTAATGTTCAAACTGTGTAAAGACATTATGAATATTGAGGCTATTGACTCTCAGAGTAGAGAATTTTTCACTCACGTTCTCAGGTATGCTTGGGAGTTCCCTTATGTCAGGCACAGTGAAAAAGGAATGCTGGCCAAAAAAGAGACAGTGAGAGAAGTATAGACTTGCATTTGCTTAAATGATTACTCAGGATACTGATAAGCTCTAAAATATTCCATGCACCAAATTTAAATTTAAAATGATTTTTACCAAGATGTTTGAAAATGAGGCAAGAATCTCCCTTAATCTTTAGTTCACCACATTATCTACGAAGCCAAGACCCTGAATGTGCCACTCAAAATCATTAGTTACTTCCAGACCAAGGAAACATACTAGTTAAAATAAAATATATAATTGAATTCTGAATAACTTGGGACTACATTTTATACACACAAAACACTTCTGTGACAGTAAAATATCATAGGTGCTATGAATTTGTGAACAGAAATGCAAATGTGCAACTGCCATAACTTTTCAACTGATTTCAAATGCAAGTATTCTGAAGAATTGGAGCTTACCACACCAAGGTGAACGGGGACTCCAGGCTCAGGTATGGGGAGTGTATGTAGTGACACCAGGAGCTCTTGCCATTGGCTTTCCTGTAATATTACACCAACATCAACCCATACAGCTGCAATAAAAAAAATTCCACTGGAGTAATGACTAATTTCAAAAGACAAGCTGCAGAGTGTGGACATTAACTGCAGAAAAAATAAGCCCACAGCTACTATGAAGACACTAGACAGATACATAAATATATGTTAACATATACCATCATTACATGTGAAAATCAGTTAGTATCAGGGAGATCTATGTAAACTTAATGTTACATACTCTGTTTGTAAACAGAGTATGTATAATTGGGTATAATTACCTAATTATCATTGGGTAATTATGATTACCCAATGACAATTTGGAGACAAACAAGAACCAAATCTAACATGCGAAAGTGGAATGAGTCACCTGGCCTTTGACAGTGCAGTCAGCAAGGATATTCAGCAGCTTGTAGAAAACTTCAAACCACGGCAGGTAGCTGAGAGAAGATACATTTTTGATATACATTTAGTAAGTAGAATTTAGTTATTAATTCTAAATTAATTATTGGTTGTAAATTTATGGATTCATCACTATTTTTTAAAGGACTTCAAAAATAATGAAAGCTTATTTGAAAGCTTGCACAGATTATAGGTTGATTAGCATAGCCAAAATTAGGACTTAGCACATGTCATAAAGTATTTTTAACATTGAGTAATAAAAATTCTGATATTGCTCTTCTAAAACAATTTACTTTTCATTCAACTCAGAGAGAATAGAAAGTACAATTTTTTTTTTATTTTGAGGCTTCACGGTTATTTTGTTTTTCTCCACATCCTATTATCATATTACAAAGCATTATAGGGGCATGGGCACATTTTTTCTTTTGTGTTACCTTGCAAAACTTATAGGTTTCCTCACAATAAGTACAGTACCTTTTTTAATGAACAACACAATGTCTTTATTATTTCAAGGGCCATGTTTAAATTGTTTTCACAGGATTGTCCAAACAATATGTGCTTCAGATCCTGAAACACTCAGACCCACCTGAGAATGCAATAGCAGGTGTGAGCTCCCGAAGACAGGCGACAAAAACCAAATCTCTGTTTACTCTCAATGTCAGTCAACACAAATGTGAAGTTCTGGCCAACCTGGTTGATTGTTAGGCTGCAGGGGGCAGACATGAAAGCTTTCAGATATTACATGAAATGAAGAGTTAGAAAATCCAGACTGAATTCAGATATCTGAAAGATCAAACTGCAAGGTACCTCAGACTTGGAGGAGAGAGACAAACAGGTTCAGACCAACTCATAGGTAAATATAAAGGAATAGTATGTATTGTATTTTGAGCCTTTTGGGATTCGCAAAGAGAATCCTGTGGTTGTGGCTGACAGATCCAGAGAATATAGATGGAGAAGAAAACAGTGTTGGAAACAGTGTTGCAAAAAACTGGAGAATGAGTGAAAACCTTGACATGAGTGCGAGTGGCAAAATCGAAAGGACTTTATTTTCAAAATTATTTAAAAAGTAAATAATAATAAAAAAGAAATCTCCCTTAGGGAGATGCATGAATGATCACTTCTTTTTCATTTTCATTAATTCATTAGATTTCTTTAATTTTGTTTTCTGTGGTGTGAATTTGGCGCTGTTAAGTCCTTTTCATTTTTTCTTTCCCCTTTCCTTTTTTTATGTGTTTTATTGGCTAGCAGGATGCTGTCCTGGTGTACACAAACATTCTCATGCTGGTCCAACAGAGAGCACTTGCAATAAAAAATGTCAACAACTGAAGAAAACATGATGTTCTAATACGACTCCATCATAACTTAAGAGGAGAGTAGATTTAGGCTTTGCTTTCTCCAACAACTGTACTTTTCAGAATCAAAATGAACATTTCTTTTAATGTCACTGCAAGAAAGCACAACAAAATTAAAGATATAGCAAATTTAAAGCTATGTTTTAAATTTTGTTAATAAAAAAGCGTATTTTAATAAATATAAAAAGTATTTTTAACATGTTCATATGTTATATGTACATCTGCTCTAAACACAAAACTGGCTCTCACAGTACAATATATTCATTTAATTTTTTGATTAGATATTTTTAACCAAGTTTCTTGTCACATAAATAATCTAAGTCATATTTAACTTAAATTCCAACAGATGGAATTTAAGTTAAATTCCATATAATATAACTTAAATTTAACTTAAATTTAAGTTATATTGAAATACACTTTGTTCATATAAACAATAAATCTTCACACTCCAGGGTTACTTGTGGAGTGTCACAGGGCTCTGTGTTCTGTGCTTAATCAATTTGTTTTACTATATGTTTCCAACTGGAAAAATCATCAGACAGAATAGGGTACATTTTCATTGTTATGGTGAAGAAACACAGCATTATCTAGCCATAAATCTTGATTACAAGGTAGATTACAGGTAGGTCTTGAGGACATTAAACCTGGAAACTTTCTTCTTTTAAATTATAACAATACATACGTTATTGTCTTTAAACTAGAACATCTGAAAAAATAAACTTAATCAACCATTTGTTCTGGGTAGGATTAAAATGGACTCCGATAATAAAATTAAGAACATATGTGTTATTTTGTGTCACTATAATTGTACAAAGAGGTTTCACAAATGTTCTCCTTTCATCTCTGGAATACTGCCATAATGAGAAATATTTTTTCCAGGAGTGATGCTGAAAAACCAGTCCATCCATCTATTTTCTGCTTCTATTTTGTGTATTTGCTCTGTCTTCTGAGACGGTCTTGGCAGATGGCTTGTCCTTTCGAGCCTGGTTCTGGTTCTGTTGGAGGTTTCTTCCTGTTAAAAAGGAGTTTTTTCTCTCCACTATCAATCACTATATGCATACTAGGTATGAGGGATTGTTGTAAAGTCAATGACACAATGCAAGTAATTTTCTATGATCACTACATATTTGTCCAGCAGAATTGAGTGCAGCATGTCAATAATTCAATTAAATCTGCTGGGTTTCCATAAATTGAAACTTTTCTCAACTAAATTGAATAATTAACTGAACTTGACAAAGAGGATCAATTGTTATTTGAAATAAAATTATATTGAAATACACTTTTTTTCTAAAGTGCCTTGTGATGACATGTTGTGCACTTCTGCTACTTAGCAGCCAAACCAAATTCAACTTCCTATTATATTCAACTCTTTGGTTGTTGCTTGCTGTTCCTAAAGTACTTTATGAATAAATATTTCTATGAGGGATAGCAATATACACATTTTGCTTTGGAAATAATAGTCAAAATGCATGTTTGGATTGTTGAATCCCAATGATGTCGTATTTAAGTGTATATACCTGTCCATGCTGAAGGGGAAGCAGAACTTTGGCACAGTAAGAAGAGTTTCCTGTGAAACAAAAAGAAATTGATACACAATATATCTGACAAACTGTACATAAGTGAACAGATTTTTGCAAGTGGTGTTGCAAAGAGGGTCAACAGACAGAAATATAGACAGAAAAATAAAATTAACCGAATTGGATTTTATATACTGAAAGCAACTGAAAACAAAATCCCATGCAAAAGAGCAGCAGTGTGTCAATTATTTTTAACTCTTCGTAAAATATAAACGTTAAAGAAAGAAACATGGTACACTGTGTTTAAACCTGATCAGGGTAGTCAGCGGGAAACTGCCTTTGCACCTCCGGTCCTGTTTAAAGTGGACAGAAAGAAGTCAACAAATTAAAGTTCAATCATTTGATGTGAAATTCCACAACATTGTGCCAAATTCAAAAACATCTAAATAAATAAATAAAAAAAATAATAAAATAAAAATTAAGCTGTTTGCAAGATTCAACATATAAAAACAGTGTGGACAAGAGCTGATGAGGCAGTACACAGAAAATAAGCAACAGGAAGGACTTCTTAGAAATATAGCTGACAAGTTCTCCTCAGAATTCAGGAAATCAGTCACACACAGAAGAGGAAGAGTGACATTTTCATAACTATTAAATTAGTTTCTTCTGTTTCCAGTTATTTACTCTTGGAATGGTTCTTCATTAGGCAGCAGTTACTGCGTCCTCTTTGAAGTGCAGTAACCAGATGATGGGTGCCTAATTCCTCTGGAAGATTGCAGTAAAACAATCCCAAATAGCTAGCAACAACAAACAACTTGGGATCTGGACATCTTTGTCTTATGCTTAAAACAAAGCAAAAAATCTGTTTAGGACCAGTTCTATAATCATAAGAAAAAGATGATGACTACAACCTGGGCCTGAGTAGTGTGATCAGGCCCAGGTCCAAATGTCAGTTGGTCTGAGTCTCATTAAAGCTGCATTGCGTAATTTTTATTCATTTAGTTAAAACAGTCACTATTCCAGAAAAACTCTATCTGCTGACATCAGTGGCCATGCTAAACAGCCTGAGCCATGCTAACTAGACTGAGCATTCCTGGCAGACTCTGCTATTAGACAGAAGCTGTAGCGGAGCAGAGCGCAAGGGGGAGATGGGAAGGAAAACGAGCAGACATTACGACCCTCCTCCTTGCTCTGATTGGTTGTTTCTAGTTAGAACTGGGAGAAAGCAGAGCAGGTCCATTTTTTCATATATTATATAGCTCATACCATACTGTCATGACATGGTGAAAGTTTCAACAAATATGTAAAAATATGTACATGTTTATATACTGCAGCTTTAAACACAAAAATAGGACAACGATCAACTGTCTCGACCAGGGATGGGCAACTCCAGGCCTCGAAGGCCAGTCTCCTGCAACTTTTAGATGGATCTTCAACAACCTGAGTAAAATAATAAGGTAATTGGCAGGACGCTGGGGAATTTGACTGTTCTTAGGAGGTGATTCAGGTGTTGGATTCAAGTGTGTTGAACCAGGGAGTCATCTAAGATTTGCAGGACAGAGTTTGAGAACCAGGATTTCCCACCCCTGGTCTAGATTTATCAACGTTGTTGAAAAGTGAAAGGTTGTTCATTCAGCCTTACATCTTTGCAAGACTGAGATTAATGAGGACATGCGGGTTAAAATGCACCCCTTTCTTCACCAAATATTCTGACCTTAATAGTGTAAATTTGTTTACCTGACAGGGCCGTAAACAAAGATTTTCATGGATGTCTGATGATACAACGGCTAGATTAGAGTCCACGAACTTACCAGAGATATGCTGCCCTGGCTTAGCTACCTCCAAATACACTTCAAAGGTCGACTCTGGACTTTCCCTGGAACAAAAAGTGAAAAATTATATTATTATATATTATTATTGAATCTTGCAAACAGCTAACAAGCTTAAAGCCAAGGTGTGTGTGTGTGTGTGTGTATATATATATATATATATATATATATATATATATATATATATATATATATATATATATATATATATATATATATATATATATATGCGTGGTGGTGCAGTGAATGGGAATGTTCTGTCATTGATCCTCACTATTCTTAAGATGGACAAATGTCAGTTTGTCTGGAATAATACTGGAATTCTGTGACATTTTGTTAAAACAATACTCTGTCCTTGGTGAAATATTTTTAACATTTCCTCTAAAGTGTACCTGTTGTTTCATTGTGCTAATTGTTGTACTAATTATTGTGCATATTGTCCGTAAACTTTTAATATACTGACAATTTGTACAATTTGTACAATTGGCAATGCACTCTTGAAAAATGTGAATATTTTAAATACACATTGTAAGTTTTTTACGCAAGAAATGTTTTGTAATTGATCCTTCTTTGTACTGGTAGCCTGATAATTTTTGCAGTACTGTAGTGTGTATGAAGCATGTAATGTACTATGGCAAAGAAAAATAATAAGACATTGTTAAGTAACTGAAAAGTGTGCTTCGTTAGTAACTATAATGAAATAAAAGTGTAATTGGACAATACTCTGATCACACTACTGAAATATAAAACATGTGATCCTTTTATACTTAAAATACATTCTAAATATATTTTAAATGTAATTCCATCACAAAAATAGTAAGTACACTTAAGATATACTAATCAAACACATTTATATTACATAAAATGTAATACAAAGTATAACTTTAGTTGTTCCAAAAAAAAAAGCACATCATAGTATACACCCAGTACACTTTAAATTGTGATT
The DNA here is from genome assembly GCF_027474105.1 of Poeciliopsis prolifica. Lineage (NCBI taxonomy): Eukaryota > Metazoa > Chordata > Actinopteri > Cyprinodontiformes > Poeciliidae > Poeciliopsis > Poeciliopsis prolifica. The sequence continues at coordinate 151,043 of NW_026562436.1, read as the reverse complement.
TTCTACAATTTAATTACTTAAAATACATTAAGTACAAAATCTGTTGTTCCAAAATAACACACTTCAAGAATACTGACAATCAGTCTGGCTTCAAGTGTGTTCAAGTATGCTAAAATTTAACATGCTTAGTATATTCATTTTTTACCTAGCTGAGTTTTGCTCTCGCTGTTGGACCGCTGCTATGCGCTACTGAGACATAATATTTCACAGATTGGTGGCATTTGGTATTAAACAGTGTTTTCTCACATCAAACATCTCCTTATAGCTGCAGGACATACTTTGAAAAAATAAATACAAGTTTTTGAAGTCCTAAAAGCTTTTAGGTGATTGGCAGAATTGTTCTGCTCAGTCAGAAACAACCAATCAAAGCCACCACAAAGCAATTAGCCATGCTCTCAGGTAGTTTTGATTTAGTAACTTAGGATTGTTTATTTTAATGTTTGACTGTGAATGAAGTTTACTTTTTCATTTGACACTACGTGATATAAACAGTGTTGTGAAATTAATTTGACTTTATGTACAATTTAGGCTGTTGAGCCTTAGTGTTAAATATTGTATTACTAATTGCAAGTTTTTCAGTTGTCTTTTTGACTGAATATTTGCTTAACTGTGCCTGGAAGTATTATGGATTTTTTGTCTAAATTGATTTTATGGTTCCATTTTGCCAGATTGTGTAGTAGCATTTATGCCTAAAGAGAAAAATTAACCGCCAATCCATGTGATCTGTATTGGTGATTGACAGTGATTGGCCCTAATGGCTGATCGGTATCAGCAGGAATAAACCTGATCAGAGCAGGAATAGTTTATATTGATTGTATTTATTGACAAAATCTGTGCAGAAAAGTCATTTAAATCTTGTTTATGTAACCTTTGTCTGTTTTTATCAAAACATTACACATTGTCCAGGGGCAATAGGTGAAAAATACGCTTTTGGCTAATTCTGGCATTTATAAAAATGTTAATTAATGTGCATTGTATTTACCAAATTGATTAAATTATTATTACACAGGTTGGTCAGAAACAGCCAAACTGTTTCCCCTATAACAACTTGTCAGAGAACTTGCTGTATGACTTTAAACAGGCATTCTGATGTCATTGCATTGGTTTATTGCCTGTTTTTATTCTTTATTTAAAATGAAGTCAAAACAAAAAAATAAATTTTACATGTCTCTACGCAGAATAAACTTGTAACGAAATGAGACAGATAAAGAAGAAAAATCAAAAAGGAGTAAGTAAACAACAAATAAGAGATTGGTAAACAAACAAGAGATAAAGAGAAATTCTGCCCAATATAATAAATACATTGACACATATTTTTTTTAAATTATATATATAAAGAAATTGATGTAAATCATTTCCTCTAAATTGCTTCTTCTTAGCACAGTTCTTTCTGACACTTCGCCTTCAGCACGTCATCACAACAGTGTTACTACATTATGCCATTTACAATCATTCTTAAGGGTGTTACACTGAGAAGTAGTTCACCTGATAAACTTAACAGATGTGCGATTCTAGGTGTTTGTTAATTGATGTGGTTGCTAGCCTGAAGGAGCTGTGTTGTAATGTAGAGAATCGGGGAAGGGGTGCTGAACTGGGGACTGCAGCTCGAGGGAGGAGCTTTATGGGAGTGAACATTTATGCACCCTGAATGGGTGTAAGAATAATTAAATGGGTGTAAAGAATAATGAAAAAAGATAAAAGAAGAAAATAGTTATATACTGAACCTTACAATGACATTGCAATACATTACTCATGTTTGCTTTATCTTCACTATGTTTAAATCTCCCAGTGCACCGAGTTGCTGCCATGTGACTGACTCATATTTTAGAAAACTGAACAGCTGTACCGAATAGCTAGTGAGGGTAGGTGGCTTGACTTATTCAAAGGAATGCAAACTAGCTGTTGGTAATATTTCTGTTCACGCTTGCATTTTACTCATCAAAACTTTAGTTATTTTCTCTAAATAGTCAATTTTGGTAAATAACTCAAAAGAGAAAAAAACTAAAGAACCTGACTGAGCAGACGATAAGAATCACATATAATTAACACAATTTAAACCCATAGAAAAGCATGCTTGACAAGTCATATTCCACATTTTATCATTAACTTTTTTTCTGCACGTCAGGCCTGAAACCTCACACAATGTTTAGTAATAATGTCCCACAGTTACCATAACAACTGCATCTTTCATAATGACGTTCGGCGCCACTTATTTGTTTTTCTGTTTAACAAAAGCACCAACTAACTAGCAGCTTCTATGGATGATGGTTGATCTCACAGTCTAAAAGCCTTAATAATGCAATGTTATTCTCTGGTCGGATAAGTGAGGGTACTTCAACCAGTGTCGCAACAAGTCAAGGCCTTCCACATTCTTTCGTTCTTAGGGACTGTGAGAACAAAGCTAACAACAGCAGCCTGTTCACAACCTCCAGAAAAACTGCGGCAAAGTATTCTTACTTAATTCTCGAGCTCATCTTTAGTTGTCGTCCCGCCGTTGCTGGCAGAAGGTTAGTGGGCGCAAACGCGTTGGTCCGGGGATGTTTTTGAGATCCTAGCCTATCTGTCAAACACGGCTGTACAACGCCATAGTGCTCGCCCACGGGTATGTCACGCTCCATCTCGTAGCTGACGCTGGGGTTTGTAGTTCTCTTGTAAAGATCTCAGACACATTAAAATGCTTGATAAACTACAGGTTCCATACTACATAACGTGAGTGACGTGGTTTCTTCCAGCGGCCAGTTTGATTAATTCAGTCTCCTGTGTTTACCGTTGCTTGTCAGCAGTTCCAGCTGGGATTGTATAAAAATTAGACACTTTGCAGACAAAATAAAGAAAATCTGTAATCTTCTGAAAAATTGCCTTGCATTTATATTCTGCTATTGTGAGATTTTAATACAAATAAGCCAGGTATGTTATTCATTATTAATTTTAGTTATACTTTTTATAATTATACTGGCAATCTAACTGTTCATAGTAAATTTTGAATGTTGCGATGTTAATGTCACTTTATAAAAATAAAGCATCCATTTATTAAAATAATACTACCATGTGAGATTCAATTGGTAATACAAGGATCCATATTGGAATCATTTTTCCTCCAATATTAAACTATAGAAGGATCCTCATTCTCTAAATTTGACACATTATGACCATATCGGATGTACTTTTCTTTTCAGATACTACCTACAACTGTGTCAATTATGTTTTATTTGCTAGTAAGCTGTCAAGTTTTAGAAAAAAATACACAGTACAAATTCTCTTACACTTAGTTTTGATAATTATAAAATATTTGTTATTGTTCTTCTTGATCTCAGTTCTGTTTTTACTACTGGTATTAATGCGCTTTTTTTTAGTGACACAATTGCTCATTACAAAAATATGTCTTTCGATCTGTGTTTCTTATAGTTTTGTTTTCAACAATCATAAAGTTGCTGCAACTGAATTTGTTTGTATGTTTTAAGTTTGATGGATTTTCTTAAAATGAAGAGGGAAAAACTTGTTTGATGCACGGATAAATAGAAAATATATCATTTATACTTTGTAGAGATTTGGTTGAACTTTCAGAGCACATTCAAGAATGTTGGTATTACTTACAATTACAATTAGAAATACAAACTATCTGACTGAATTGCCTCCTGTTAGCTAGGTTATTGCAATAATAATAATAATATTAATAATAATAATTCTAGGTCTTTGTGTTCATTACTCCTGTCAGTTCACTCAGTTCTCCACCAATCGGCGCCAAAGGGCCCGGTTGGCGGAGTTGGCTGCTGCTGGTGTACACATTATCTCGTTTAGTAACGAAAACATCAAATAGGCTATCTTCATTGTCAAATCAGTCTATGACATAAAAGAAAACCTTAAACAAAAGGGAATAGAATGTCGGAGCTCGAAATCCAGTGCGGAACGATATCTCCACGAGCAAACTTGTCGAAAGATGGATTTTCATCACAGAAAAGAGGGTCGGACAAAAAAGGTGGCAGGCATAAACTGGTTTGTGACTGGACTGGAAGGGCGGCTTCGGTAGAGGATAACGATGTTGATATGGATTTGACTAATTAGAGTCAAGTTGTTAGTGGAAGAGAGAGAGAGAGAGAAAGAGGCAGATTAGAGCGAGAAAATGAAAGTTTGGTTGGGACACAGGTTAGTAAAAGAACTTTGAAAGAAAACAGTTCAGATGAAGAAGATTGTTAAAGAGAAATTTAAAGTAGCCTAATTCTTAAATTTAAAGTATTAGATGATTCAGCTAGGTCCAGTAGCACCAGATGAATCTTCGTGCCATTTTGTGGTCGAAGAGTGAACTGCACTTGGTTCATGGAGCTGAAGTGTCAAACGGGAAGGTGATAGGGAATTTGGCTGATAATATTACTTTGTTGGGATTTATCTGATAGTTTAAATTTCAGTGGGAAGCTTTAAAACAGAATCCTGGGTACTTTTGAAAAACTGGATTAGCTGATTCTTGCCACTTCAAGTTGCAGATCCTGCCCAGATCAAAGAAATGTTTTTGCTTAGTGCTGTTTTTACATATTTGGCTGTTTTTAACTCATTTCAATGAAAAATACAACTGGACAAATAGGTTTATAACATTATTATAATACAATTGTTGTAAATGTCCTTTGAAATGAAACAGTTTTTTTTCGGGTGTAAAACAACAGTTCTGTTACTGACAAAAAAAGATAATAAATCCCACCTCATCCCCAGCTGTGACCTGGTCAGCATGTGCATCAACCCAGAACCAGTCCAGAGGCCTGATATTGTTTTCATGCTACAGATAGCAAAACAGATGCACATTTGGACTTCCAGCACCTGAACGCCATGTGGAGCCCACTCTGCCTAGTCTGAGGAGTTTGGCTACAGCTGCTGCGTCAGAAACCAGCCTTGGCTTCTATTTCTCAAACAAAATCTAAGAGATGTGCTTAAGATGTTTTTCTGTGAGCACTTCCAATCCATTTGTCATGAGTGTGGTAAAGAGGCACAGTACCAGAATTAGCGTTCAGCAGGTGAGTTTTCTGAAATGTTTGTTTCACGTCATACCTTACAGTTATTAGACTTAAGTTCTAACAACTGAACAAATGATTGGGGCCAAATGAAGAGCGTCCCAGTGAGTCATAGACTGAATGAGCACAGACCTACTGATCAATTGTTTTGTTATTTCTAACTTATTCGTTCCTTTCTTCAGATAACCACTTCAGTCTTACGTTGTTGGAAGACTTAAAGACTGTAACTTTTTATTTAAAAAATAATTTTAACATATTTAACTTTCACCATAACAGTGACAGTATAAAATAATTTGTGAAAAAAATCAATCTCTATCACCTCTTCCCTGAGCTATTACTTTCATCAGACAGCAACAACAACCAATCAGAGCCAGGAGTGTCTTAGTGCTGTAAATCATCCTCAAGTACTCCCTGCTAATGGCAGAGAAACAACTCACCATTACAGGAAAACAGTTAAGGGGAGGAATAAGCAGTACCACAGGAGTGCTAAGACCCACCTCCTGGCTCTGATTGGTTGGTTCTTGGTAGCACAGGGAGAAGACAGAGGAGGTCAAGTTTTTTTTCAGATTATCTTTCTTTGCTATACTGTCACGGCACAGTGACGGTTTCAACAAATATGTAAAAGATATGTTTTTATAAAAGTTACATACTGCAGCTTTAGTGCCATTTTGAAACCTTTTCAATGTTTGGTTATTCCAATTGGACTAGTAGGGAGGCCTGTGAAGCCACCAAATTAGCTGTTTATAAGTGATGTGTATGACTTTTGTGCTTATTAAGCAGCAGAGAAAATCCAGCCCCATGCTTAACAAGAATTCAACATTTTCAGCGTTAAGAATTTAGTTTCTATGAACACAGATCCTGCCAAAATTGAGAATATAAGAATAAAAGGCTAGATAAAGTGAGTAATGTGCCAAATACTTCATCCTAATTATAAAATGCAAGGACTGTCACTACTGATTTGATTATACAGTGATTTACTGTATCAACTTATCACTTATTTTTCCAATCTTAGTTTAACTAATTTCTTCAATTCATTTGTTTTCTCATTTTGCATTTAAGATATTTTACCATACATTTCAAATGTTCCATACATTAATTTTCTTTATACACTGATGTAGTTTCTCTAATATTGGCTCTTTGCATTTTCTCCCTTCTTATTTTCTGTCTGCCCGTTTATTTAGATTCTATTATTTCCTAATGTTCTTTTTTTCTTTTTCTTCTAAGTTAGTGAAGGGATTATATGTTTCAGAATGACGTTGTAGTTGATTCTTAAATTATTTTCCTCAAAATTAAGACAGTGATGCAATCTCTTTCAGCTTGATTTAATAAAAATGCCAATTACAATTTTACAATTTTAATTTTTGGCAGTATGCTTTCCAGAGCCAGAATGAATAAGTAAAATATTTCACTTCTTTATCACTAAACTGAATTGAATTCAGCCTTTGACTTTAATTTTCAGTCTGAATTATTCAATATTTAAAATCTCTTAAATGGTCAACAGTAATATGTGTTCCTCGTTTGTTGAACCAAAATATTGAGGTTGATAAAAAAAAAAAATCAGTCAACTCAAAACTTTATTGTTGACCATGGACATAATGTGTGTCAGATGTTCTAAAGGGGAGAGGTACAAAAAAAAAGAAACATTTTAGGACGTGTCCATAGTTTGGATGGACTCCTCCACCACCTCCAGGTCCAGCGGGGTTACACACTTAGATAACACAGCAGTCGTTCCTCTTTTGTACTTGTAATCACCGGTTCTGCATTAAGAAAAAGAACAAGATAAAGTATAAATCCTTCTTCATTATGTGTGGTGTGTGGACCACATCAAGAACAAAAACAAATTCAAATCCATGGTTCATTTGCACACAACAGGAACCATCGTCCTACAGACAAGCCATGCATGCTAGCTATTAGGGATGCTCCGATCAGGTTTTTTTGCAGTCGATTCCGATCGCCCATAAGGGCCAACCCAGGTGATCGATCATTGCCGATCACCTGGATTGGCTATCTGGTGGAGGTTGGACGGTGCTACGTCTGTGAAATATCAATAGTGCATAGTCTAACAGCGGAGAGCAGAGTACAGCATCTTCCACTGCTAGCCCGGTGACTTTATTTTTTGGGTTGTTTGTTTAGCACATCTGGGTGAGTGTTGGAAATTGTGTGCTGCTTTACCTGCTGTCTGATTGCTCCGGATGTCTTTTTACCTGCTTGAGGCTCAATAACTCAGCATATTCTTATAAATGTATTTTTTTTAATGTCATATTAATTTCAATGTCCTGATCCTGAGTTTGAAATGCTTCACACTCAAGTATTTTTCTATCTCAAGATGCAAACTTCCCCATTCACTCTCAGAGTTATGGTTAAACAACACATTGCTTAGGATTTGCTCTTGCGTGCTTGGTCAGTGTGAAGGAACGGGGGAGATACACTGTAAACAGATTCCTGCAGACTGCAAAGTGACTTACAGGTGATCGGTTTTTGTGATTGACAACAAGAGGCAGTGATCGGCGATCACAACATACTTTTCCACGGAAATTCGCCAATTATGATTGGTGGCCAATTGATCGGCACATCTCTACTAGCTATGCAAAGTTGGTAAGAGCTGGTTAGTAGAGAACTCTGGTGGCTGATAAGTCAGTCTGCACTAAAACACTCCATTTTACTTACAGCTGCAAGGCCTCAAGCTCATTTAGTCTTCATGGAGAACAAGCAATGAAACAAGTTGTCAGCCATTTCATAAACTGATGCAATAAAGCTGCTTTTTAGGAGGCAAGATGCATTATGCACTGTATTCATGGTGAGACAAATTGTAACACAAGTTATGCCACAACAACTATGCACTAGTGAAATGGGATTCATTTGGTGCATCTCATTACACTAGTGGGATACACTAGCCTCACCTGACCCCCTTCTTGTTGGCCTCATCGTGTGGTCTGATGTAGTCCACGTTGCCCTTGGTGATGACGGTGAGGTCAATGTTACTGCCAGAGCCCAAGTCGTTAAAGATGCCTGCAGCGATGGCGTCACGCACCAACCGCTTGGCTTCCTCCTCCTAATAGAGCAGCAACATAGAAGCTCAGGTGAAACGTGAGCCATCATGATTACTGAACTGATGTTACTGATGAGCAGAGACTGGCTCACCTCCAGGTCTGGCTTGTAACGATCTTCAAAAACAGCCATGGCAGCCAGGGAGCCAGAGCCTTAAGAAGAATGAAACTTGGGTCACTGACCTAACACTGTCCTTACCTCAGTAACCCCAGTAACCATAATGCTTTGGGTTACCGGGGTTTGAAAAACCAACTTGAAGACAGAAATAAGACTGCTTCGTTATTGACAGGCTATGTGGTACAGATTTATTCAAAGAAGAAACAAGTCTCGGGGAGAAGAGACTGCTGCTGCAGAAAGGTGCAATTAATAAAGAATGTTGGAGTGTCTTCCAAACAACTACAACAATCAGAAAAGAAAAAAAGCATAGGAGCAAGTTCCAAGCAGTAAGAATAAACTGAGTAGTATTTCTAAATGTAGTTTTTATTGAGCCTGAACTGAACCCACAGATTTTTTATGTACTTCTACTGAATGTGATTAGTATTTCTTGATTTTGTAGTGAGTCAAGCAGTTCTCATCCTGTTGACTTTGTCTTAACCTGCGCAGAACAAAAAAAAACAAAAAAAAAACAATTTGAATCTGAACCTCTACCTGGTTTAGAAAATAAAACCCTGAAATGAAGACTGGTTGACAATTCAATCTAATAAGGAAACATCCATTTTACTGTATAAATTACTGACTCCAAAACAACGTCAACAGTCTGGAAACAGTAGTTCGTCTTACTCTTTTCCACATCTATCCAGAAACAAGTGAGGATAAATGGAACAACAAAAACAATGTAAAACAAATAAAGAAAACTATGGTTTGCATTTGAACTATCAGAAAAGCCAGAAGCTGTGCTAATGAGACAAACTGACCCATAGTGACGTAGGGCAGCTTATCAGTGGAACCATGAGGGTAAATGCTATACAGGTGAGGTCCATTACAGTCCACTCCGCCAAGGACCAGAGCAGCGCCAATGTAGCCCTGATACCTGAAGACACATACACACACACAAAACTGCTCACTCACAAGTCAAAAAACAAACAAATTACACATTTACCAGACTTAAACAAAAAAATAAATAAATGGATATTTTACAGACTGACTGCAGTGTGATGCCATGAGTAGCAGATATACAGTCATGGCCAAAAGTATTGAGAATGACAAGTATTATATTTTCACATGATCTGCTGCCCTCTGGTTTTCATGTGTGTATGTCAGATGTTGTCATCACATAAAGAAATACCACTTAAATAATGTGATGAGTAACAAAAGCTCTTATTGACAGTTAGAATGAGTTAATGCAGCAAGTTAATATTTGCAGTGTTGACCCCTCTTCTTCAGGACCTCTGCAATTCTCCCTGGCATGCTCTCAATCAACTTCTGGACCAAATCCTGACTGATAGCAGTCCATTCTTGCACAATCAATGCTTGCATTTTGTCAGAATTTGTAGGTTTCGTTTGTCCACCCGTCTCTTGATGATTGACCAAAAGTTTTCAATGGGATTAAGATCAGGGGAGTTTCCAGGCCATGGACCCAAAATCTCTATGTTTTATTCCCTGAGCCAGTTAGATATCACCTTTGCTTTATAGCAAGATGCTACATCTTGCTGGAAAAGGCATTGTGCATCACCAAACTGCTCTTGGACGGTTGGGAGAAGTTGCTCTCGGAGGACATTCTGGTACCATTCTTCATTCATGGCTGTGTTTTTAGGTAAGACTGTGAGAGAGCCGACTCCCTTGGCTGAGAAGCAGCCCCACACATGAATGGTTTCAGGATGCTTTACAATTGGCATGAGACAAGACTGGTGGTATTTATTATTCTTATATTTGTATAGCACATTTCAGCAGCAAGGTACTTTACATCATAAACACAAGAACACAAAGTCATGCAACATAGAATAAACAATACATTGTTACATATTACATTGCAAAAACAATTCTTAACAAGTGTGTTTTTAGTTGCAATTTAAAGGAAGTCAGGGTTTCTGCTGTTTTACAATTTTCTGGATGTTTGTTCCAAATTTTTGGTGCATATATGCTGAAAGCTGCTTCTCCTCTCTTGGTTCTGGGGATGCAAAGCAGTCCAGAACCAGTAGACTTGAGAGGTCTGGAAGGTTGATACAACAACAGCAGATCTTTGATGTATTATGGTGCTAAACCGTTCAGTGATTTATAAATTAACAACAGTATTTTAAAATCTATTCTTTGAGCTACAGGGAGCCAGTGGAACGACTTTAAAACTGGTGTTATGTGCTCTATCTTCCTGGTTTTAGTGAGAACGCGAGCAGCAGCGTTCTGGATCAGCTGCAGCTGTTTGATTGATTTGTGGGATGGCCTGTGAAGACGCTGTTGCAATAATCAATGCGACTAAAGATAAACACATGGATGAGTTTCTCTAGATCTGGCTGAGACATTAGTCCTCTAATCCTGGAGATGTTCTTCAGGTGATAGAAGGCCGACTTTGTAATTGTCTTTATGTGGCTCGCAAGGTTCAAGTCACTACTCCCAGGTTTCGGGCCTGATCGCTAGTTTTTAGTTGTAATAACTGCTGTGCATTGACTCTAGATCGTTCCTCTTTAGGTCCAAAAGTAATGACTTCAGTTTTGTTTTTGTTCAGCTGGAGAAAGTTTTGGCACATCCACATATTTATCTGTTCTAAACATTTAGTCAGTGATTGGATGGTTCAGAGTCACCTGGTGACATTGTAATGTAGAGCTGTGTGTCATCCGCATAGTTATGGTAGCTAATATTATTTCCTGTTATAACCTGAGCTAGTGGGAGAATATAAATATTAAATAAGAAGGGTCCTAAGATTGAACCTTGGGGTACCCCACATGTGACCTTTGACCTCTTTGATGAGAAGTTTCCAATAGAAACAAAGAAATCCCTGTTCTTTAAGTAAGATTCAAACCAGTCGAGCACTGAACAGGAGAGTCCGACCCAACTCTCCAGTCGATTCAGGAATATGTCATGGTCAACAGTGTCAAAAGCTGCACTGAGGTCCAACAGAACCAGGTCCAACAGAACCAGCACTGTGGTTCTCCCACAGTCCGTATTTATATAGATATCATTGAATACTTTTACGAGGGCAGTCTCCGTGCTGTGGTGAGCATGAAAACCAGATTGGAAAGAGTCAAAGCAGTTGGTCATCATGAGGAAATTATTTAATTGTTTACACAGGTTTTTCAATAACTTTGCTGATGAATGGGAGGTCAGAGGTCAGCCTGTAATTCTGCAGTAGCGATTTGTCCAGATTGTTCTTTTTCAGCAGTGGTTTGATGACAAAGCCTGGGGGAAAACACCTGATGTAGCGATGAGTTACTATTTGGATCAGATCAGCAGCAATAACAGGCAGGACTTTCTTAAAGAAATGTGTGGGTAGGACATCTAGACAGCAGGAGCTCGAACTTAATTGACTTATAATTTCTTCTAGGGTTGTATAATTAAGTAGTTGAAAATGGGTCATTTTTTCTGTATTTGTTCTGTTTGGGTACAGCAATGGTTCTGGCTTTAGAGTTAATGTGCAGATTAATGCTCTGATTTTTTTGAATTTTCTCTGAAAAGAAGCTGGAAAACTTGTTACAGGCAGCATTAGATTGGAATTCAGGTGGTAACATCATAGGAGGGTTTGTGAGCCTGTCAACTGTTGCAAATAAAGTTTGAGCATTGTTGATATTTTTGTTTATGACATATGCAAAGAAAGCCTCCCTTGCATGTTTTAGTGTTAAGTGACAGTTACGTAGTCTTTCTTTATAGATGTCATTATGAACGTGAAGTTGAGTTTTACGCCATTTTCGTTCTGCTCTGCGACAGAGTTGTCTTGCAGATCAAACTGTTTGTGCTTTTCTCCATGGAGATTTCTTCATACCAGACATAACCTTCACTTTAATTGGGGCAATAGAATCAATGATATATGAAACTTTAGACTGAAAATCATATATCAACTTATCTACATCATTACAGCTTAAGGGTGAGGAGGAAGAGTAGATTTGATTAAATGTTTCTGCTGTGTTTTCTGTGAAAGAACGTTTTGTGACAGCAGCTGTTTGTCCAAGCGGGTCAAAGAATAAACAACTTTCAAAGATAACAGCAAAGTGATCTGACAGGGTGACATCAGTTACAGAGACATTGGAAATATTCACACCCTTACTGATAACCAGGTCCAGTGTGTGTCCTTGAGTGTGTGTGCTTGTTTGACATGTTGTGTTAAACCAAAATTGTCTAAAATATTAAAGAGCTTTTAAAAGTAAGAAAATCCCCCAGTCCTTAGATTTGGAGTAATCCAGTTAAGATGTCAATAATGTAAATATAACTATAAAAACTGTCGCCTTAAAAATAAAAATAATTCACAGGCAGAGTTATCAGTAAGGACAAGAGAGAGCAAGATAAGCTGTTCCTCCTTCGGCAGTCAAAGCACATGTGCGAGGTGAGCACATGGTAGCATGTGAATCATCTCGTCTTCTCCGAACAAGCCGTTTTCCAGATGTCCCAAACAATCGGAAAGGGGATTCATCAGAGAAAATGACTTTACCCCAGTCCTCAGCAGTCCACTCCTGTATCTTTTGCAGAATATCAGTCTGTCTCTGATGTTTTTCCTGGAGAGAAGTGGCTTCTTTGCTGCCCTCCTTGAGACCAGGGCTTGCTCCAAGAGTCTCCGCTTCACAATGTGTGCAGATGCACTCACACCTGCCTGCTGCCATTCCTGAGCAAGCTCTGGACTGCTGGTAGCCCGATCCCGCAGCTGGAACACTTTTAAGAGACGGTCCTGGCGCTTGCTGGTCTTTCTTGGGCGCCCTGGAGCCTTTTTGGCAACAATGGAACCTCTCTCCTTGAAGTTCTTGATGATGCAATAGATTGTTGACTGAGGTGCAATCTTTCTAGCTGCGATTCTCTTTCCTGTTAGGCCATTTTTGTGCAGTGCATGTGTTTCTTTAGAGAAACAGAAGAGAAACAATGATGCCAAGCACCAGCCTCTTTTCAAAGTGTCCAGTGGTGTCATTCTTACTTAATGATGACAGATTGATCTCCAGTCCTGTCCTCATCACCACCCACACCTGTGTTAATGGAGCAATCACTGAAACAATGTTAGCTGGTCCTTTTAAGGCAGGGTTAGGGTTGAAATGTGTTTTGGGGGATAAAGTTCATTTCCTAGGCAAATATTGACTGCAATTAATAGCTGTTACGCTGATCACTCTTTATAACATTCTGAGTATATGCAAATTGCCATTATAAAAACTGAAGCAGTAGACTTTGTAAATATTAACATTTGAATCATTCTCAAAACTTTCGGCCATGACTGTATATATCATCTTATTCAGGCATTGGAGAGACTAGCCACTTTTATACTTGGGAGTGTCTGCATATGCTGTGTTTAAGGAAAATTATTGTTGATTATATAGAAGAGTTATGGATTCAACTTGTTGATATGACACAACTTTTTATGAATTGTGTTGTCCCCCCCCAAAAAAAACTATTTTTTTTCTACTACTTCCTGCCATCTTGTTCATTATTTTGATGGTAGGAACACCTGGCTTGTGTGATGTGAACAAAGTGTTTTTATTAAGCAAATGTAGTTTTGTAACTTCAATTTGAGCAATTCTATGGTTAATGGAAAACCATCTACTGTCTAAACTCATTCTAAGTATTATCCAACACTGATATATCAGTGCTCTTCTGAGTCCTGCCACAAACAGCAGCAAATGTAAAGATGCACTGGGGTCTTCTTGAGTGATAAGATCTGGTAACCGACGCTTTCTGGGCTAATAATGACAGTAGGTTAAACAGTGATGATGTTAATTACTCAGCAACATAAACAGAGGCCTACCTGAAAAGCATCTGCTTGAGCATGCGGTTAGCAGTTGCCACACGTGGCAGCCTGCCTGTGGACAGGGAGTGCAGCTCCAGGTTGGACGAGATGATCTGAGTGGTCATCTCAGTGTCTGCAGCGGTTCCTGCACCGCAGCAGCTGGACAACATCACAAAGGAGCAGTAAGGAGGGGGTTCCCTATTTCTGCTGTAATCTATCAAAATCTCCATTCACAGAGGCTATGTAATGCATAATTTAAATATAAAGGAATAGCTGAACTGTCACTTACTAAATGTTGGGGGAGATATAGTGGATCTTGGAGCAGTTTTTATCAGCCACTACCATGCCTTCAGTGGCTCTGGTGTCAGCGCCGAGGACAACTCCATCCTGAATACCAAATCACATCATCATCTCTGGAACTGCTCCATGAGTTGTTCTTGGCTAGCTAATTTTTTGTGGATTGAGAACATCTCTGATCAGGCACATTAGGTTTAACCCAGCAGTTTAAGAGATGAGTCAAGTCTTTCATTGTATGTTATTTACAATCTAATCTGATATTAGTTAGTTGACGTGAAAGATTGCAAACATTACATCTTCATTTTGAAGAAAAAGAGGTACAAGGACTCTGACCTGCAAATCCCCCTCTATTTTCTTCATGCTGGCAAACTTTTACCTTCTTATAATATGGGAACATGGCATAGCAACCAACAGTACACATTACTATAATCAAGAATTTTCTGCTAGCATGGTTTCTCAGTGCTCTTTCATTGAACAGAAAAGAGCAGTAACTAAAACCCATCAACAGTTTTGTTCACTTGTGAATCTTTTTGTGAATCATCGCCACCATCTGGGCAAAGGTCATTGTAGGTAATGGGACAGGTTTTACTAGAGTTGATAGGTAACAGGAAGGGTTGGTAGGTGAGTGACAGTGTCTACCAATTTGTGACAGAAGGTTTTCGAAACAGCTAATTTTCAAATACAAAAAAACAATAACTTATAGCCAAAAGTGGCTGGGTGGTTTCTTAAGTCCTCACCCTTGTCCTTTTGCTTTGTGGCTGAGGAGCAGAGCTGAACTTCACTATGAGCAAAAAAATCTGATAGGTGAATCACTAGTATCAAAACATATGGGATAGATAAAACTGGCTATCATTTCAAATCCAGTATTTGTTTCTGTCACTAACCTTGAAGACCACACCACAGATGGTGGTTCCGGTTTTTCGAGCAGCAGGCAAGCTGCATCCCAGATTATTGACTTCACCTTCCAAAATCACATTTCTGAAATCAAAAACATTAAATCATGAATATGAATGAATGATTTCATCAGTGCAAAAAGTAAAGCATGTATCATCACAGGCAAAGCTCTTTCGTGCTCCCTCTCCAACTTTTGTTGACTTCAAAGTTAAAAATGTGACAGCAAATTCCATTTCTCCTTTTACAACAAATTCCTATCAACTTCCGTAACGGCTATCTTTTCAAGCCCATATAATACGATCAAGAACTTCAGTAGAAAACATTTTTCATTTTATTACACTTTGATATTTGAATCTAAACACTTCACTTCGGTGGCTTTGAATGGTTAAGTGGCCCGGTGTGCTTTTTTTTTTTTTACCCGACGCGGAGGTAAACATGAACAGTATTGAAAACACTTAAGTTTCAGAAAGAATGCGGAGCTATTTCGTTTCTAATTAAAATCACACAAAACTCATTCATAAAAAAAACAGAGAAGTGAAACAGAGCATGAGACATAAGCGACTGTAATGGCACATCAGAAAATCCTGAGTCATTGTAAGGCAACTTTACATGAGCTAGCATCACTAGCCGTTTGAAAACAAAACACGTATAAGATAAAAGTCCTCGAAGGATTAAACATGTTGAATATACTAATCTCTTTATTCTTATCTAACTTTCATAAATTTAAAACCGTTCACCTTCGACAGTTTTCGAAACTGAAACCCGCCACGGTAGGTCTGCTCATAGTCAAAGTCGCCATCTTGGTGGATGAAGGTTTGTGTTTCCGGGAAGTGAAGAAAGAAGCTCGCGAGAGATGCGGCATTTGCGGACTCCTCGCATAGTGGGGAAATGAGACCCTCTGAAACAATGTCAAAAGTGTTTTTCTTTCTTTTTTTAAATATTCATTTTATTTAAAATCACACATCGAAAGTTAACTTTAATAATCAATGAAAATGAAAGTCAGTAGACAGACGTTGTGTAGTATGTGTTTAAATTGATCCCCTAAGTGGTGATGGGAGGTGATTTTATTTGTCAGAGCACAACACACAATAAAAATTATACATACATACAACACACAATAAAATTATACATACATACATACATACATACATACATACATACATACATACATACATACATACATACATACATACATACATACATACATACATACATACATACATACATACATACATACATACATACATACATAACCATGAGCAGTAAAAGTCTTAAGGACACATATATTGATCAGTATATCTGTATATTGCTAAATATATATTCAACATTTAAGGCTCACAGCTCTAGAGAGTATATATGTATATGTAATGTATATGTAATAATATATGTATTATATATATATAATACATATATTACGTATATAATACATATATGTAATATATGTATTATATATATACAATATATGTATTATATACATATATACAAAATATGGATTATATACATATATACAAAATATGGATTATATACATATATACTATATATGTATCAAGCACTGGTAGCCTCAGGCAGAAAAGACTTACTGTGTTCCTGAGAGTGTTTGAGTTGCAGTAATCTTTGCCTATGTCTGCTCCTCAGACTGTCCACCATGCCAGAGGGGATGAAAACATTGTCTTTGATAGCTTGATATGCTGTACTTTCCACAGCTCTTATTTTAATTTCACGTTTTTTTCTACCATTTTTCTTTTCAGCAATAAGATCTATATATTTTGGTTACAAAATAAAACATGTGGAAAATTTCTAAATATACAGAATCCTTTGTGAAAATTCCTGATAAGCAAGTCATAGCTTTCCTTTTGCCTCAGAGTTAAGCAGAAATCTTTAATCTGGTGCCATGATGTGTCCTTGCGCAGCACAGGTGCCAACTGGATGCCAGCTGGATGTCAAGGTCTAGTAATATGTTTTAGGAAATAGTGCACCACCAGAAAACATTGAGAGTGCATTATGCTGATTGAGCTTTTTACTTAAACCGGTGTTGGGCTTGGGGGAAGGGAAACAGGTGCGTGGAGATGTAATCGGTGGGATTTAAGTGGCCAATAACAAGGATTTGATGTACACTGACTTTTACTTACAGGAAGTGTGTCTTCTGACCTTCGTGTTGCAGCAGATTATTAGATTAAAATAAAGACTCATCACTTCCATTGCAAACTTTTGTTTGTTTTTTTAAGATGTGACATAACAGTTTGGAATGAGAATTGCCCATTTTTTCCAAAGTTCTTCAACATCTCACAATCCAAAGACATGACAATTGATTTATCTATATTACTTTTTGACATAAGTGTGTCCTGTGATGGACAAGCTACCTGCATGGATGGATGGATGGACAGATGGATGAATGAGTGGATGGATCTGCCAAGGCCTTTCCCAGTGAAACTAGCATGTTTGCCCCTACTCATACATGTTTTTCACATTTAATGGCTTCCTCCTACCATCCAAAGAAAGTTAAAAAATGCTGGGATCAGCCCTGGTCATGATGCTACAAAGGATTTTGTGATAGCACAAGATAATTAGCTCCTTTAACAAGGAGACACATCGATTTTTTGGTGCAGTTGGTTTTATTTGCACAACTCTTGGCAGCCACCAGAAAGAAGTTTGTCAAGATTCCAGCTTGCCATGCAAAACAAAGTCGGTGAGACTGAAGCAAAAATGCTCCTCAGCTGTGGAAAGATAGTTCTGGCATACATTCCCAAACTTTTGCCCAATATAACTCTAAAGCTAAGCAGTAAACACACACCTACTCATGATGAAGTCTGAATTTTGATTTGGAAAGCCTGATTGACTTAAAAATGCATCATGGTGAGTCTACACATATAAACTCACAGCTGCTGAATTATTTATTTGTAAATACAGATACCTTAAGCACATGACATTGTTCAGTTACTGCAAAAAATGTTGCATAAAAGCTTTTCCCAGTGAAACATGCTATGCTAGTTTATATTTTCTATAAACTAACATATTGTTTATATTTTGTTTATATTTTTCATTCTTATCAGCTATCCTTATTAATAAGCTGGACAAATAAATATAGATGTTGTCAACATTAAATATTGGTATTCAAAATAATTATCACTTCAATTTTTAAAAGTACTTTTTGAAAGCCGATTGAGGGATAAGAGCTGCGAATTAGCTGTTGCTTTTGCATTATGGCAATCATGGGACTGCTATTTTGTTCAGTTTGTCTATGTCAATGTGTGTCAGTCCATACCAAATAAACTTAAATAAATAAATAAATATTTTTGACCACAATTGTTAGTTTTAGCTCTTCAACATGACACAATTTTGAATCTATTCATGTAAATTCCTTCTAATTAACTTTTTAATACACAAGTTAGCAAAAGTGAACAATTTCTGCTGCATTCCAATCCTGTACATTTACTATTCATCATAATCTTTTTAAAATAGTTATAATTGTTCTTTTAATCCCCATTCTAGTTTTATTTCAAGTCTGGTTTGCAAAAACAATCTGGTTACAGGTAAACCTAAAATTATTCACAATTATTCCACATCTGGAAGATTCATATTTAAAATTATTTTCATTGAATCAAGAAGTATGGTTGTGATAATAAAAAATTAAAAAAGAGAATAACGTATTTCAGGGATTTTCTAATCTTTTATTACAAAGTTGCTAAGTAGAAAATTGTTTATACTCATCTGTATGAAAAACTTATTATTTGATAGCAGGGATTTTCAAATTTGATTAAATCTAAGACTAGTTTTAGAAAGTAACTTGTGTTTTTGTAATCAGATGTTTTTGTAGAACCTTGGTTAGAGCTTGAACATGTTTTTATCAAAACAAGCAGAAACTTTATTTTCATAGTTTTTCAGTCAGCATATAAAATGCTTTCTTTCTTGAACTTTTTTTTTTTTTTACATACAATCACAATCTCTCTTATTTGTGTTTTCAGTGGTAGTTGAAGGAAAGCGCAGGTAAAAACCACCAGCTCATCCAAAATGCAACAGCAAGAATATGAATATGAAAAAGAGGAATATCATATTTCTTCAGTTTGGCTTGCCTTTAGCAGCTGCCTGCGGAATTATATAGACCACTGTTCAGCTCTATGTTAGTTTCTTCTTGTTCTTTCCAATTATCTGTTCTCTCTGTTTTATTCTCTTCATAGAAGCATAATCTGGCATGCATTCTGGCATTTAGCTGTATTCACCATCTTGGAAGGAGGAAATTAGTTACTTCTGCCAATACTTTCTCCTTCAATAGATTATACACTTTTCCCCATCTTTCTGTGTTTTACCCTGACTTTCTAGCAAAATCGATTGAAGGAGCTTTTAATTAGACTAGCTGTGTTTGCTGTTTTTACTGTTTTGATTTTACAATGGACGAGCTCATTTGTTTAACTGTGTTTCTACCATAAACATTTTACTTTTCTTTAACATAGAAAGTATTCCTGGATCAGTCTTCTGTGTTTCATGTGTGTATGCTCTCTCTTCTCAAACCTGCAGGAGATGTTCGTTCTCACTGAGTTAGTTTCTGCTGGAGGTTTCTTTTTGCCTCTTCACTGTTGCTACATGCTTGTTTAGGAGGGGTTGCTGATGTAATCTGTTGGGTTTTATGAGACAGAAATTTTGTTTAACAACTTGAATAATAAACTAAGTCTGATTGACTTAAACTGGAGTATTTCTAATTGACTTTGAGTTTGTCAGTATGATTGGACTAACTGACTGTATATTTTTCTGATAGACTGGATGTTTGAAATGACGTTCATCTTGAATTGGTTCTACATAACATTAATTGTGTACCTATTAATAGGTACATAACCACTGTAATAATAAAATAGAGTCATTCTGTGATATTTGGAAGTAAAGATAAAATGAGGCACAGTTTCAAAAATATTTCTCAAATGCTGTATTGTTATAACGGCCCTGTAAAAGTTTAGACCCGAGAATCTAAGAAGATTTGAAAATGTTTTTTTCACAGGTGCTCTTCATCCAATATGAATGAGCAGAAATGTGTCACCAGATGTACAAAACTGAGAACTGTAAGAGAGGCAACTTGAATTGCTTTAAAATGTAGTTCGAGAAAAGACTTTAAGGGATCTGGTTATAAAATGCACATAATGCTTTTAGATACTTATTCACAAAAAACTTTAGATTCCAAACATCTTTGAGTCACACATTAAGACTGTTTCCCATTCTTGATTCTTTCATTTTCTAAAATAAGACATGTGGTCTACAGAGTTGACCTAGAGAAAATTGTTCATTCATTCGTGTCATCTCATCTGGACTACTGTGATGCCATTTCAATCTGGAGAGACTCAGACAGACAGAGGGGGAGACCATTAGAAGAGTTTATTGACATACGAAATGTCCCCGGCTGAGGACATTGATTATTGCAAAACTTTTTACAATAGGCTCAGATGACCATTCCCGATGCTTGCAAGAACATCATCCTCCAGGAACCCGGTACTGGTGTTGGAGGTTTGGTGAAGAATGCGGCCGAATGGCAGGGCGAGTGGAGGTGAAGGGGTGGAAGTGGGTTGAGCTCTGCTGGAAAGCGGAAGACGCTATGGATGGGACTTTGATGGTGATTGGACATGACGTGTCTTGGACCAGCATTGCTTGGTTGACTGTGATGAGCAGGATGCACCGGTTGGATGATGCAGATGGAGCTAAAGAGTCTTCCAGTTTGAATTTGCGCCTAGTCTTCATTTCTACCTGCCTGGATAGGTCCTCAATTTCATGTTTGCAATCAATACGGAATGCAGCAGCTAGATTTTTCACCAAATCCAATAAATTCAGTCATATCACTCCAGTTATATTCTCTGCACTGGCTATCAGTCGATTTTAGAATTCGTCGTAAAGTGCTAATATATAGAGCTTTAAATGGTCAGACTTGAGATTATCTTTGACTACTTTCAACTAACTTCTCTGCTTTTGTTCCAAACACTGGATCTCTTGGTTGCTCCTTGTATGGTTCTTTCAGTCAGTCTAAGGTTATTTTTGTATGAAAATCCTTCTTATTATTAATTTCAAGTTTTAATTTGAAGTTTAAGGAGCAATATGTTTAAAATAGACTACAAAAAGGAAGTTTTTACAGCTTAATCACGATTTGTGACCTCATTAGTTTTTTAGGAAAAATGTGCTACCTTTTATCTGGAAAGGTGTACAGGGAAGCCTTGTGTTGATTGTACAAAAGAACATTCCATTAAATATATAGTAGAATCACAGAAAATCATTTTACAATTTGTCCTAAAACCAAGGAGCATACCAAAACAAACCCAAACACAAACATCTGAATTTATGTCAGCACAAAAGCAGCAATTTTAATAAGGGAAGAGATCATTTGCTTATCCACGAAAATATATTCACATACATATACTACTAGTACATCAAATAAATTTCATTTAACTGATGTAGTAGTAGTACAGAACAAAACTGAAGCAGAACTTGTTGAAAATAATATGATATACAGAAATGCTTTTTACACAAATGGAAAGTAAATTCTTGACTTTACAGTAGTGTCTTGCATGTTGTTCTAGAACAATTTGGCTCATGTCCAACAGCATTTGGCATGTAGCATCTCATTAAGCAGATTGTTGCAGGGCACCTCACCACTCAGATGTTTGTAGTATAGATAATCTTCAGCCAGTATGCTCAGGGAGCGTAGCTCTGACAGATACAATTGCAGACAAGTGAAACGGTTGCAGGACTGCGATGATGAGGTCAGCGTGTACTTCAGGAGGGCTCCTTCAACCTGCTGCTGCACACTTTCTACAAAATGGTGTTCTTCAAGCTCCTTGACATCTGACAGAGAGAGTACAATCTGAGAAACTACTTTCAGGCTTTTATTCAGACTGCTTAGTGTGTAAGAAACTGGAACACATGGAAGTGTAGTGCCTGAAAACAAGTTACATTGCAGTGTCTTTAATTTATCTAAGCTAAAAACTATAAAGAGACAACAGGCTGTACCTCTCTGGAAAATAGAGAATTTGCGTGACTTAGATGACCTTTGTAAATCTTTGAGAAAAAACTCTGTTAGTTTTGATTTTCCTCAGGTCATATGCAGCAGTCTGTAACATGGGCTTGTTTGAGTTTAAATCTTGTTTTTTTTTCATCTCAGATTGTGAACCACAGTCTTCTGCATCTCACAGTGGCTCATCAATAGACAACCAATGAACCTTCAAAACAATTCAAAAAGCTACAACTTGGTGACTCACCAGGGGCAAACAGGATTAGAAACCTGATGCAGGCAAATTCTTGATGATCTACCTTCAGCATTCGAAGCTTCTCCACAAGCTCTGTCCCTCTTTGATTCGGACTGACTAAAGCAGGGCCAGCATGAGATGCTACATATGACAGCTCCCCCTGGACCAAGAAAGCATCTGCTGACATCAAGATGGTGATCAAGCGTTCTCTGAACTAGAATAATTGTGTTTATTAGCACATTACTCATTTAAGCATTTGTATTATGGCAGAATAATATTAAGAAAAAAGCAAATGTTGATAAAATTTATATTGCAATTACAAAAATAAACCTACAGTCTCCTCTCTCTTTTCTTTTTTTTCTTCTGTCATCAAGATACTCCCACCTTACACTTTAGAATCTTTAGTCACTATCAAAATTGAGTACAGTCAAGCATGATGTTTGACCTTGGAATGGTCAAACATCATTCAAAGGATGCTGACCAAAAAATATAGTTCAAGCACTCCTTTGAGATATCCATGAGTAGCACAATGTTATTACAATTTAACTTTGAGACTTGATATATTGTGCAGTGCAGCCCTTCACTTGTGATCAATTTATATGATAACATAATAAAATTACTTCATAGAATATGCATTTGGCTCACACTTAAAGCCTAATACAAGAATATCATGGTACTAGTAATACACATGAGCTTGTCATTGGTATTTTAATCAAATTAAATCAGAATGGATATAAAATTAGGCTCATCCCACCCACCTGCTGCCCAGTGATCAGTAGCAGACCGCCATCAATGCCATATAGTACCTGTCTGGAGATTATCTCCAAAACCAACAGCTCACTCCAGCAGTTGTGCAGCAACCTCATCTGGTCAGAGACCTTGGGAGAAAGTAAGAGGAACTGATACCATCGGAACATTATGCATTATTTTTTCCCAAGCTAAATACTGTAATTTATCCATTTTCCTAGTTAATTAATCATTTTTGAGTCAAATCTTCTACAAAACAAAATAGAATAGAATAGAATATTTTTGTTTGCTTTACTTTTTGAGTTTGTTATATTAAGTACTATTTAAAACTATTACCAGACTCTTAAGCTTCTAGGAGTTGGAGTAAGAATAAGATGACTAAGTAACTATGAACCAGAACAAGTGACATATGCAAAGCTTGTTTCTCTCATCAGGTTAAGTTGACAACCTTTACCAGATTGATCAGCAGTGCCAGAGCAACTATGGAACTTTCTTTATTGTATTGTGATCAACATTGCTATGGTTTACCTGGATTATGGCAGACATTTTCGGGAAAACCCTTTCTGATCTGGAGAGATGGCATCCATCCCAGTTTGGATGAAGCAGCTTATCTTTTTAGGAATCTGGCCAAATGTATTAGTCTTCCAAAGCATAAACAATGCAGAGTCCAGACCAGGAAGCGGAACCTCTCTGCAGCTTCTACTGTTACCCACCTGTCACCAATTAAGACGTTGTCTGGCCCATGGCCAAAATCAAATGGAATTAAGACTAGCTTAAAAAGAGCAAAGATTAATACAACTTCCACTGACAAGAAAAATAAAAACAATTAAGTGTAGTTTATTGAACATCAGATATCTCTGTTAAGACTCCCTTAAGACTTTGCTAGTTTATGACTTAATTTGTGATAATCCGATAAATTCTTATCTTCTTATTTATATTTTCACATTTGTCAAAGCACAGAAATTGGTGGAGAAATAACTATTCTTCATTGAGATTCATTTGGTAAATCTATATCTATTAGTAGCTAAAGTTATTTTGAACATCAAGCCCTTAATTTTTCTTATGTTAGTTGCAAAATACAAACACCGCTTTTGTTTGTTGTTTGATGCAGTCTACCAGGCTCTTACCCTCAATTTTCAGATTTAAAAATTTTTTTTGATTGATTCACTACTTCTGGCAACGACACATTTTAACAAAACCTCTGACTACATGAAATATTTGGAATTCAAAATGTCAAAAAACCCGAGACCTTTTTAAATTGAATTTAAGAAATGTACTCAAATCAAGGAGAACATAAAAAATGGAATATATTATCCTTCATACTTGATTGGACGTGCAAATGCTATTAAGATAGTCTCACTACCTCCATTTTTGTATTTATTTCAGAATATTACGGTTTTCATTACTAAATTTTTCTGAAACTTTTAGATTCCATTGTCATACCATTTTTCTGAGAGTGCAAAACACAAAAGATATGGCTAAAAACCATCTTCAAAGATCAAGAAAATTTAGGGGTTTTGGTTTCTTGTGTTTTTTGCTTTGGCAATATGGTTTAAGAAGGGGGACGAGTTCACCCTGCCTTCTTGGGTAGCTATAGAAAAATGCCTGACATGCGAGACTTCTCTTCCTGAGATCCTGTTCTCATCCCCAAGGGAGCCTGTGGTCTATTGGAAGGACCATGTCATTCTGTTAAACACCCAGAGGATCTGGAATCAAATTAGAAAACATTGTGTCCTTCCACACACTTTGGCCCATGCTCCAATTTGCACAAGACTGATTTTTGCCATCTCGTACAGGTACATTTACGATTCAAATTTTCAATTTCAAAATCACATTTTTTACAACTAATAATTAATTGTTAAAATCATTTCTGGGTTCTCCTGAAACAATATTTGATTTCAATGCTGGTTTGCTTCTTCTCAATTATCGTATATTCATCATGATTAAAATAAAACATTGGATAAAATATTAACAAACATCAATTTGTGTTCAATTAATGCTGGTTTTCATGATTCTGTACAAGGTATTTCACTGATTGCATTACGCAAAAGTTAGACTAAACAAAATTTTCCCTAACCTGTCTTCACTGTGCAATAAATGTCAGGTGACAGAAGGTTCTTTTGCACATCTTTCTTAGTTTTGCCCAAAATTACAGATTTTTTTTTATGTCTCATCTTTCAATGGTTTTTATCTGTTTAAAATGATTGTCTCACTTGACCCTGGAACAGCTCTGCTGGGGTGCTCTAACATCCTGAAGACTTTGAATTGTAAACTACATAACTCTCTGATCTGCATATGAAAAGACTGAAATAGAAACTTTCTGGTAACACTCTGAAGTTTTCTAGGATGTGGAGTCCAGTGTTGGAACATGCGAATGACCAATGACACTCCCTTTACTCAACCACATTATTGTCTTCCAGACAAGATGAACAGTTGAGCAAATAACACAGTTGTGAACTCTGCCCTGGCCTTTTATTTATGTATTCATTATTTATTTTGTTATCATTTTATAATTTATTTACTTGTGTAACATTGTGAATTATTATTTATTGTCTGTTTTTTTGTCAGATTTTGTAATTCTATTGTCTCAGGTGCTTTTTGTCTTTGTGTTCTGTGATATAAATTTACTTGAAGATCTTCATAAATAAAGTATTACAAAAAAAAATCTAATTTAATGTAAACATTGACACACCACTATAACAGTGGCTAACTTCATCATTCATATTGACACTGAGCGTGATAGATCAAATGCAGCATTTAAAATTATTGGCTTTGCTGACTTTACTCAAATAATTTTCAGTTCTAACTACTTTTGTCATCATGCTTTAGATCTTATTCTGACATATGGCATTGAGTGTGAAGAAATAACAGTACTTCTACATAATCCTGGGCTTTCTGATCATTTTTATTAACAGCTAGACTTTTAATAAAAAGTCTAGCTGTTTCTTTCTGTATTACCATCCAGAAAGAAAATTTTGTTTTATAAGATCTTTATCAGACAATACTAAATTGTTTTTAAAGAATCTGTTCTATGTTTAATTTTCTCAGAATCTCAGAGAAACACAGCAGAACGCAGCAATTCAATCTCCTCCCCCAGTTAAATTGATGATCTTGTTCAGAGTGTTAATTCTCTGAACAAAATCAGAGAATTATCAGACAGATCATGTAGCCCTCTTTAAAAAAGATATCCATAGGAGGCAGAACTGACTGTGTTTGGACTGGTTTGAGTTAGTTGAGTTTTCTGAGTTGTCAAAAACAGTTTCCTCCAAATGCTTCCCGACCAAATTACCCTACAAAATTATGTCCGCATTTTGTAATATCTTTATAGCTAAGTGAGTCAATGGATATTATGCTTTCAAAGATAACAGAAAAATGGTCAAATAGGATGACATCAATCATTGAGACTTGGAATAAGAGGTAATAAAAATGATCACCATGGGGGTTTCTAATGCTGACGCAGAGGTAAAGCATAACCCTTGCTCCTCAATGTGGATGTCACGGGTTCAAGTCCAGGCCTCATGACCTTTGCCGCATTTCTTACACCTCTCTCATTACTCACTTTCCTGTCAATTCACTTTCAAATAAATGCCACTAGATCCAATAAAACCTTGAAAAAAAGTGACCACCATTATAAGTAGTCTAAGTCGAGTGTTTTTCAGTTAAAATGTCAGTTTTAGGAAGTAGACCACCATAAGGAGTGGGATTACCACCATGATAATTGACAAATAACATCATAACCTAATTTTAGACAGCTAATGTCGCAGTTGTGAACGTGCAGAATTTTTATTGGGTGACCTGTGAACATTTATTTTAGATGAACTAAATAGAATTTTAAATTAATTCTTGTTAAGGATGAATTGGCACAACTCTTGCCAAGTGTTGGCCCAGGGTGTGACACGCAATGAGGCCAGCTTTAGATGTGTGTTTCTACCGCTATGCACAATAGAAAAATATGAAGAGCTGCAGAAGTTTTCAGTAAGGTTGAATAAAGAAAAAACAGAGGGTTACTGTTAGAAAACATAATAACTTTTATCTGTTGTTTTTACAGCTGACAAAACTAACACAGCTGTCAAAGTCAAATCTGAATGACTGCCATGATAAACCTTCTAACTCCAGCCAAAAATAAATATTCTAATTCTGACATGAACAGTCATGTCACAATGTTTATCAGACTCAAAATAACATATAATCAAGATACACAAAACTAAAATCAAGAGTTCTTACCTTTAGTTCCTTAAAGAAGATGGATGTGCGAGCCCACTCCACAATAGAGCACAGCAACTGGTCAGCCATGACACACACTGAGCTGAAGGTGTTGGGCTCTTTGTGCCTGCAGGCTTGCTCCTGCTGCAGGCAAGAAAACATCTTTTTCTGCAGCTGAAGTTCATATGGATCACAGTGTAGGAACTCTATCTCAGCTTTAGGCTGAGGTATCTTTGGACTTTGTGTAGAAATGGATCTGGAGGATGTGTGATGCGGACCAACGATTGCCTCAGCAAAAGCTGCCAAATTTGCAGAGTTGTTGTAGTTCTCTAACTTCATAGCCCATTTAGATGGAGAGGTGATTTGGTGCTGTATAACAGCAGGAGAATAACAGGGCTGGGACAAAGATAATGACGGAAGTTGGATTGGACTTAATTTGGTGTTATGAAGGATAGCAATTGAGTGGATGTTGGTGGTGAAAGTAACTTCTTTTTGGTTGCTTTCTATTTTCAATCTTCTGGCTTGTATCAAAGCCTTTTTCTGTTGCTTGAGGGCACGATCATGCTTGTACATGGGGCCAAACTTGTTTCTGCCTCCTCTCATTCGATCTGCACGGACAGCTGATAGGAAAAATTAATCTGTTAGTCTGTTTTAAGGTGACTTTGCATTTGATCATGAGATAAATTCTAACTTTAAAGAAATCTCATAATATTTTTTTCGTGTTTTCTGCTTTTTAGATTGACTTCTTAATGTATATATAATTAAAAGACCAATAGTGTTGTTGGATAAAACAAAAGAAAACATTTTGTAATTTGTAAGGCAGAAGACATTTTGCCATTATTTATCATATTAATTTCTAAAAGAATCCCATGAAGCCATGTAATTATTTAAGGAAGTGAGAAAGTTTAGGAACATTACAGAGCTGCTGTGGCTACTGTTAAATGCTTAAATTTCTTTAAAAAAATATTTAAATATGGACAAAAGAAAATACCAAATTTATGTCAATTTTAATCTGACATTTTATACCACAGTTTGAAGGAAAACAGACACCAAAAGTCTCCTCCCTGCTGCTCTGTCAAATCCAGACAGAATCTGTTTGTTTTTCACAAGTAAATCAAACTGTGAAAGAAACAGCAGCTTTGTGTAAATAAATAAATATCTTTTCTTGTTTTTATTTATTATCAACAACTATCCACATGCATATTAGACGTGACTTCTTGGAAACAGTTATGGATTGACAATTGCAGTGAATGGAACATTTTTTCCATCTCAAATCTTATTAATTTTGTTCACCTCAGAGGTTACACCTGAGCATGTGGCTTAAAAACATTTTTGTTAATATCTCCATTAATTTAATTGTTTGCACTAAAGGTCAGTTATCATTACATAATTAGATTCAGAAATAAAAAGCCCACTTTACCTTCCAGACGCATTCCAACATTAAGACACTTCTGAAACCTGCAAAAAGGGCATCTTTTTCTTTTACTTGTATCAATTTTGCACTGCTGGTTTTCCACACAGACATATGTCTTGTTGTTTTGAACAGTTCTTTTGAAAAATCCCTGAGGACCAAGAAGAAACAATTTGATGAAAGCAGTTTTGTTGCTCCACATTGCTCTTGTGCTGTCGGAAATGAGTTATGGTTAACAAAATAATATATTACAGTTGGGTTTAAAGTACCTTACAGCTCTCACAAGTGAGGACGCCATAGTGGTATCCAGAAACCTTATCTCCACACACCGGGCACTGCTCCTCTAAATCCAATTCACATGGAAAATTCATGTCTGAACTAGAAAAAACATGTAAAATAAAATCTGAGGATTCTTTTGTTCTGTTCTGTGTAGTGAAAAACATGAACTTATACAAACAAGTTATAACTAAACATTAGGCTATTATTAAAGTCATTTAAATACAAATCCAGAATTAAAACTTATGTAGAAACAGAACATCTAAACCAACGTAAGTTCAACATAAATGCAGATGTTGGTTCGGTACCCTTCCCTGATGGTCTTCCCTGTGGAATCAGCGTGGAGTCAGACCTACAGATGTGCACTCATCTGTTTTTCTTCCAGTTTTACTGCTCACAGCATTGATCTTGTCATCACCTGTGGAGGAGGGAAGCCTTCGAATATTCTTTTCCAGTGCCAATGCTCCAACCAGAAGGCATGCTTAATGAGTCACCTGCTCATCTGACTTCCTCTCTCAGGGAATATATGCCTGTTGTATTTACAGGCTAACTATATTATTTATCTTATGCTGCCAGTGACTTCTTGTTCTCTGGTGGCAGTCACTCCTAAAGTTAATTAGTAAATTATGGTCTGCCATTTTACATTCACCACACATGTGTGTGTGGTGACTGTAGTTCTGTTTTAATGAGTAAATTCCACAATTCTACATTAAAGCTGATGCATTTTTTTTCAGTAGGCAAAAATTATATTTTTATTTTATGTTAAATCAAGTATTTTTGAAATGTGATATTCCAGAAACTTGCTATTTCCATTTCTATTTTAAGCTGGTGAAGGACTCTTCTGCAGGGAGAAAGACTGAAGGCAGATCCAGGAACCACCAAATCCAACAGAAACAGTAAGTGGAATGAAGAGCCAATCGGTGGCAACAGGGAATGACACAAGAGTATTAGTCCAGGAATCCTCTCAAAATAATTAATCTATGTGAAGTCTAATCGAATGGGATTTTAGCCTTGATTTAAAGGAACTCAGTGGTTTAGAATTTTTAAAATTGTCTGGAAATATATCCTATTATTTCTGGCAACGCATTTTAAAAATAAATAAAACAACTAAAATGGTGAACAATACTAATAATAAACTAGTTTAAAAAAAGAATAAACAAAACAGCTGGATATGTTCTGTTTGAATTATTAATCAATTTATAGATAAGTAATAAAAATAATTTTAAATATCTAAACCTTAGAAACCAAATTTTAATTAAATAAAAAATAGAGTAGAACAATAACATTATACAAAATGAAAACCCAGTCTTTAGAGCAAAAAACTGTTAGGAAAAGACAAAAACAAGTTCACCCTATAATGTGCTGAGGCAGCTTGTTCCAAGAGTAAAAAAGGTCTCATTTCTGATTTACTTCAGCCTTCATCAAGAAGTGAGAAGTTATCAGATGTCTGTGAGGCTCATTTGTTTGAAAAGATAAAAAACAATTCCACGTCACTGAAAAAAAATAAGTTTAAGTCAATCCTGAACTAGAGACAGAATCTGTGGAGGGAAGGGAAGCGAGCGCAACAAAGTGTGCTTTCTGGCTCCTCTGAACAATAGCATTTCAGACCAACTGGCAATCAGAGTTAGAGGCATTACTTGTAATGAAGTCATTTACTACTATCCAATAAACAAGCGATATTCATGGCAACATTCCCGACAGTCTGTGTACAAATGGTCCCATTTTGCTTCAGGGATAGATAAATTTGTTCACAATCTGAACGAAAGTGATTTGACTTTCACAAAGACTACGTCCTTTGATGTAAGAATCGACACAAAGAAACTTCTGAACTGATGGAGGATTATTTTGATGTTCATAAAAGTTAAAAGTTCATAGTAGGAGAGGGAGAAAGATTAAGTGATGGCAGCATTGCCATGTCAGCCGATGCCCTCTAGGAAAGAATCACAGCCAATCAGAATGCCGAACCAGGTGTAGCTTCTATGAAGAGAAAATAACAGAGAAACAAAAAGTTAACAGTTGAAATAACAGCAAAAGGGAAAAAAAGGAAAATGGAAGGATAACCTAAACTAGTTATCCTCCTGACGCTAGGAGTCATCCTCCTGCTCCTGACACTCCTGCCTTGTGTCAGGAGAATGGTTATTGTCCTTGTGTGTCGTTTATTTTTGTACCCTCTAGATGGCGCCAGGACACGTGGAGGTGGCACCTGGCAGACGCCTACTATTCATCTACACTTCTCAACTTGTCAAATCTGGCTGCCAGACCTCTGACGCCTGAGTGTTTCCTCCATAATAAACCAAATCATCTGAGTCTCAGTACTTTGGCCTGCTCTATTCAAACCTGTTCATATTCAGTATTCAGGGTTGCCCTTCTCATTTGGTCTCTCCATTTAAGAAATCTGGATTAGTTTGTCAAGACCTCGTCTCTGCAAATAGACCCATAAATCATAGAACAGCATGTCTGACAGCCATAACTCATCTTCATTATTATCATCCTCTTTTCATCCGTCTTCCCTCGACTCAGCCACCTGCTGCTACTTTGTGCAGCCAAAAAAAACAAAAACTCTGTCGTTATGTCTTCTGCCCAAGCGCGTAGGAACAAGTTTATCATTGGGGGGACACCCATTGAAAATCTGACAAATCCATAAATAGCTTGAGGTGAAATGCCAAACATTGTTGTCATCAACATGTTACTTTAATGTGACCCCTTGTAATGTGTAATCTAACGCGTTACTACATACAATCCAATAATCACATTAAAGTTACGTATCTAAGTTACTATTTTTGTAATTTTTTTGTATTGTTGCTTTCTTCTTTTTCCTTGGGGAGTTACGATTCATGTGTAACACCAGTGACAAAAACGTAAACGAAGGAGGGAAAAGAGATGCACATTTTCTAGCTGATGGATGAATTTTTCATTGAGCAATCAAGTTACTTTTTCAAAGTAACTATGCCACTCCTGGTAGTAAATTAACTACGCTATATATTATATGTGTGTAGGCCTGTCACGATAACAAATTTTGATGGACGATAAATTGTTCCAGAAGTTATTGCGATAAACACTTATTTATAAACTTTGTTCTTTTTAAGTATTATATTAAGTAATACAAAGTTAATGGTAAAATAATAATGCAAGAACACAGTCTGAAAGTTATCTTGCGATTAACTGATTTATTGATTACTGTATGTGTTTATCATCTCAAGGTGACAAATTTCCCCAAATACATCTTTTTCCATTTTCTTTTGAACAAAATGGCTTCAGTCTTTCATCAAGTAAAATGACTGCCAGGATGAATACTCACTTTATCATTTGCCTCACAATTACTGCCAAAGATAAATACATTGGCAGTACATACAAACTAGCCACCAGATTCTGATATATTTTATTGGTCAAAATACTACATTTGATGCCAAAAGGCATCTTCAGACTTGATCACCTTGCTAGCTAGTTGGGCAAAAATGCATTGATAAAAGTTGACTGGCAATTTAACTGATTCTGCCTGTCTGAAGTAAAAACAAAAAACAAAAAGCCAGTAAAATGAGACTCAGCAGTTTTAAACTCAGTGCAGTAGTTTGACCAACAAAAATAAAACCTAAAACATTAGCTTTGTTCTTCTTGAATACCTCTTATATTATATTTGTAGGGCAAACAGTGCAACAGTTTGCCCTACAAATATAATTAAAAATTATGCTTTTCACATCTAACAGACATCTTAGCTCCTCACTGATAACTCAGTCTCACTGTACAGCCCTGTCAGCAACTTCATTTTCCATTTTCCAGTCAAACATGAGCCATAGCTCTCAAAAGGTTAAAAAACACAAACTGTTGCAAAAAAAAAGCCTAAATGTTTTTTTCCCTTGTCATTTCAGCCAAAAATTAAAATTTAAATATCTACTATTATGTGTTTCTGTCTCTCTCTCTCACTCTGACTCTCTGCAGCCTGATGTCCCTGCATGGATTCATGGATTTACAACTGACACTGTAGTAATTTACAGTATCAGAATGTGAATTAACTAAATATAAAATGTATTGTTTTTTTCATACAGAATGAAAATTTTAACAACCAATTTTAAGATGACATTAAACATCTCAACTCTATTTACTGTGTAACCCATCTCTTACAGCAAAAGTTTTCACTAATTTTAAACATCAGTGAAAATAATGTACCAATTATTTGGACTGCAGCATAAAACTAAACTATTTCCACAATTAAGTAAATCAAAATGTCCCAAAAGCATGGGCGGACTGGCATTGAGATTACCGGGGCATTCCAGACACAGAATCATGATTTTGTGAACAAACCCAGCTCAAACACAAAACTTTTTCATGGTAATGCAACAATCAAACTATCAAGATGATTCTTTAAACTTTACAAGGAAATTTCCTAATTAAATCTTAAATGTACTATTTCTTTTCTCTGTTGAATGCATTAAATAAAATGTAATAACATTGACATTCTCAATAAATTAATGCTGTAGGTTAGCTCTATGATTCAACCATTTACAGGGGCCCCCGAATGTCTGGAGGGCCCCTACCAGTTACTGAGTTTTTTTGCAGAAGTTTTTGGTAAAGTGATTAAATTTGTAATTCCAGTCTGACTCAATTCAAAGTCACAGTAATATACTAATCATAAAAACTGAAAGAGTAATAATGGATATCTTAATAAAGGAACTCATCCAACTGTTAAATTTTGGTGATTTCTACATCACTAGATTCCTAGAGGATTTGTGAATTCTAAGCCAGGTTCTAACAGTTCATTGCATCTGTTTTTATGAGTAGGTAGGCCAAAATGTCTCTTATCTTTATCAGTCATAAGGGATGAAGAAAAACCACTCTGTCCACACTCAAACTTATTGAACATTTTATCCAAACACAAAAAGAACAATTTTGTTTCACTGATAGGGCCAAATTACTGCCCTGTATGCTCTATGCATATTGATAAGATTCTTCAGGCCTCAACAGGAATCTCTTTGTTCAACTTGCCATATGAATAACAACTGAGGGTCTTTGGTTCTTCTGAAATAGCAAAACTGTGACCTCAATTCTGTCAGCCTTCTCCAGGGCAGCTGTAGCTACAATCCCCTGTAGCTTCAAATCATCAGCATGTGAACTTTCCCTTCGTGTCTTCAATTTGAAATATAAAGGTTATTATAAATAAAGCTAATAGTAGCTCTTAATTCACAGACTCCAGTTTCAGTCCACTCATTGTAACCTCCTGTGATCAACTCAATTGCTGCAACTTTTTCTAACACATTTCTTCCTTCCACTGAACTACATATAAAAATGATCGGGTACAATAGAAACTTCTTTAGCAATAACTTTGTGGCTTGTGGAGAGTGTCTGTGACTGTCTTCTGTCCAGCTGTCCTGTCAGCAGTCTTCCACATGCTGACCAAGACAGAGAGACCACTAAAAAGCTCAGGAAATCTTTGCAGGTGTTTTGAGGTGACCAGCTGATTCCCAATATTTCCCAATATTCAAATTTTCTCAGCCACCGAGTTTTGGGTTTTTATTATCTGTACATCATGATTATCACAATTACAAGAATGAAATGACTGAAATATTGAGATACTCTACACATAATGTTTGAGCCTCCAGTTGCATGAATTATATAATGCAGCTGGAGGTTTATATACATAATCTATACATAATGAATTTCACTCTATACATCACTCATTATACATATTGAGTGACACTGTTCAGAAATTGTCACTCTTTTCACTTTCTGAAAAGTTACCTTTTTTGTCATGACATTTATTTTTTTTTAGTTGTACCTGCACTCTGCCAGTGACTGAAATGATGAAAGAAAATGTTTGTGTTTTTTTTTATGTCAATATTGGGAGATGGCCTCTGTTGTGACTTTGAGCTACCCAAATAAAGTGAAGGGAAGAGAAAACTGTGTTCATGTGACATCTTGTTAAGGTCTTATAGAGCTTGTTTGCTCAACAGCTGTTTAATGAAAAGTTTATGGTTAAAGAAAGAAACACAGCACACCTAATGTGGGGAACCATCAAATACCATTTACACCCTGTCAAAGTAATGAGGCACATGTATACAAATGGGGAAAATACTGAAGAGTCTTTGATCAAATGTGCCCCACACATTGAGTGCTGTCATTTCAGATAAAAGTAACTTTTGTCAAAGTTGTAAAATGTTGTCATGGGAAATAAACAGGAGCTGATGTCGTAAACATAATTTTTAGCATGTTGTCTGTGTGATGCGTCTTAAATGTTTTATAGGCTGTGGTATGAAACAGCCTTCTTTAAGCAGTTGGAGGGGAAAGGAGACAGTTTTATGTTAAATATGTAATTAAATATGTAGCATGACAATGTTCAATGACTGTTTTCTTGACAGCTGACTTTCTGTTCTTTCTTCTTGTTTCTTTTCTGAATTTATTTTTCAGGAGGTCTTGGTACCGACCCACACTGAGATGCAGCAAAAGAATTAGCTCTTAATTCACCGACTCCAGCTTCAGTCTACTCATTGTAACCTCCCAAGGCTGTGATCAACCCAGCTGCTGCACCTTTTCCCATTCTGCTAGCTTCAATGATTAGCCAGCAGACTAGCCTGACCTGAAACTCATAGAGAATCTATTGAGAATGGTCAAGAGTAAGATGAGACACCAGAACCAACAATGCAGATGACCTGAAGGCAGATGACCTGAAGGCAGATGACCTGGACTTTCTGAACACCTTGGCACAACCACTGGCTAATCTCATTCACTCATGCTGCATTGATGCAATAATTCATCCAACTGGAGGCCCAAACATTTTTATGTAACAGTATTACTATTACTATTCAAAAGTATAATTTGATCCAATTTATAGTTTAAAAATTAAATTCAGGACAAATAATCAGTGACTAACATGCACTGCCTCTTCTGAAGCCGTCCTAGTTTGTTCTTTTCTTAGTGCTATGGACAAGAACTGTAATATTCATCAAGCTGTGAGATAGTGTGTCAAATGTAGCTTTTTCCTGTCTCTGTCATATCTCAGTCTGAGCTCAGAGTGAAGTGACAGGTTCACTGCTAGGAAGACATGTTGCTGTACTGAGTGTTCTCCATGGTTTCACACAATTCTTCCCAGACTGAGAAATATCAACAGATGTTTCCTTTTGATCACCACTAATCTATGCCCTCCCTAACATTGTGTTGTCAAACACCTGTATGATATAGATCAACAAGCTGCAATAAGCCATACTATAAAGCTGTCCACACCCATTGGTGAATTATTAATCCATGACTGCCATATACAGAGGTTCCTGCTGTTGACTCTGCTGAATCATCTGGAAACAGGAAGAGTGACTTTTTGTCTTTCTCTTACTGTTTCAATCATGTGGTGTGATTTTTTTGATGGTGGACCAAAATGCAGACAGAAGGTGGGAGCATGAATAAGGTTGAAAAAAATGTTTTGATGAAAAAAATGATGAGCAAACTTACAAAGGCAGGATGGAAACAAAAAGTAATCCAACATGAAAAAACCAACAAGGAGATTCGGAAGTACACAAGAACACAGGAAGCAATGGGATTAGACGGGAGAAACAAGCTAGGAAGAACTGGAAATGAAATGTGTACATACCCTGATTGTTGATTACTGAACAAGAAACAGAAACTGGTTGTAGGTGTGAGAGGAGAGAGCAGCACGCAGGCTAAGGTGAGAGAGAAAAAAAATGGCACAGGGGACAAGGGAGAATTGTCCCCTGTATTATTCTGAGGCACTAGGAAATTAAAGCTAAGAGTAAATTATAACTATACCTAAGAAATATAGTAAAAACTAGAGTAACTAGGACTAGATACCAGGAATAAACATAATAATAACTAGAATCAGTAAGAAGGAACTAAAATAAAATAGAAACAATGCAGAAAGAAGCAAGGAACACAAATAAAGCCCAAAACAAACTCAAACAACCCAAGATCCTGACAGTTTCTGTGTTTTGGCTTCATTTATGTCAATTGAATAACTACAAAGAGTAATTTGAAGTTGAATTTACTTCACTTTTAGATCATTGAGAACCAGATGTGTTTTTTATAAGTTGACATACAACACTGTGAAATTAAGTGGCCTGGATTTGTAACAACAATAAAGCTTTCAGACCCAGTTTGATCTTTTATAGGATTCACATGTGACATAAATACAGGAAGTTCCAGTACAACGGTGGAAACACAGACACCACATCACAGCACGGTCTATCAAAGCACTAATTGTGGACTATTATATAAAGAAATTGCCAGACAGATGTACAACAAACTTAATAGGAGGCAGATTTTTTTTTTATCTCACTCTTCTCCTATCCTTTTTAGATGTTATTAACTCCAGACAGATTTACAACAAACTTAATAGGAGGGAGATTTTTTTTAATCTCACTCTTCTATCAATTTTAGATGTTTTTAGCCATATATCCAAATACATTTGACATGATGTTATCATTTTTCTCAGATTGTTTTGTAACCTCATCTTGCTTTGTCATTTTCACAACTTCCATCCTGACCTTCTGCTTGTTTGTTTTAATGATGCTGTTTGTTCTCTGATGTTCTCTAAGAAATATACAATATCATTATATTTCCCATTTCATAATTCTGTTCTGATTTGTCTTGATATATTTTTATACAAGCTGTTAAATATGGTGTAAACTGTCTCATTAATAGTTAAATCTCTGGCATTGTGTCTGAATAACAAAAAACAGCCAAGAATTGGTGTTTTATTTTAAAAAAATATAATAACAATGGTGGTAGCAGCAGCCTACCACCACTGAGCATGTATGTGGGTCTACCCAGATCTTCAATTAATTTTCTTCATACTCCCTAAAATTGCATATTTAGAAAATAAATTGGAGCAAGATTTTAAGAGGTGATAATGTTTTTTTTCCAAGATCTTAATACTCATTACTACAACTTTGATATGTATTAGTGGAAAATTTTAATTAATCAAAGAAAAGGTAATTCACTTTTAGTTGAAGGCTGAGAAGGTCAATTTTATGATTAATCTGATGAACATTTGAATTCAGTTATATGTTAATTCTTCAATTTTCTTACCTTTTTAAAATAACTTTTTT
This sequence comes from Poeciliopsis prolifica, assembly GCF_027474105.1. Classification (NCBI taxonomy): domain Eukaryota; kingdom Metazoa; phylum Chordata; class Actinopteri; order Cyprinodontiformes; family Poeciliidae; genus Poeciliopsis; species Poeciliopsis prolifica. The sequence continues at coordinate 113,061 of NW_026562436.1, read as the reverse complement.
CTACCAGAAGATGGCAGTTGATGCTTTCAATAAATAATATTAGCCATATTTACAACTCTCCTCATGCTGTTTTTAATCCAGTCTATTTTTGAACTCTGCAGTCCATTCACTCTCACATTAGAATCAGAAATGTGAAACGATCCTAACTGAAAATCACACCGCCTCAATTTTATGCTCCCAACCAGGAACGCTTTCTGCTGGCGTGCTGGCTGCTCCATTTCATCAGGATGCGCCAATGAAGATCATTAGTCAGATTAAAAGAATAAGAAGAACAGCACACATACTACCAAATATTTATGTTTACATAGCAGGAAGCAGACAAGTCTCATAAATAACAGAAATAAAAGCTTGAACACCACGTAGACAGACAGACAGACAGACAGACAGGTAGGTAGGTAGGTAGATCTATTTATAGATAGATAGATAGATAGATAGATAGATAGATAGATAGATAGATAGATAGATAGATAGATAGATAGATAGATAGATAGATAGATAGATAGATAGATAGATAGATAGATAGATAGATAGATAGATAGATAGATAGATAGATAAATAATATCTATCTATATTATAGATAGATAATATAGATAGATATATAGATAGATATATCTATATTATGCTAGATAGATATGCTAGATAGATATCCTAGCATATGTGTCTCTATGTGCATTCATCAATTTTTTAGCTACATTTTTGATATTTTTGATATTCTGTGTCTCAGGGAAGGCAAAGGTTTATGAAATGTTTAATGTTTTGGGTTTTCTTAATTAACTACGCAAATAGGCTGTATGCTCTCTTTGGAATGAATAAAACCATTTTTTTGATCTGACATGGAAAAGCGAGCGTGAGGACGGCAGACAGATGGATCTCATTAACATTTTCATTTAATCTCGGCTCTGTGTAGTTCATGCACACAGATTGCGCTTCTTACTAGTCCACTAACCATTACGCACAACGTTTACATCCGGAACCGCACAAATGCAGGCAATAGGCTACCTGACGTTAGGTCTAATCAGTGAAAGCGGGTGCTCGGTCCTCTTAGTCACGAAATATGATTTGATTGCTAACAAGAAGAGATTCAAATGTGTTTAATTGGTTCTGAATGGTTAGCAGAAGTTTGGATTTTGCTTTAGATTATTGTTTAGATAGATAATTAGTCTCTACTCGGCCTCTAAAAACAGTTCGCAATTTTACAAAGACAAACCAAGTCTGTAAGATAAGAAATCGTTACATCGACATAAAAATAACCAATACAATGTTAAAAACGTGAAATGAAAAATAGAAATATAAAATAAATAAATAAATAAATCTAGTGAAATTTACAGCAGATATATATTGACTTTTTTTTTGCTGCAGATAAATGCGGATCCACCCCCAGCAGAACTTGCGGTGGGCAGCAGCAGGGGGAAGAGGAGGAGGAAGAGGAACAAGAGGAGGAGGAGGAAGAGGAAAAAGAGTACGAGGAGGAGGAGGGCTTCAGTTGTTCCCCTCCTGAGGAACAGAACAGGCTGAAGTACTGCTTCAAGGCCTTCACTCCGAACCTTTTGGCTTTCTTTCGACCTTCTTAAATTGGAGAGCTAAAGTTGGACAAAGGTTTATTATTATTATTGTTATTATTATTATTATTATTATTATTATTATTATTATTAGTAGTAGTAGTAGTAGTAGTAGTAGTAGTAGTAGTAGTAGTAGTATTTTCAGTGGGTTTGTTTTACAGTTGATATTAGGAGGACCTGGACAGAGCCGGAACGGACCGTTTATGGAAACTGCAAGAAGTGTGTCGCGTACAGTGAGGCACGAGGTGGTCAGCAAAACTGTCTTTGCTGCGGATGGGAACATGCTGATCGATGTTAAAAAAGAAGATCGACGACTACACACTGATGCCAGCCCTCTGCGCTGTTTGATTGGTGAGTTGACATGATTCTTTGCTCTGGAGTTAGTTTCACTGCTCAGACAAATGAGCACGGAGAAGAAAGCTCCCGCACAGCAACTGTTTCATTTTGCAGCCGGTCAAATATTCTAGTTTAAGCATTTTTTTGTGGTTATTTGGACAGAGACAATAGTCATTTAAAACTCATTAAGCGTGTATACTGATGGTGATGGACATAAAAAAGATATAATAATAAGAAATACAATTATTATTAGTAACAATAATAATAATAATAATAATAATAATAATAATAATAATAATTATTATTGATAATAATATTATTATTATTATTAGTAGTAGTAGTATTACACAATACACTGAAAAAAATGCAAACATCCCATGTCAAATATAACAGTATTTTGAACATTTGGATTATGTAATATATATAGAGAAACTCAAAATATATTTTCAGTAATTACTGATCTTCATATCGGCTTTGATATCATCGTGGTATGGCCATTTGAAGCGGCTTGACAGTCCTTTGAACATGAGGTTGAGGAATTGTCGAGCAAGTTGGCTTCTCTTTTGCGGTTACGGACAGTCTGAGGTGTGAGGCGTCTGTTGTCCAGACCAGTAGTCTCATCAGCTGTGTGTGCCGCTGGTTTTTTGCCGATCCCGCAGATGGACTAGCCGGATGTTGCTCATTTTGTCTGATCAGCCACTGGACATGATCCACCCATGCAGGCAGTAGAAAACAAAAACTCAATGACTACTGCTCACTGACAGCAGTTTGGGTTGAAAAAAATCAAGAGAAATATTACTTCTGTATAATAAAATGTCAGCAAATACTCATTTACAGTTGTTAACTCCCCAAGGCAACAATATTTGACATGAGGCGATTATATTTTTGTTCCGTATAATAATAATAATAATAATAATAATAATAATAATAATAATATAATAATAATAATAATAATAATAGCAATTATTATTATTATTATTATGAAACCCAGAAACTAATATTTACCACAAAACAACTTGTTTGTTATTTTATTATTTTGACGAAGATGTTCGGGAAAGTTCTTAGTTAAATTTTATATAAAAAAAAAAGAACATAGAAACAGGTATTGCGAAAAACTCATTTTGCGTAAAAGTAGAATCATAAGTCAGATAAAGGCCTGCAAGTTTTTTTTTTTTTTTTGCTTGCTTTTTATTTTTCTACATAATAAAATAACATGATAAGGTAGAGACAAAATGGTTGTGCTTTTCTTATTGAAATCTATATTCAAAGACGAAATAAATTGTCAGCACCTACTTTATCTTGATTTATAAATAATGTATTTATATATCTATATATATATAGAGAGAGATTTATATTTATATATAGTTGTATGTGTAAGGTTTTTCTTAAAACCTTACACACACAACAATACTGAGGTCAAACAATCAGGGAATCCACAGATTAGTGTTGGATCCAGAAGATATAGCTATATATATATATTTACCTTCATTATTTGTATCTGAAGGCGCACATCTATTTTACAATGAACGCAGACGCACGCCCCAAATGGATACCTGATCAAAGACAGAAACGTCACTTTGTAGTTTCTGCATAGCCTTCATGTTTTGAATCTTGGTAGCTTTCACATGGCGAGCATATTTATATAGCAGCATGGTCACTCTATATGAAAATGGTTGCTGTGTATAAATAAAGAATAATGCCCTACAACGCCTTTACGTTTCGCTTGCCATATTAAAGTTGGCGTAGACTTCGAAGAACATCCCCATAAATAAAGCTCGGGGTGTCTGACCTGTTTTTGCCAGATTTGTGTTGATGAACATACAGCTCAGCAGCGGGACAGGGCTGCTGAGCGTGGCCTGCAGGCTGACATTGTGTTCTTCCGGTTGTTTCTCAGGGTGTGACTCTCCTCCTCTGGCGGTGTGTGAGGGCTGCTCGCGATTCATCTCTGACCGCTTCCTGATGCGAGTCAACGGCGCGTATTGGCACCAGGACTGCCTGCAGTGCGCAGCGTGCCAGCAGCCGCTCATTGCCACCTGCTACTTCCGAGACAGCAAACTGTTTTGCAGGAGAGACTACCAGAGGTAAGAGAGCCCAGCTCTACTGTAAGGGCCAAGGACCGGGGCTTGGGGCCCCAGTCCGGGGCTCGGTCTGCGGTGCGGGAAACTGCGGGACCGATATGTTTTTGAGGAACAGTGGGCTACACATTCTCCGTATCTTCACCCACCAACCCCCATTTAAAACTTGTGAAAATATGTCAAAATACAGTGACAAAAGGAAGGTTTTTGGTTCTCATTGGCTCACTGTGCCCTCCACATTTATTGGGACCTCTGTTTAAGAAGCCATTAAAATCAGCTCTTGATCACATAATGTTTCCCAGTTATAATTTTATGTCCTTGCCCCTGTCCCTGTTCCTCACTGTATATACCTGATTGAGAAACAATCAGGTTATTTTTACTTATTGCTGTCTGTTGATGTGGCTGGGTTTTGTGGAGCTGTTTTCGCTTAGTTATTTCCTAAGTTATGAAGATGAATACAATGCCATTTCATTTTTATATCTTTCCAAAGCAGGTATTTTTATTTTGATCTCAAATTTAAAGATACAACTTTACAAATAAATACAAATGCAAGGAATGGTGCAATTCCAGTTCTTTTCTGCATTTTTCAGTAGCTCTGATTTTATTACAACGCTTACGTCAGAGGTGCTATTTTCAGTATGTCCCAGATAAATATAGAAAAAAATCTGTTTTGTCTCAATTCAACTGAAATGTAATGGCATGACGTCAGTCTTACCTAAGGCTTTTCTGTACAGTCAGAGACACTTTCCATGAAATCATTCACCCCCATACAGGCATGCATTCACATGCTTTGGTTAATAGTTTAAGGCTTTTACATAATCTTTGTCAGATGTGTCCATAAACATGAAGGCTGCTGCACTGTGAGTTATTATCCATTCATTGTGCAATAATGGCTTCAAATGTTATTTTGGTGCCAGCCTAATGGATGGTTTTAATTTGTTGAAGAATTTCAATTTCCTGGAAGACTGTGTACTCTACAAGACAGAAACTGCTGTGTTTTCAAAAAGAGGTAATCATAATTACACAATCTCTCCTGCAATTGCAGACATGCAACTGTCCATCTAAATCAGCCAGTTCTTTGCAAGAACATGTTTCTAAAAATGAGTGTGCATGGCAGTTATGACATTTTTTTAATTGTTGGTGTATTGCCAGTCTTGCCCAGGTCTTTCTTGAAAGACAGATTTTTAATCTTAATGAGACATACATGGTTAAATGTTTACATACATACAATTTCTCATGGAAACAAAATTTTACCTTTGACTTATATAAATTGTTCTCAAATGTTAAGTTTTGTTAACTACTTTATATTTCTCAGTAGAAAGGCCCAGTTAGAAGGCCGGAATCAGTCAACAAGATGTAATAGTTAATGAGTGAAAGTATTCAAAAGGAAAGGTATGCAGTGACTTCCAAATATAAACATGGTATTAGTTAGCAAAGATGTGAAACTAATGATAATTAGCCTTGTTGGTTGGAAGCTGCTGAGTAATGTTTTTTTCTATTTGAATAATATGCAATTATTCAAATTTTGCTACTTTACTCTCTTTAAAATAATTTTGGGAAAATCTTTTCATTCCATCACAATTTCTAAAAATGAAGAGATTATACTGAGGTCATCAGAGGCAATTAAAAAGTTTATATTTGGGGAAAAAATCCAAAATTATTCAGTTAATAAAATAAAACTCAAAACATTTAAAACACATAAAAAATTAAATGAAATTCCAAGATGGAGACAAATATTTCTGAGAAAGGAGAAATTTCTTTAAAGAAAAAAAATCAGTGTTTACCCTATGTTGGAGAAAGTGGGACTGGTATGATATCTGGTACTGTAGGACACTCATGCTGTCATTGTACAAAGTGCTTTACGCAGGCTTTTCGGTTTTCCTTGAGCAAGTACTTTTCTACTTTGATAGTACTTTTCTACTATCAAGGATAGTACTGCTTGATTCTACTTTGACTCAAGCAGAATCAAAGATGTGAAAAATTCACAGATAGCTCAAGCACGCATTCTTCACTTAAATAGAACCATTTAAAGTAAGGTTTTTGAAAAGCATAATTCAATCCTCAGAGACTTGTACAGAGAAAAGTAGGAGATAGAAAGTTTTATTGGCCCAAAAGTTTTGGCGCTTGGATACCAACAGAAGACTTGGGTGCTGACAATCGCCACAAGCATGGATGATTGGCTTGGGGCGAAGCTCAGATTAGTCTTCTCCCCAAAAGAGAGTGCCGGCCTGAGTCCAGGCCACGATCTAACTTGTTCGGTGCGGCGGTGGCTGGGATCTGCAGGCTGTCCACTTCAGCAGAAATGGAAGTTAGAATTGCTGTAACACTCCACTGATTTGTTATGACTGTTACCATTGAATGAGGGCGATGAGAAAAGAGGAGCGGTCTGGGAGGATACCAGAAAAGGATTCCGCTGAGTTATGACAACTGGGTTATGACTGAACCAGCCATCAGGCTACCTGTGATTTACTAAATGTGAGGCCTGGAAATGGCCGAGGGGAATTCACATAAATCTTGGATTTAAGAAATTTAAGGACCAGACTAGAGACTTCACGAGTGAGAGACGTAGGTGTTCAGAGCCGAGCTCACCGACTTAAAAGTAAAATGGAGCATTGCGTGAAAGAGGCATAGATGTGCGACCTGCATTGTCCCTTTGAGCATTCTAAACTAATTGATTATCAAAATTGGATGTTCACCCATTGACTGAAGGCTATCAGAAAGGAGAACAAACAGCTGCTGAGAAACTATACTTGGATAGAGAATGTCGCCGTTGAATTGTTGCCCTTAATAGCAGATCAGAACCGGAAAACCAGAGTGGACCGGAAGGTTGATAGGACAAAAGATCTTTAATTGGCTGATCGAGGTCCTGAAGAGCCAGCTGCGAGCTGAGACACCTGGAAGTGAGCGTGCGGTTTGATTGTGGCATTCACCTGGAGGTGAGCTGGGAGAGATGAATAGGTGTTCTGTTTATTTGTGCTACACATAAATATATCCAACCTTGTGGTAATGCGCATGCGCACATTGATGCTGCGTCACATACTGCTTACTCAGCAGATTTCTTATAATACATCAGTCCTGTGGAAGTATCATTTCATGTGTTTCATTTAATCGAAGATTATGGTAAGCTTTCTTTAATTTATTTTATACTTGGCTTTCATTAAGCTGCTATATTATTAAATGTTTTTACTTTACAAGACAGGCAACTTGTAAATAGCTTTGTTTGCCATCTGCAAAGTCATTGCAACTATAAACAAGTCCTGTTTTGGCAGTTACTCATGACAAAATATGTTGTTTTGTGGGCTATTTTGTCCCTATAGTTAAAAAAAAATAATAATTACAATCTTTTATTATTATTAAACTCTTCTCAATATATTTTAGTAGCAATACCAAGTGGGATTGAAGCTGTGTAATAGCAGTGTTCCATTAGTGTATATTATATTAATCATATTTCATTGTTTCAGTGACCTGCACAGTTTGGTGGACATGTGCTGCATCTGATAAGAGACATACAAAGTATTACTGCACAAATAGATCTCCAGTGATCTGTGTCTGCATTTAATTTAATTCCAGTGAAAACATACTGTTTTGTTCTTGCAAACACCTTTATATTTAAAATATTTTTAACAGGTAGGATATTCTAGTAAAAGGATTAGCGCATACATCTACAGCTTTTCATTTAAATGGGTAGATTATTCAGATGAAGGAAGCAATCTTCTTGTGGTTTTGTCATGTATATAAATTGTTCCAATGTTAAGCTGAGCATAACTCCTATGCTTCTACTTCAGTCCTGTCACTCAGATAATCTTATCCAATATTTTAAACATTTACACAACCCGCTATAGTTTTGTATTTGTAAACATGATGGTAGCAGTTTTGGACGCGTAACACTGACAGATAGACTTAGCTATCTATCCGTGCTACGATAGGAAAATTTCACAAGGTAGCACTAGTAGTCAGAAATACGGCAAACTAAAGCCCCTATATTTGCAAGCTGCTTGTCAGCAAAAAGATAAGGTAATAGAGCAAGCAGCTTAATGAAAGCCATGAATCAGATAAATTAAATAATGCTAACAATGATCTTCGATTAAATAAAACACATGAAACAAAACTTCCACAGGTAGGGTGTATTTATAAGAAATATGCTGAGTAAGCAGTATGTGACATACCATCTATGTGCACATGCGCATTATGACAAAGTAGGATGGATTTATGGATAGCACAGATAATCAGAACAAATGGATATGAGCCATGAAAGAAGGGTAGGACGATCGAAAGGTGCTTCTGCGGGGCGGACCAGGGACGGAAGGAACGGGATTGCTGACAGAAATGAGGCAGCTGAACTAGCTGACTGAATGTCACAGTTAGAAATAGCGCACAAGAAGCTGGTGGATCAGTGTTTGTTTGCCATTTTGCATCTTGCATGGTGATTGGCTGGGGCGGAGCAGCAATTAGGTGCTGGTTGGCTGAGGCAGAGGCGTGCTAATTGATGATGCTGGTAGGCTTGGACCTTACCACAGGGCCTGCGTTTCATTGGCTGATACCCAATCTACGTAGTAGCGCAGCTACCACATGCGTGGCCATCTCACAAACACAAGCTAATGTACATGCATTAGTAAAAACATGTGCATGTAGCGCCAGACTGTATTGTGGACTAGCAGACTGGCACAAAGTTTTTGCATCAACAATCGAAGAAGAATGATTCTCCATTGCCAGTGGGGTATCTGTACGGTGATGTCAAGTATCCTGATCGTATTTGTGGTAGTAAAATTCACAGGAACATCCACTGATTTCAAAAGTAACCTAGAAAACGGTGAATGCCCAACTTACCCAGCCTTGAAAGTACAGTAGGCATCAGTGATCTTGCCATTGCCAAATTGATGCTGAGGTTTATCACTGCCGTTTTCTTCATCGACCGAAAGCATTTTGTTTGTCCCGTGCATAATGTTGAAGGCATCGCGTGGCTCAAACACCTTGATGTCATCCAAAAAAGATGATATGAACTTGTTAGTTCCTCTGTCCATTGTTGTAGCTGGTCTTTGGTGAAAATCCAGCAGAAATGATGCACTAATACTCTTATCAGTCCAAGTGACCCCATGTTTACAAAGAAACAAAGCACCGTGAGGCTTTGTTTGTGAGACTTGCGGTCACATGGGATTTTCTAGGTCGGTTGTGGGCGGAGCTTGGTAAGATCCATTTACGCCAGTGGTTCTTGATTCCAGTCCTCAGGCTCCCCCTGCTCTGCAAGTTTTATATATGCCTCTGTTCCAGAACAGCTGATTCAAATGATTATATGACCATCTGGCACTGCAGAAGTCTGTTAATCACTCACAGTTTCAATCCAGGTGTGTGGAAGTAGGGATACACCTAAAACACGCAGGGTAGGGGCGCAGAAGGACCGGAATTGAGAAACTCTAATTTACGCTAATGATGCCTAGTTTTCATTAGCTGAAAATAGAAACAGAACAAGTTGTTTTATATGTGTGTTTATACCTCTAAACATACACTTTGTTATCTACTTATCTACTACAGTACCAGCAACACTATGTTCCTGTGGGTCAATGGCATGCACAGACATTTTGGGGGGTGCAGGTGCTCAAGTAGAAAAAAAGGACCCAGCGTGACAAATGGAACTGTCAGGAGTATTAGATGGTGCCTGCTGCATAATTTTCTAAATAGAATATCAGAAGCTTACACCAGTGTTTCCCAACCCTGGTCGTCGAGGCACACTGTCCTGCATGTTTTAGATATTTTTCTGCTTTAATATGCCTGATTCGGCTGATTGCAGTTAAGCAAACATTTGTCATTTGAAATCACCTGTGCTAAAGCAAGGTAACACCTAAAACATGAAGGGCAGTGTGGCTTGAGGATGAGGGTTGAGAAACACCAGATTACACAATTCCTCCCAAAATCTGCTGATGGAAAAGAAGGATGCCTACATGTATCAGTGAGCACCTACAAAGTGTCCTGTAGGTTGTAGGGAAATTGCTACCAGTAACATTTCAGAAACCCAAGAAGATGTGTTTGACAAAAGCCTAAGAATTGGAATTATACTGATGGCAGCAGTCGCGTGGTTTCACGAAACTTTTAACAGAAAACATGGAACGAGCATCACACACGACACTGGCAAAACCTATTTGCATGTTTCGGAAAACTGGAAATGTTGCAGATTAACCATGAAGTGCTCCAAGACCTGCAGCGAATACACAGAATCCCACGACAAAAGAAATAGTTGTCCAATATAAAATTTGTCTTTTTTTCTATGTATGGAAATTTATGCCCCACCCTGTGGATTGTTGTTCCTTTCTGTCATCAAACTGCTGAGCTCAAGCTGCACCTAATTCAGTTTCTTTTCATAAACTATTTACATACACGCGTTTGTAATATGCATATCTTTATCACATAAATTACTTTACCTAAAATTACTTTATTTTTTACTTGTATATTAGATTTGACTTGAGTCAGAATTTCATACCACAAACCAGAAAAGGTGATATGATAATGCAAAATCCTTGACTCCTTGAATCCTTATATCTAAGCTGCTAAATCTAGCAGGCAGGTTACAAATTATAAGAATGGTCATAAACTGCATCAGGGAAAGGCAATGGTGTGATGATGTACAAAGGTGGAGTGTTGAACAGAGGAGGAACTTCGTAATGTGGTAGGTGACTCCCACATTACAAGCTGCTCTGCATGATAGGTGACCGGGTCGTCATTGAGGCAATGAAGCCAATTTCAAAGTGTCAAATTGCAAAGTCAAATTTCTTTTAAGTCATGTTTGTTGCATAGCATAACAACTGAAGGCAACATAGTTACTCGATTGTGCTATGAAATTGCACTATGTACCTCAAAAATACATATTACTGGCCTTTTAAGGATGTTCCATGCCAGCTGGGCTAATTCTATAAGCCAGTGGTCCCCAATCACCACTTGGGGCGGTCCGGTCTGTGGACCAATTGGTATCAGGCACGCAATAAATAATTAATTATTTCTGTTTTATGTATAATTTGATTCTGGAGGATATTTTATTTTGAAAATCTTTAAACCAGATTCTCTCGGTTACGTCTTGTGTGCCAACATTGAGCCACAAGCTGCAAAATGAGTAAGAAACAGATCAGATTCTTTGGAAAGTTTCTTTACGAAGGGGAAGAGACATGAGAAGGGATTTTTCCCGGTAGGTGACTCCCACATTACAAGCTGCCCTGCATGATATGGTGACCGGCTCGTCAATGAGGCAATGAAGCTTCAAACTGCTGTATCCAGGTGAAAAATGGGTACATATCAAATGTATTTTGAAAGCCATGTTTTGTTTTTGTTTCACCGAGTGGAGCTTGTGAGTTTTAGGTCTGGTTCACACGGGACGATTTAAGGATTATCGGACGATTTTCCAAACCTCTGTGACCACAGAGCCGATGAAAGTCCAACAGGTTAGATCAGTTCTTTGTCCAGCCACATGGCAGGAGCAACACACCACACGAACTGATTCCACTCAGAAGAAAATTCAGTAAAAACCCCCAATATACCAAACGTGAATTTACAATAATTAAACATAGATGACGATGTAGAAGCAATAGTGATAGTTTATGAACTCATTTTAAGCGATAAAAGATGAAACAAAAAGAAAAAAATGTTTGATAAAACACAGTGGGAGCAGCCACTCTGTTTGCTGAACTATGATTTGGTGGTGAGTTATGTGTTTTCGTAGTTAACATTTTTAACTGAATAAACATAACTGCATATAATAAACATATAATAATGACCTTTATGTTGTAGTAATAAACATTTCCACATCCACTCTCAGTTGCCATGTCAATTATTTGGGATTCTCTCAGTGCTTACATTATTGCGCCTTCTGATTGGCTACCTGTCACATTCAACAGGCCGAGTTCTGTTTTACTGGGCATATTTAAAGGTCACACGCCACCACCACACACTACAGGGCGTTGTAAGATTGTCAAAAAGAAAAATCGGGGCAAAAAAAATAAATATTTGAAGAAGACAACTAGAACATACACTGATGTTAAACCAGAAAAAAATATGCAAAATTACCAGTCAATTGTACTTGGTTACAGGGTGCTTCCATTTTATGAAATCAAAATATTGTTATACTGTGATTTATCACAAACTGTCTGAGGAAGGTTTGTCCACTCCTCACTTAAGAGTTGAAGCTGTTATAAGGTTCCTTGCATGTTCACTCCATGACAGCATCTCAGCGAGATTGAGTTCTGGCCTTTGAAGAACTTTTCTTAATTTGGAGCTAGTCCTTGGGCGATTTATTAGTAGTTTTTGGGTTATTATAATGTTGCAAGGTCCAGTTCTTCTTCAGCTTTAATTTTTTTCAATATTGTCTTACATTTTTGTCAAGAACGGAAGAATTCATGATAGATTCTATGATGGTGAACAGCTTGGTCGTCCTGCAGTAAAGCATCTCCAAAATATGACACACACAGCTCTATTTATATTTAAATGGTTCTTTTCGTTTCTCCTTTCAGAGTTCACATGAATGTTAAATTAGTCTCTTTTTAATCTTTACATCAGCAGGGGAAAAAGCTTACGTTAGGTCTATAAGAAACTTTTACACTTTTAGGATATTTCTTCAGAGGGGTCGGGAACTGCCATCTTAAATTTCCCTGAGGTCAAAGTGCCATATCAACTGGTGGAATTAACAACACATTTTATATCAATGCATACCAACCTTTTCACACTATAAACTGCCACTTCATACGACTAGTTGCAGTATTTGTTGATGAGTGCTAGTGCTTGCAACATGGGCATGTTAGCAACATTTTTAAATTTAATAACACAAATCTTTAGAATATATCTTTTTTTTCTTTTTTAAATATGTAAATGTGTAGCAAAACTAACGGTGATGAAGAGGGCCGCACTGGGTTAACTCAGTGAACTTGAGCTTACAGACGCATGCTTCAATTTACTCCAGCCCGTTTCTTTGTTACTGCAATCATTGATTTATTCCACTTTATCTGTCACAACTTCAGACTTTACAGGTCTGACACATGCTGACCAGTTGGCTAAATCATACAATGGTACCAACAATAAAAACGACATTATAGCACGGTCAACAGAAATTATGACCACCACCGGCGCACTTGTTTCCTCATTCATACAAAAAACAGCCAGTATCGCTCCCATTCATAACTTAGTGACAGCAACACCCCCCTCGTCACATCCACCACCCAAGTGTGCTGGGTGCTCCTGCCATATCATTAATTGCTTATTTCGATCACATGGCTCTTACATTCCGGCCCCTAATTATTACGAAGATAATTATCTGAAATGTTAACACTGTTAGAGACAAGCCTAAGAAATAAATAATCATAAATTTGCTCAGTGTCAAATTCATTCTAATCTATTTTAAAGTAAGCAATCAACTAGAAAAAATAGGAAATCGTCTGCTTCAGCTGAACCAGGCACAATTGAGCCTGATTTAAACCAGCTTCTTCATCCATTTGAGCTGCAGTGTTAAGTTCTGCACCTGAAAGGCAATTTTCAACTTCTTGTATAAATGCAGAATTATATTTACACAAGCTTGAAAATCAAGTGTTTTGTCTTTCTTGTTCTTCAGCAGGAAACAGTGGAATAACAAACTCATACAGCTGATTTGCATTTTCAGGCAATAGTTTTAAATCATCACAATGAGACTGAACACTCTCAAGATTTCCTTACCTTTTCATAAACTCTTTAATAATGTTCATTTTTCCTTTCATTTTATGAACCTTTGCCTTGAGATCCTTTTGAAGCTTCTCAATTTTATTTTGTAATGCTTTAACAGTTAATTTTGATTGTCTTTTTTCATCTTTATCGCTGACAACGGAGCTTGATTTCGATCCAGCTCACTCCATTTCCCGTTGTTTGTCTTTAACGATTCTTCTTCAGACAAAGCGACTCAGTGCGTGTGTATATGCCCATACCTCAGTCCCAGCAGACTTTATTGGGCTGCAGTGACAGCTACTGATGACGTAGCGCTGTGCTCGTCATCAGTAGCGCTGTGCTCTGTTCGCCATTATCGCTTCCAAACTGTTCCAAGCAGGGAGATCCAGACTTTCTTTTCCAATACGCTCATTCGATTGTCCTTTCTGTTGGCGATAAATGTGCGGCAAAACTGACGGTGATGAAGAGAGCCACACTGGGTTAACTCGGTGAAAGTGAGCTGTCAGACGCACGCTTCAATTTACTCCAGGCCATTTCTTTGTTACTGCAATCATCGATTTATTCCACTTCATCTTTCACAACTTCAAACTTTACAGGTCTGACACATGCTGACCAGGTGGCTAAATCATACAACAATAAAAACGACATTATAGCATGGTCAACAGAAATTATGACCACCAGCGCACCCGTTTCCTCATTCATTACAAAAACCAGCGGGCCAGTATGGCTCGTATTCATACCTTAGTGACAGCCACGCCCCCCTCGTCACACCCGCCACCCAAGTGTGCCGGGTGCTCCTGCCAAATCATTAATTGCTTATTTCGATTACATGGCTCTAACAATATGTAAATTTTTCAGAATTTTTAAAACTGATATTAAATATCCATATGTGCAAATCACAATTTTTGCAAGTGTCAACTTTATATACTGTGCTTCTACTTTTCATCAATATACATTAAATCAACCTATATCACTGAAACACTATGATGTTGAACTGACACCGTTGCCTCTTGTATGTTTCATTTTCTTGTCTAACTGAAATCACCATTATAATTCATCATTAGGCATTCAGTATGTGGAATATGCCATTGTAAAACCGAGAAGGTTTATTTTACTTGAAACTTGAGGACCTTGTGTGTTGAGCATTAATCTAAGCACAGACCCCTGCAGGTGAGGATACAAGAGTAAATCCTTGGCCCAGACAGAGCAGGCTGTTGAGGACTTTACTTTGGCCCTTGTCTCCTGGGAGCAAGGGCCAAAGTAAAGAGAAGGGGAGAGCAAAGTCAACCCCCGAAAAACAACACAGAAACCAGCAGGAGCTACTTAAAGCCCTGTTCTGTTTGGATACATCAGCCGATCCACGGCTGAGCCCAGCACTAGAAAAACAAGCTTTTATAAAAACTTTGCAGATTGGGTTTCATCGCCTCCTCAGACTTTTTGCTTCATACACCCGGGTTGTCCTCCTCTCGCAGCTCTGTAATGCTCAGAACAGAGGACCAAATTTATGGCATATTGAGAATAAGTGTATGAGACAGGAGACAGCCATCAGTGGGACTGAAGGTAGAGAAACTGGTTAGTGGCTGGTAATCTTGGTGCCAAAAGCTCAAAAAGGAAGGCCACTCACCTACTCAAAATGCCATGGGAAATGGAGATAGAATCTTGGTTCCTCAGCAAAGCTGAGGTAAGCAGACTGATCCAGAGCACAAACACTGTTTGGTTAAAGGTTGTAAACCCAGGGAACAACAAAACTCAGAAGTCAAGAGGTTTAGGCCGAGTCAAAACCAGGGAGGCAGTAGCAGACAAACTTCTGATTCTTAGACAAGAATCAGAAGTCAAGCTGTTGAATAGGTAACATTCTGGCCTGATAAGTAAAAATATAAGAGATCAGAGAGCCAACTAGAAATCCAGGAAAAATAGAAATTTTGTTTTTCAGGAGGCAAATTAAACTGAAACACTAAAACAAATGTGTAACCCACAAAGAAAGTTATTTAAATTCACCTGATAATAGTAAATGGCAGGTAAATCAATTTACTTCTATAACTAATGCCATTACTACACAAGTATATTAAAAAAGATGGGCCTGATCAGAAGATTCTAAATTCTAGGGAGCCTAGGTGTGAATAACAGAGGAGAGGAAACAGTGTCAATAAGAAAGAGTAGAATTTATTAATATAGACAATTGTGGATCCACATTTACAATTAAACAAAAATTCTGCACTTTTTTAAACATAAAATAAAATAAAATAACTAACAGTTATTTCGATGTGTCAGTCAATTCAATGTTTGTCTAGTCTTTTCCAATGTGTCTGTCAATTATCTTCAATGGTTCACGGCTAGTGACCAGTTGGCTCACTATCTACCAGATCACTGGGATCTCTAGGCTGGGGCTCGCCATCCAAGTTCAGAAGAGGAGGGTCATGGAGTCTTTGGGCACTCCAAGCCAAAAGTGCATCATAACAAGCAATAGAAAAAAAAAATAATAATAATTTGACCTGGAACAAGGCCAAAGCAAAACATCTTAGGATATAAGATGCCAACATCAGTAAAGCTTAAGCTATAATTAAAGAATTCTTTCATACTTTTTCAAGTTTTTCTTTTCAGGTTGTTCAACAATATCCGTCATCAGAATACAATATTACCAACACAGCAGCAAAACTAAAGAAATTAGCTTATATGTGGTAAAGGAAATAATAATAATAATAATGATAATAATAATAATAATAATAATAATAACAATATATTTCAATCTAAAAGTGCCTGTACATCTATAACACTATAAAATTCTTGTAATACCAACAGAAATTACCATCAGCTGTTAGCTGATGCATTTTGAGCAAAATCTCAGCACGGCAGCCAAAGGGGCGGTTATTGATCAGAACAGTTATTGTTCTGATCAACCCTACTGACTGGTGTGCAATCAGAGCGCGTCAGCCACTGGCTGGCCAATCCGTCATCAAAAGATTTGTAGCACCTTTTAATCTATATTTATGAGTAGAACAAAACATAATATATATATATACTTTTTAATCTTGTAGAAAAAGACATTAAATTAACATAATTAACTTTTTACTTTTGTTTTTAACACTGGGTTACAAATGTCTATTGTCAAATCAGTTGATGACAAAAGAAAACAGCCACTGACAGTCAACATATAGGATTGGCTAGAAATGATTTTAATAACTAAAAAAAATTAGTTAAATAGGATTTAATTGACTACTAAATTGACTACTTACTAAACACGAGTTTGACAAAAACTTTGTGGCAATATTGCATTTACTAATTTTTTAAATATATCTATCTGAGTGACAAGGCTGCCATAGTTTCAACAGCAGATGTCAATAGTGAGAAATGAATGAACCACCGAGTATTGAACCTTTGAGTGAACCAATGGGCTGGGATGCTTCATTGCTTCACGAGGCTTCAATCGGTCGTGACTAATGTGAAGGCAATCTGAGGGACAATCCAGAGCCAAGGCAGAAGTCAAGAAGCAGAAACGGGGTTGTATCCAGAATACGTTATGTCTTTTGGATTTCTCTTCGAAATCCAAGAGACAAAAAAAAAAACATGATCGTTGTCTGGCATAAAGGGAAAACACTGGCTATCTACTCACACAAAGGCTTTCAAAAATCTGTCTGCCCGATGATATGCTAAATGAAAGTGCTGGGGAACAGGTGGATGACATGGTCCTGCAACGGCAGCATGCAGGTGAGTCAGATGAGCTAATTGCAGAGGTGAGAGCTGAGGAGGGAGCAGAGCAGGCAAATGGGCCACAATCATAACAACCTCATGCTTTGGCATACAATTGAGTAGCTCTTACAAGCTACAAGGAGACACAGACAAAGATGTACTCCAGAGCAAAAAAACACATTTAGACTACAGAAGCACATTCCAGTGACTCCTTAAGAAATTTCACAAGGTAAAGATCTAGTCACATTCAAGAAGAAAGCCACATTGCTATTCATGTATCAAAGATTTGACCGTCAGTCAGAGTTTCTTCTTCAACACCCTAGCAAAAAGCAAGCTTTCCTGGGAGACTGAGAATTGCGATCCTCAAATTGGAACATACTTTCTCATCCCCTTTCTTAAAAGTAGTGACCACCTCCCCAGGCTACCTCTCCAACCTTGTAGTCAGCCATGACATGCCCTCAATGTTCAGAGCCTTCAGAATTTCCGGTGAAATCTCATTCACACATTGCCCTGCAATGCCACCCGAAAACTTTTGCATTACTTCGGTGATCTCAACCACAGTAATGGAATTGCATTCTCCCAGGTTTTCATGCTCTCCCTCAGTGTTTCATTCAACCATATAATTGGAATCTTTGAACAGCTCCTAGTTTGAACTTTCCAAGATTTTTTTCGCACTAGTTTTTCCAGACCTTTTTGCAAAAAGTCTACATCTTTTAGGAAGACTATAATTTTTATGGAAGACAGTGCTCCATCACACGCATCAAAGTGCTCCACTGTTTGACTAGCCGGTAAAGGCCTTAAAATGAAAGAATAATGAAGTGGCCCTCTTCTTCACCAGACCTAAATCTCATTGATATATGATGAAGGAAAATAGTTCACATCTCTGAACAGCGTCTGGGTGGCTGTGGTTGCTGCTTCACAAAAAGTTGATTGTCAGTAGGTCAAGAAACTAACAGACCCCATGAAAACTTATAAATGTTATTGAAAGGAAGAGTGACTACCTTTATTTTTTAAATGTCAGAAATATTTGTTAATTTGAGTTGTATATTTATTCATCTCTATTTAAAAGATGACAAACAAGTGAGATGGGAAAATTTTCAGTTTGAATTCATTTGCAGAATAATTCCGCATACTAATACTTGCCCATTGTCCTAAGAAAGCCAAACTCTTCTCATTTTTACTTTTGTAAATATTCAGGTTTGAGAGATTATTAACATTTCATATTGACGGAGCGCACTATAGTTGTTCAACAATAAAGTTAATCCTCAAAACTACAATTTGTGTATTTGTGCACAGTGCATTAACACATACTAATGTACATGCTCTCTCACTGTCACACTGACAGGACCAAGAGAAACATTTGAACATGCAAGTCTCTAATAGTATTTCTAACCTCTGCAGTTCAGTAGCTGTTCATAATGCAAATTCTCTTCATCATACCCATCGCTGAGTTTAACCTAATTAAAATGTCTTGTACGAGGAACTCTATCAAAATCAGTTAGAATTTGATGCAGAATGTTCTAATTCTGCAGCATTTGCTGTTTAAAGTGGCAATCAGGCTTGCATTTGGCCGGGACACTGTCAATGAATTATTCTGCTGAGCTACTGGAACAGGAAGCTGGAAACAGTATGCTGTACGCTATGAAACATTCCACTGCTGTGCACATGAATAAATTGTTCCGTGCATGTTTCAGCAAAATGTCTATCATCTGTTTTCACAATAGTTAGAGCATGAGAAGGCAGTTCCATCAGTATAATGCACAGAATAGAGTTATTTGTATTTACCCAATGATTTATAGTAGTCTCCTTGAGAGCAACAGTTTATATATGCTGTAACACAGTTGTTTGGGTGGTGATTTGCTAGCATAAACCATGGGTATTCCTATGATAAGTAAAATTAAGCTTACAGTGTTTAAAACAACTTTGTTTTTAACAACTTCGCTGTTTGGAGGAGCAAACAAATAAACTTACTTTACGTGAACTATGTATATGAATCGATACTCTTGCGCAAGTGGAAAATTAATGCATTCATAAAAAATAATCAAAAACACAATAATCTTGACATGGAATTTACCTGGTTACAATAAGCTCCAGACAGACGTCATACTGCTGTCCCCACTCCTCAGACAAACACCTGACGTCACAGATACATTACAAATGTGGGAGTAACTCTGACTGGTTAAAAAAAAATCTGTCTAGCATTAATTTCAAAATCATAGCCAGACAGAGTTGACAGAGTTGCTTAAATTTAACTCTCTGGAATAACACCAACTCTTTAGGGAAACTAACACTCCTACTGTTGAATTAGACTAAACAAGTGTTTAATTAACAATGTATTTTTGCAGTTTTAATTGTGACACCAGTGTTGGTGTTTTCAACACACAACACTAACACTTTTGATTTTGCTGTGCACGTGTGTGCGCTTGTGCTTGTGTGTACAGCCTTGTATTTGATACAGTATAAACAATATTCCTAACACACACTATGTTGTTGAGACTGATTGCTCCTGGTGGGCCCCGTAAGAAGAAATGCTGATTTTGGGTTAGGAGTTAAGGTTAGGACTAAAGTATGAATTGACAGAAGTCAATCCAATGTCCTTGTCTATACAGAAAGACATACAGTATGTGTGTGAGAGGTGTACAATGCTGAGTCACACCAACATCAAAAGATACAAATATATTTTGCATTGTACTGTACTGATCTGGTAGCCTTTCTGTCCAGGGTGTACACCTCCCTCTGTCCCCTTTCGACCAGTGACTGCTGAAGCTAAGCATCAGTCCCCATGCAGAGACAAGTGGTATAGACAATGGATGGTTGGATGGATGGATTTTACTGTTTGCCCTAAATAGAATTTGGGGTCTCCTAAACAAGGTTTCTATGGCAGCCAGCAGGACTTTGGTCTTTGACAGCTTTCCAGTGTGGTTGACGTTTGTGTCATACTCTAAAAGCTGCCTCACACAAGATTTTTGTATGAGGCAGCTTTCAGAGTGACAATGCGACTTATTCCAAAATTCACAATAACGGGGTCTTGTGTTGACTTCAGCCATGCTATGTTAGGGCCACCTCTTTGGAGAAGCTTTGACCCCTGTCCTTGCACCCTATGTCTCCACATTGCTCAAGCATCTTACAAAAGCATAAAGAAGTACAGGATTAAAAGAAATAAGACGGCTGGAGAAAGGATGAAGTCGTAAACAGACTGTGTGTGTTCCTTCACTGTTCTTTTGTTTGTTCTCCCTCTTGAGGGAGCTGGATGATCTAATGGAAGAGGCTGCCCAGGATGGTGGGGGTGTCGAGTGGCAGCTTGTTGGGGTTTTAATTAGTCGGAGTGATCAAAAGATGATTGTGAATGAGGCAAAGAAAATAACAGCAAGCTTCATTGGGTAGGGCTGCACTATTTGCTCAGCCAAAGCTCAAGAAGTCAGAGAAAGGCCAGGATATTCTCTGGGGACCCACTTTAGCATGTTTGCAGGGAGACATTAATCACTCTAACTAATTTATTCAGTTTCAGGGGTTCAGAGTGGGGTGAGTAAATTGTGTGATAGTTATCAAAAATGTTTTGTTTTTGTTCCCATCAGATGTTCAGAAAAAAGCCCTAAAATAAGAAAAGCTGCATGTATAAGTATTCTAGAAATGTAATTACAGTTGCATTGATCACTGATCACATTTTTATTGCCAACGTCTTTTTAGTTGTATTATTCATTCTGTGTTATATTAAGTTGCAGAAAGCTGTAACAGTATGTTATATATATATATATATATATATATATATATATATATATATATATATTATATATATATATATATATATATATATATATATGTATATATACATGTATATATGAGCACTTAAGTTTTATATATATATATATATATATATATATATATATATATATATATATATATAAAAAATTCCCTTCTCACCCACCGCGGGTGGTTCTTATCCTCTGAACTCGGGTCCTCTACCAGAGGCCTGGGAGCTTGAGGGTCCTGCAGTATCTTGGCTGTGCCAAGGACTGCACATTTCTGGACTGAGATGTCTGATGTTGTTCCTGGGATCTGTTGTAGCCACTGCTCCAGTTTGGGGGTTACTGCCCCGAGGGCCCCGATGACCACAGGTACCACTGTGGTCTTCACCTTCCAGGCCCTCTCCAGTTCCCCTGAGGCCCTGGTATTTCTCCAGTTTCTTGTGCTCCTTTTTCCTGATGTTGCAATCACTTGGTATTGCTACATCTACCACAACGGCTTTCCTCTGATGTTTATCCACTACGACAATGTCTGGTTGGTTCGCCATTACCATTTTGTCTGTCTGGATCTGGAAGTCCCAGGATCTTAGCTCTGGTGTTCTCTACCACCTTTGGGGTTGTTTCCCACTTTGATCTCGGGGTTTCCAGTCCATATTCTGCACAGATGTTTCTGTACACTATGCCTGCCACTTGGTTATGTCGCTCCATGTACGCTTTCCCTGCCAGTATCTTGCACACCCTGCTGTGATGTGCTGGACTGTCTCAGGGGCCTCCTTGCACAACCTACACCTTGGGTCTTGTCTGGTGTGGTAGATCTGGGCCTCTATTGCTCTGATGTTTAGGGCCTGTTCCTGGGTGGCCAGGATGAGGGCCTCTGTGCTGTCCTTGAGTCCAGCTTTTTCCAGCCATTGGTAGGATTTACTGATATCAGCCACTTGGGTTATTTGCTGGTGGTACATCCCATGTAGGGGCTTGTCCTCCCATGATGGTATCTCTGGCACCTCAGCCTCCGTTCCCTGTTGTCTGAGACATTCACTGAGCACATTGTCAGTTGAGGCTTTGTCCCTGATGTATTTATGGATCTTAGTTGTTTCGTCCTGGACAGTGGTTCTCACACTCACTAGTCCTCTGCCTCCGTCCTTGCGGCTCGTGTACAGTCTCAGGGTGCTGGATTTGGGATGGAACCCTCCATGCATGGTTAGTAGCTTTCTAGTCTTAATATCTGTGGCTTTTATCTCCTCCTTTGGCCAGCTAATTATTCCAGCAGGGTACCTGATTACTGGCAGGGCATAGCTGTTTATCGCACGGATTTTGTTCTTGCCATTGAGCTGGCTTCAGGACTTGCCTTATTCGTTGGAGGTATTTAGCTGTGGCTCCTTTCCTTGTGGCCTCATCGAGGTTACCATTTGCTTGTGGTATACCTAGGTACTTGTAACTGTCCTCTATGTCTGCTATTGTTCCTTGTGGGAGTGAGACTCCTTCTGTGCGGATCACCTTCCCCCTCTTTGTGATCAGCCGACCACACTTCTCTAGTCCGAATGACATCCCAATGTCCGTGCTGTAGATCCTGGTGGTGTGGATCAGTGAGTCGATGTCTCGCTCACTTGGCATACAGCTTGATGTCATCCATGTAGAGGAGGTGACTGATGTTGGCCCCATTTTTGAGTCGGTATCCGTAGCCAGTCTTGTTGATAATTGGCTGAGGGGTTCAGGCCTATGCAGAACAGTAGCGGGGACAGAACATCTCCTTGGTATATGCCACATTTGATGGACACTTGTGCAAGTGGTTTGCAGTTGGCTTCAAGCGTGGTTTTCCACAGCTTCATCGAGTTTGCAATGAAGGCTCTCAGAATCCTGTTGATGTTATACATCTCTAGGCATTCAATGATCCAAGTATGCGGCATTGAGTCATAGGCTTTCTTGTAATCTTGCAGTCTCGGGCAACTGTGCGGTCTATGAGGAGTTGGTGTTTGGCTCCTCTGGTATTTACACCGATACTCTTCTGTGCCGTGCTCATGTGTTTATCCATGTGTTTGCTTATCTTGGCTGCTATGATGCCTGACATGAGCTTCCAGGTTGTGGAGAGGCAGGTTATTGGTCGGTAGTTGGGTGGGACTGGACCCTTTGATGGATCCTTCTGGATTAGGATTGTCTGCCCTTCAGTTAACCATTCAGGGTGAGTCCCACTTTGTAGCAGCTGGTTCATTGGGCTGCCAGTCGCTCATGGAGAGCAGTGAGTTTCTTTAGCCAGTAGGCATGGATCATGTCAGGCCCTGGTGCTGTCCAATTTTTCATGCCTGAGAGTCTTTCTTGAACATCTGTCACAGTGATGGTTACCGGGGCTTGCTCAGGGAGGTTGCTGTGGTCCTCTCGTAGAGAGATCAGCCACTGTGCATTGCTGTTGTGGGACGCCTCCCTTTCCCATATGCCTTTCCAGTATTGTTCAGTCTCCAGCCTTGGTGGGTCTGCTCTGTTGTTATTACCCTGCCATTGAGAGTACACCTTAGCTGGTTGAGTGGAGAAGAGCCGGTTAATCCTTCTGGATTCATTCTCCCTTGTGTATCTCTTTAGGCGGCTGGCCAAGGCTTGGAGCCTCTGTTTGGCAGTCTCGAGTGCTTCAGGTATGGGCATCTGGCTGTACTTTCTGGGTACTGGTCTTTTCATTGTACCCTTGTGGAGCTCTGACAGTTGGCTCACTTCCCTCCTTGTTACCTTGATTTTAGCCTCTAACCGTCTTTTCCATGGTGGGTATTGGGTCTCATGGTTGCTCTTATAGCCAAGTATCTCAAGGATCACTGATGCTGAGTTGTAGATCAGCTCATTGGTTTCTGTTATGGTGTTGGTAGGGATCGTTCTCAATGCTGCATTCACATTCTCAATGAGACTTTCTGATGGTACTTCACTCAGCCGTTGTAATTGGCGCCGAGGAGGCCTGGTTGTCATTCGGGTCATGATTCTCTCTCTCAGGTCAGCAGCTGTCTCGTTCAGCTCTGTTTCGCTCATTGGGGCCGTGTATCCCCTCACTGGGTGGGGACTTGTAGTTAAGTCCCCACAGTTCTGACATCCGGGTTCCTCCCTTTTGCCGTAACATTTGTGTTGTATCTCGTCAATCTCAAGTTGTGATAGCAGTTGCCGTTTGCGGATGTTGGAACACTGAGCTACTAGTTGTTTAGCGCTTAGTGTTGACTGGGGATGTCGAAGTAACCATTCCTTCCCCAGTCTTTGCATGTAACCCCTCTGACTAGGGTTACTTGAGTAGTAGCATTCCAACAGATCCACATTTTCATCTCTCGCCCATTTCCGTCTTGTTCCAGTAGCCCATTTGTCATCAAGGTGCTCTGGTTCCCCAACACCTGACGCAGACCTTGTTTGGCCGGGCGACGTCTGAGCCGGCATGTTATGCAACTTAGTATCTCTCATGGTATGAGGTAGGCAGTAGCTTGAAGGGTCTTGCCTAAGGACCCAGACTGGATTCGAACCCTGCCCTCTCGGGTGATATACTGATGCCTTATGTATGTTGCCTTGCAGCAAGACAGTCCTGGGTTCGATTCCCGGCTCGGAGTCCCACTGCTGTGGGTCAAAATTAGATCCTGCTAGATTTAGCCCACATGCCTCCTCCTACTAAGAACCTCAGCATTTTTAACAATGTTTAAATATAGATTTAGTGAAGTCAGTGAGAGGTAGCCCACGTTGGCTAAGTTTTAAATCAATCACTGGTTATTGGTTATTATTTGCTGTGACGTATTTGTGAACAAACCCATGTCAAACAGGAAGATTGCAGATGGCATCGATTGTAGCCATGGTAACAGAACAATCAAACTATCAAGATGATTCTTTGCACTTTCACAAAGAAAACTTCCTAATTAAATATTAAATATACCATTTATTTTAAATTTTATCTCTGTTGAATGCATTGAATCAAATTAAATAACATTGTCTTTCTCTAAAAATGAATGCTATTAGCACATTAGCAGTGAATTTTAAAAAATTCTCTTTTGAGCAAATGTTTTAAAATAAATGCTATATCTTTTAAAAATCTTTTAAACACACTTGAGCAAGTATATATTCACACAAATACATATTTTGTTCACTTAAAGTATACTTTTATTTAATATATTTCTTAACAGTAAATTTAGGTAAAAGTTATAATGTCAAAATTGGTACAAGTATGCTTTTAGTATCAGGAAAAACATAAGGTGTATAGTATACCAGTTGCTGGTGCCTAAATCCAGCTGCGTTCCGGGCGAGAGGCGGGGTACACCCTGAACAGGTTGCCAGTCTGTCACAGAGCAACACAGAAACAAACAGGACAAACAACAATGCACACACACTCACACTCACTGAAAATACCACGCATGCACAGGGAGAACATGCAAACTCTCTGTAGAAAGACCATGGACCAGGAATCGAACCCAGGACCTTCTTGCTGCAAGGCAACAGTGCTACCACTGTGCAGCCCTTAATTTTAGTATACTTTGTGCACTTAATACTTACTATCCTTGAAATGTACTTATACAAATGTAAATTTATTTGAAATATATGAAAGTATTTTTTTCACTTATTTTGCTGTACATGTTGATGTAATTACTTTCTGGACACTTTATCTTTTTAAAATGTGGAACTTTTGGGTTTATATAATGCAGTGAAAAGATGTAAACCAATAGCTAGACCCAAACTTTTTTTAATCCAAAGGAAAACTAAAATCCACCTCACAGACTACTATTATATAGTTGTGATGTTTCATATTGTCAGCAGGATATTGCTGCCCGTCAGAAAGCTGACCAGTACTCTGTTAAGTGCAACGAGCTGCTAGCGGCGCTGCTAGATCATTCAGCTGCACAACTGCATGTGTTCCTGGCACTGATTGTGATTAAACTTGTAACTGTTCCTCCATACTGAATAGATGAGATATCTTTGGTCCACAGCTAAACTTTAAGGTTGTTTTTGAGTTTTTGGTGACCTAAATAACGAGCCAATGAATCAAAGAATGCTGTGAGCTGTCAATCAAATGGTTTTGGTGCCGTACCTTGATTGGTTCTGCTCGTAAGCGCCGGATTTGCTAATGGAAAACGAATTTGGTTGAGGCAGATCGAGACCATACTGGTTCGAGGCTGGCTAGTGGAAAAGTGCCTACACACTATATTTGCTTTTCATAGTTCCCACATGATGACAAGTATGATCCAATTAAATATTAGATTCTTCATTAATGTTGCTATGTTGTTGTATGCTGTTTTAAGATCTTGTTCAGTGTGCCCCTTTTTAACTTCGAGGCTCTGCCCCTCTGAAGGTCTCTGTACGGCCCTGGTTCTGAGTTGATTTTATTTTAAATGTAGACAATTTACTTTCTTCAAGAAAACTCATTCAAATCTACTTTATTATCAGTTTCTATTATGACAACAGCTTTCGTCGACTGCATTTCATTAGATTTCCAAAACAAACTTGTGAGTCACTCATCTGCAATAATTTTTATGTTTTTATTATTATTTTCTGCTCATCTTTGTCATTGTGTAGATGTCAATTTTAAACAGATAGTCAAAAATGTGCAAGTTGAAATAAATAGATTACAGAAAGAAATCTGCTGAAGAGAGGAGTGAAGTATGACTTGAAGAGGAGCAGTGCAGCTGTTCAAACAGAGCCCTTGTGTACTTCCCTCCCAGTCATCTCCTTCCTCCTTCCATTCTCATCCCCAGATTCTGATACTTTCTGCTCACGATCAGCACTTCCATAATTTAGACGAGCACAGAACAGTTTTTGTATACTTTTTGTACCATGTTCCTTTAACTTTTCTTCTAAGAAATAGATTTCTTTTCCACTTATTATAGGTTACCTACAACAATTTGTGGTTCAGCTGAAATGGAAAATCCAAACTGTGCCTCAAACATCAAAGAACCCAATTGGCTTGTATCATAATAATTTGCATAATTTGCTATGCATAATAATTTCAAACAGTGCACTTTGAGTTTTTTATTTTTGAAAAAAATACTGTTCTCATTGAGAGCTTTTTAAAGTTAAATTTGATTTATACTGCAATGGTTCATGACTTGAAAATTATACTGGCCATTATTTGCATTGACCATTTAAGAAAATCTGAGAAAATCTAATTTGCATAACTGTCTGTCAGAAGGCCTGTAGCACTACAACATTAAAGCATTTGTCTGTAGATAACAAAAAAACAGTGAATCATTCTAAGCAGTGAACCGTTAGGCACTGACATTTTGATTTTTTTCCAGTTCTTAATTTTTAGGAGACAGTTATAAGATACAGTGCATATAATGCGCAAAATAACTTTTTTTTTTCTTTTGCTGGAAGAGCCTTTGTTAAAATGTGTTGACAGTCAGAGAAGTAGGGGCCTGTCTGCAAATCTTTAGGTTGAGGTTCAATTGCTTACTCAATGTCTGGATAACCTGGATGCAAATCTGTCTTCAAAACTTTGCACTGTGGGAGGATCACTCACTTACCTTATCAGTGGTCATAATATTGTGACTGATCAGGGCATACAGTACACTTGGATATGGTATTGGCTCTACTATATTTGCTATTTTCTTTTTTTTTTTAATCCAAATCTTTTGGTTATTATGATATTTGCTGGCTTGTTTGTGCCAAATCATTTAGATATCAAGTTAAACTCTCATAGTGATTATCATTAAAATCAATTCAATTCTAAGTATTCTCTCAATTTTCTGTCCTCAGATTATTTTCCACCAATTGCAGTGGCTGTCTGGAGAAAATTGCTCCAACAGAGTTTGTAATGCGAGCTGTGCAGAGTGTTTACCACCTCAGCTGCTTCTGCTGCAGTGTCTGTGAGCGTCGACTGAGCAAAGGAGACGAGTTTGTGCTGAAGGCTGGTCAACAGCTGCTGTGTAAGGCCGACTATGTGAAAGAAAGAGACCTGCTGAGGACCATGAGCCCAGACAGTTCAGACTCAGGTATAACTAGGGGCTTCTTCTTAATTTAGTGCTTTCTACTGTGTATCCCATTGTGTTCCTCTTCACGTCTATTTCTGTTCATGTTGAATTCTCCTATGCAAGTTAAAAAGCATCAGAATGAAAAAAGCTGTGATCTGTTTTGTGTTCACACACAGAAAAGAGTGAGGATGAGATATCAGATGTAAAGTCAGAAAAATTTATTACAGCAGAGAAAAGGAGTGATGACAGCAAAGAGCCTCTGCGTCCTAAACGGCCGCGCACCATCCTCACCACGCAGCAGAGACGTGCCTTTAAGGCTTCGTTTGAGGTTTCCTCCAAGCCCTGCAGAAAGGTGAGCAAATGATCAAACAGTAAAAAAATACCCCTTTCGCAGTCATGCTTTTTTACCTGAACATTCTTCTTAGAACCAGTCATTGGATGCTCTAAGTTAAGTAACTCTTCTGAAGCCAGTTTAAGTTGGGTATATATATTACACAAATGTTCGGTATTCCCAAAGTAAATTAGAACATTTGTTCTATTGGGGCTTCTTTGTCAGATTAAAATTAAATTTTAAAAATGGTATTAAACATATCCTTAAACCAACATTTCTGTATTAAAAATGTTTTTGTACAATTCTGATGTAATATTGTAATCTTGAAGGTGTATGCCTCTTTTATAATATCTACTGCTAGTTTCCAGCTGTAATAACTGAAGTTGTGTATTGACTCTAGATGGTTCCTCTTTAGGTCCAAAGATAATAACTTCAGTTTTGTTTCTGTTTCACTGGAGAAAGTTATGGCACCTGTTCAGTGCATCTGTTCAGTGCACGGATAGTGACACTCTATTGTAGAGCTGTGTATCATCTGCGTAGTTGTGGTAGCTAATCTTATTTATTGTTATAACCTGAGCTAGAGGGAGCATATAGATACTGAATAAAAGAGGTCCTTGGATTGAGCTTTGTGATTTCTGTCTGCTTCGATTAGACATTTCCTATTGAAAATGTTCTTTATGTAAGATTCAAACCAGTTAAGTTCTGGACAGGAGAGTCCGACCCAACTCTCCAGTCGTTTTAGTAATATGTCATGGTCAACACTAAGCCTGTAATTCCTCAGTAGTGATTTGTCCAGATTGTTCTTTTTTATCAGTGGTTTGATAGTTACTGTTTTTAAAACCTGAGGGGCAGCACCTGATGAGAGGGATGAGTTTACTAAAATATTTCAATGAGATCAAATGCAGGAACTTGAGCTTGACTGATTTCTGATTTCTTCTAGGTTTTTATAGTTAAGTAGTTTAAATTTAGTCTTCTTTTCTTTTTTTTCTTTGCATTTGTTGTGTTTGCATAGCACTGGTACTGGAGCTTTATATTGCTCTTCTAAGCAACTAACCTAAAGATTTCAATATGCTTTCCTGTATTACGAAGAGCTTCGGGGGTTACAACATAATTCCATATATAATTGAAATGCACAAAAAAGTACTAATAAGTTTGATCTTCCAGGTCAGAGAAATCCTGGCAGCAGAGACCGGGCTAAGTATTCGTGTGGTCCAGGTGTGGTTCCAAAACCAAAGGGCAAAGGTCAGCAACGTGTACCTAAACCAACCTCCAGAACCATATTTGCATGTATCCTGCAGTTCTTATGTCTGTAGTAATGTTAAGATGCAAAATTGATTTAAAACAAGCCTAATTATTATTTCTTTATGTCAGACACTATATCCTTATTTGCATGATGTATGACAAAACTTTCACACATCTCTCGCTAAAAATTATTCCTTCTGCCTTTTGCAAAAAGTGCTTAAATGTCTGAATCAGATCTGTATCAGTTAAACCCAGTAGATTAAGCATTTCTAATCTACCATTTGCTCTGTTTGCTCGTATTTGGGTGAACAGGCTTGCCAAAGTTTGGCCAGCCAAAAGGTTTTTTTCCCCTATCGTCAAGCAGTCCGTCAGCATGAGTCTTAAATTGCTTGCTAGTTTTAGTCTCGCATTTTAAGCATATCACAATCATTTGTGATATTTAAGTGCTTCTTCCTATAGTTGACAAAGACAAAACTGATTCAGCAATTTAAAAAAAAAGCTCACCAGGTACTTTTTTCTTAAACTTTAGGATTTAGACTGATTCAATTCAATTCAAATTCAAATTAAAAGTTCATTCACCGGTTTATGTTTATTTACTTACAGATGAAGAAGTTAGCACGCAGACAGCAGCAACAGCAGGAGCAACAAAGCAGTCAAAGACTGGGCCCAGGTAAGTTTACAATCAGTGATTGTGAATATGTATAACAATGCATATAAATCACAGTACAAATTATTAAGTTTATTAAAATAATAATGGTACACTTCCAGTTGTATAATTAAAAATAATCATATGTTTTGATGTCAGAGTGTCACCCATGCTGGGGAATATGAATTTTTCTGACAGCACTGCTATAAAGTGGAAGCCATGATTTTATCAGTAGAGCTTGCTTACAGCAGTGTGGGCTAATTGCCACTGTGATCTTGCAGCGGATGTGAGCAGACAGTTTAGATAAGTGTCTCACTGCTTTGGCAAGTACAGCTTCTGTCTGCTATGGGATTTGCAGCATGTCAATATTGGCAGAACAGCTCATTTGGTTTATTACAGCGGAAACTGCTGCTGATAACCAAATGAGCTAAGCAAATCAGCAAATGGGAAATGTTTGAGATTGATGCTAGAATAAACTGGAAAAACCATGGAAACATTGATGATGGTCAGCCATCCTTAAGTTAAGACAACCATTCAGTTTATATGAAGCATACATCTACTGTATGCTTTGACTTGTAAATTCTTAACTAAAAATGGACATAATATTTTATTTCAAATTTATATGAGTATTATATAGTAGTAGTATATAGTATGTAGTGTTATTTGCAGTAATTATATTTTTAACTTCTAAAAGTTACCCATGAATGATTTTATATTTTATCTCCTAGATGAGGTATATTTTAATGGGGATTTATGTTATAGATACATTTTTAGAAAAGTATAAAAAAGATGAGTTTAATTTTAATTTTAATTTTTTGTTGCAAACAGTATGGGAAAAAATATTTTTCATTTATTACCAGCCCCCAATGTCAAAACTAAGTAAAACACCTTTGGGTGTTTATGGATCTAGCTAAATCCATCTTCCTATAAACTCAACAGCTTTTTTATAATATTGTTTCATCAATAATATTCTCTACAGAAATCCCAATAAAAGTTTTGTGCAACATGTTTGAGAAGCAATTTCTCATGTTTTATCAACTTTAACTTTGCATCAAGACATCTCGGTTATTCCCACAGCGTCAATTTTTCAAATACTTGCAGGTGCGTAGTTTTGCCCATTCTACATTTTCAAGTTTTCCATCCTTCCCAGGGATTGACCTTTACACATTTTTCTAAAACCAACTGTCAAAATGAAAGGTGCTATTTTTTATTTCCACAAGCACTGAATTCCTTTAGATCACTTTGGACGTTGGACACAAATCCACATAACTTAATTCAATGCAAACTTCTGTATCACACTGAAGCATGTCTGGCCTCCTTATGTGGGTTGTGCCAACACAGCATCCTAGTGAGTGATTATTATTCTTTTCAATATTTCTTTCTCTTTCAACTTCTTTTCTGAGTAAAATTTGTCAAATCGGTATTTTGGCACCTGACTTTTTTTTTCTTGCCATGTGTGTATGTGTGTGTGAATTGAGGCAGAGATTTACACATATTTAGGTACTATGTTTATTTTTTAAATGTACCTGTTTCTGTCTATTACCATAGTATGGTCACTTTGACCTTATCCATGTTATGCATGTGTATATATGTCTGTATAATTGGGTGTGTTCTAGCCCACTTTTGCTGATATGTTAGTAGTAGGCTGTTATATTTCGTTTACCTTTTACCTCAAGTTAAAGCATAAATACATTTTGGGGAAGAAAAGATATCTCAATTCTATAATGGCACTCATTATGAGTTATTAAGTTAACAATTGTACATTATAACGCAACACTCATTTTACTTTTTTAGCTTTTCAGTTTAGCATTACAGTTTATTAAAGTGTCTTATATTAACCAGTATTGTTGCTAATTTTTTGCACTATATTTTTTCTTTTACGTCCAGCATCAGAAAAAATACCTACATTGGAATATGCTGCCTATGAGTATAAATAGTTTCCATAAACTTGCCACAAATTCTTTTACCTTAATGATGTTAGGAGAAGTTTCTCCATTTTTAAACAAATGTAAATGACTTCTCACATGAGAAAAATGTAATAAATTACTGACACAATGACACAAAATAAATTACTTGTTCCGATGACAAAAAATTACTGAGGGAATTTTGGACATAATTTTCCTATGTTAACTGGAAACGCAGTCCAGACTTTCACCCCAAAAGTCTGGACTGTGTTTCATACTAGTAAAGTCTTCAGGTTAGCTGTTCTAAACACTTCTTTAGAACAAATCTACAAAATATAAAATTGCATCTTCCTGTGTCTTCCTGGCAGCAGCCAGTCACTGCATGTTGGCATTTTGGATCATTTTGCTCGGTTTGTGATATTGTCTGCTTATCAATATCACATTTTGTTGAATATTTCTGGAGTGTTGCATAGGGCTACAGTATATTATGAGACAGATAATCTCTGAAAAAAAATTACCTTCTCTTTCTTCTCCCAGTGCTAACTGCTGAAATACCCAGATCAGTCAGAAATTGCCAATCAGAGAGGTGGGTCTTAGCACTGTCAATCTAGCTTGTATAAGAGCTGCTCACCTCCAACCCATTTCTTTCTACTGTGCTTCTTCCTGATGACAAAGCTTGCCACAAATGCTCAGACTTGTTATTATGAGAGAAATATAGTTTTCCTGTTGTGACAAATTGTTTCTTTGCTACTAGCAAATTTAGCAGCTCTTATCAAAGCTGTCTGACACTTCTAAGTCCTTCTTCCTGGCTTTGATTGGATGTATCTGACATAAGAAAGATGCATTTTTGCAGACTGCAATAGTAGCACTTGGAGGAGGACGAGGAAGTTGATTTTTTTTCCCCAGATTACCTGTCACATTATGCTGTCATGACTGCAATTTTAACAAATATATAAAAAGCCTATATTTTTTATAAAAGTTATTTACTGCAGTTTTAAACACAACATGAAAGAAATCAACTTGAGGGTAAAACATAAATCCAGTAAGGGAAGTAAATGTAGAGAGTGAATTACAAAAATATAACCCATAGTTAGGAATGTGTGTTCATATTCATAAAACGACCACACAATGTATGAACAATTGTAATGTACAAAAGTTGAGCTGAGAAAACTGTATTTCGACTATTTGCTTTTCACTTTCACTTTTCACCAGAAGTAATATCTGGCTGTATGGATGGCCTGCTCAGCACCTTCTCAGCGTCTCTGCCTTCGACCCAGCCCCAGTTGGTGACCATAGAGCATTGTGGATACAACATAGACTGTCTCCATCAGGGCCTCACTCCACCTCAAATGCCTGGTGACCACATGAATCCGTATGGTTAGCATCATGTTCAGCAGCTGCCAGATGTTTTAAAGTTCTTATTCTGTATTTTTCAGATTTCTTTAAATTTCAAAACACTTTTTTTTTTCCATCTTTCTTTTCAAAGTTAACTTAATTTTCCCTAATGTGTTATAATTACTTTTAAATAACCTGGTTTAAGTCAAATTTTCTGGCTATCCTTCTACAAGCTCCTTAATGATAGTTTGCTGAAATTTTTGTCCACTCCTTTTGACAAATCTACTGTAACAGATTTTTTGACACATTTGATGCAGCTCTCAAATATTCTATGGTCTATGGAATGCCCTCTCCAATACATTAACTGTTTTTCTTAGCCAATTTGGGAGATTTCTTCTATTTGGATAACTAATTTGTGCTCAATCTTTACCTTCCTGTTGAGATGTTGTATTTTCATGTAATATTATTTTCTCATGAACCTATTTGAAGTTCACCTAGTCAGCATGTCAAGTGATGATGCCGAATACACAATTTTTCTGGAAAGTTGTTTTTCTGCCAATAGCACATTGTTCAGCCTGTACACAAGCTGATATACAGTACTGAGACACTTCCTGGGTCTGATTGGTTGTTTCTGGCATGGAGCGGTGCTTTTCTGCAGTTTGCTATCATAGTACAGGGAAGAGGTTGATTTTTTTTTTTTTTTTTGCAGATTATCTGTCTCATGCTAGACTGTCACGACAATTTTAACAAATATGAGAAAAAACATTCATTATGAAAGTTATACACTGCAGCTCTTTCTATGAAGACAGTGGATTGATTCCCTACAAATCAATAAATCAACAACCTTTAACACAATACTGTGCTTCAGCTCTATCCAAATCATCCATTGTACTGTATTTTGTAAAAACACAGATTATTACCAACATGTGTTTTATGTAGGTGGTGGTCTAGTTTATCTCTATGTATTTGAACTGTGTTTTTGGAGATGCTTCATTTCTTCCTTTCTTCCTTCATTCATTAGAATATTTAGGGCAAGGTTTACAGTGACTTGCTAAGGTTAGTTCCACATCCAGCATGAAATCCCAGAGTTCTGATGGAAGACAACCTCTCTACCATTACTATTTTCTTGTTAAAACACATTTAATATTGAATTGTCAAAATAAAGACAGTAAAGTACTTGCTATTTAGGGCTGCTGTATATGCTGTCTTGCTTTATTTTTCACTTTTTTGTATTATTTCTCCTTTGCCTAGGTATGGATTCCATTTTCCATGACAATGACAGTGACACCTCTATGACAAGTTTAAGTGAGTCCTTTGTTGCCTTGCCAGGCGGATGCTTCCTACAGGCACAAACAGGAAACCCAATAGACAGCCTTTACTCCATGCACAGCTGCTACTTTGCTTCCTGAGACCTGGCCATCATTGTCTCATGCTGCTGAATAAATATTTTCCAAACTATTCACAAATAGACAAAGTTAAATATCAAATTGACTGTGTTTGATTTAGGGAATTTAATGCACTAAAAAAATAATAATAATAATACTTTCGAACATGTTCAAACTAT
The DNA here is from genome assembly GCF_027474105.1 of Poeciliopsis prolifica. Lineage (NCBI taxonomy): Eukaryota > Metazoa > Chordata > Actinopteri > Cyprinodontiformes > Poeciliidae > Poeciliopsis > Poeciliopsis prolifica. Next base: position 78,068 of record NW_026562436.1, on the reverse strand, counting down.
TGTCAGCCAGCTCGTGTAGAGATCCCAGACCTCTCAGATACTTTTTTTTATTCTAAGGACATTTCAAATAAGAAGGTAACTATTAGTAAATATAATTCTACTGACATAATTTTTGCAAACCATCAAGTCTGTTTCATGCTAGACAGGATCATAATCTGTTCTTCTATGTATGTGTGAAATGTAAGTTACATCCTAAAGAACACCCAGAATTTCCCTTTAAAATGGACAACTATTTATTTCTCACCAGAATCCATGTTACATTTAAATGGGCATCAAATGTAAATATCTATTTTATCAAATGATGAAGTTTTGTTGTACATCTGAAGCCCGAAACTCCTTTTATTCCTATAAGTGTTTGGACGGTTATATTGTCTGAGAAAAATGTTGCATTGCTATTTATTTTCTAATTTTAAAGTAATGATGTTGATACCTTAAATAAACAATGCATTCTTCCACAATCCTGTGATTTTATTAAACTGTTAAAATTATCACTGGAAATTTTAAAAATAAAATAATGCTACAATTTAAAATAAAGTGAATGTCGTATACATCAATCAAAAGCTGCTGTCCTTGATCAAACCTTCCTGCTGTACATGACTTCACTGAATCCATAGCACAGCGTAGCTCTTGCCAAGAAGTATAATAGCCTGGTTCAGCAACATTTTTTGTTCTTGCTCCAAATTTGTGATGGAGCACAGCAGTCCTAATGATGACCATAAGGTCAGACACCAGCATTTTTGAATATATTTGTATCTTATATTCCCATTTTATGGTGTAAAGCATAAATAAAATAAACTACGAATGTTAAACAGCATAAATAATACAAATATACTTACATAAAAAAAATAGATTTTGTAGATAAAAAATTTGTGCTGCTGATGGGCTAAAGAAAAGTAACTAATCAGTAATTAACAACTATAGACATATTATTCTAACATTTCACATTTGAAGGTCCAGGAGAGAGTCAAAAAAAGTATATGTCAAGACACTCCTCCAGTTTGCTTATTACTGTGGAGTTGAAGTTGAAGACACCAACATACACCAGCTCCAACAAATCCACTGTCATTTGGACAAAGCAGGCAGGACTGTGAGGATAATGTTATTTGGTTTCTCCAATGAATTTAATACAAATCAACCGGATCTTCTTAGTCAGAAACAAAGGGGGAGGCATCACCAATCACCTGGATCTTGATTACCTTGCAAACAGGCAACAGTTTGTGAGTCTGAAGGATTGTGTGTCTGACCACGTGGTCTGCAAGACTGTAGCACCACAAATGCCTGTTTTTTTCTATTCCTTTTCACTTTCTACTCTTCAAACTTCCAGCACAAGTCTGACTTCTGTCACCAACAGAAAAACTCAAATGACTATGCAGTTACCGGATGTATCCGAGATCTGGTGGACCATTTTGTGGCATGGTGCAGGATAATCTTATCTTGAATGTGAACAAAACAAAGAAAATGATTGTAGGTTTTAGGGAAAACAGGATTTGATCAAACCCTATTCTGATCATGGGAGGAGAAGTTGAGGTGGTTGAGGAATTCAAATATTCCTGTGTTCATCTGAACAACAGTAAGCCTTATATTGAACCATTTTTTGATCCAGGTGCATTGAACCAGTGAGAGAACTAAAACATACAGGATTCTGGCTCTTGAGGACCGACTTTGGACACCAGTGGTCTATGTTTACTATCTCTGCTGGTGTGGGGTTGATAACACAACTACTATTAAAAAAATCACTGAATCAGGATACCACAACATCTTTTTTATTACTGCAACCATAAAAGATATTTCTCTAATAAACTTATTTTTTTATTTTCTTAAGGATGTGGAGATAATTAAAAGACCAGAAGACATTAAAGTGACAAATTTTAAATACCTTGGGTCATTCCTGGACAGTCAGCTTACCTTTGTTGAAAACACAAATTTTAAGAAATGCTCACAGAGATCTTATCTTTGAAGAAACCTTAATGTTTTTGGGGCTAGCCAACTAGAGTTTGTCTACAAAGCAATTTTTGAGTGATTTAACTTTCCATCTCCTAAGTCACATGAGCTGCTGAATAAAATACAAACTTTTAATTGTTTCATTAGCAGGTAAATAGTGGTGAAACCACAAAAAACCTCTGTCTCAACTGTTTGCTGAAAGAACATGGAAGATGGCATGGAATATTTTAGAAGATAGCATTCATCCTCTTTTTTCATCAGTTTCAACTTTTGAAGCTTCCTGAGCTCAGACATCTATTAGAAGTCATTTATTCCTAGTTGACGAAAGTGATTGACAACATCTACCTATGGCATGCAAAGTGTTTCCTTCTATACTCATATTGCTGATATTGTGATTCTGTGAATGCGTTTTATTTTAGAGTTTTGGAGTTGGAAGGAAAGTTTCCACCTTGATGGACACTTTTCTACACATGGAATCAACATAAGATTCTGCCAAAAAAAGGACTATATGTGAATTTTTGGCTTGCATTTGTTTAACAATCCTGGTTTGTTCATGAATTCTTCTGTGAAACTCCTTCATTTGTTATTGAACTTTATTAGAAAAAGTAAAAAATGAAAGAAAAATTCTCATATGTGGACTCAGTAATATTTTGACATTGTAAATGTTTTTTTATTATCATGTTACTTTTTGTGGCTCTCTGTTATTTTATTCCTCCTATAATTGATTGAGATGCATAGGTATTATTTATAAATTATGCTTTATTTTGAGTATTTATTTTGAGGGGAGTGGGTGATATTTCCTGACATTTCTAAAAGTATCTAACATTTATTTAATGATTAAAGCAATATACCATGATAAATTGACTACTATGCTATCCTAGTATTTTTTTTTATTATTATTTATTTAGGTTAAAGACAAGATTTTCAGAATTTTAAGGAAAACATGATAAAAAAAATATGAATACAAAAAATACACACACGTGGACACACATACTTTTGCAGTTTCTCCATTACCCCAGATGAGCTGTACCTCTATTATGTGTACTAAAATGGCTGTGCTTACACACTTCTCCAAAGAGGAATAAAGTTATCTTCAGCTTTAATAATAAAATTAGTACAGCAAACAAACTGGAATATTTACATATTGTGTTTCATAATTATGTTTTAATCACGACTTGAATACAAAAAAATTTCAAAAGTAAAAAAAAAAATCTTGAAACCATGGAAAATATAGAAAACTCAGTTCCAGAGTACAATGCTGCAATTTCCAAATAAGGTATGGTATGGACCTTATCCTGGCCACCCAGGAACAGGCCCTAAACACCAGAGCAATAGAGGCCCAGATCTACCACACCAGGTGTAGGTGTAGGTTGTGCAAGGAGGCCCCTGAGACAGTCCAGCACATAACAGCAGGGTGCAAGATACTGGCAGGGAAAGCGTACATGGAACGACCTGACCAAGTGGCAGGCATAGTGTACAGAAACATGTCTGCAGAATATGGACTGGAAACCCCGAGATCAAAGTGGGAAACACCCCCAAAGGTGGTGGAGAACGCCAGAGCTAAGATCCTGTGGGACTTCCAGATCCAGACAGATAAAATGGTAATGGTGAACCAACCAGACATTGTCGTAGTGGATAAACAACAGAGGAAAGCTGTTGTGGTAGATGTAGCAATACCAAGTGATTGCAACATCAGGAAAAAGGAGCACGAGAAACTGGAGAAATACCAGGGCCTCAGGGAGGAACTGGAGAGGGCCTGGAAGGTGAAGACCACAGTGGTGGTCGGGGCCCTCGGGGGAGTTACCCCCAAACTGGATCAATGGCTACAACAGATCCCAGGAACAACATCAGTCCAGAAATGTGCAGTCCTTGGCACAGCCAAGATACTGCGCAGGACCCTCAAGCTCCCAGGCCTCTGGTAGAGGACCCGAGCTCAGAGGATAAGAACCACCCACGGTGGGTGAGAAGGGAATTTTTATATATATATATATATACATATATATATATATATATATGTATAGAAATTTAAAAAATAAATAAATAAATAAAGAATTCTGCGGAGTGCTGGTGGAGCGGAGAGACCACTCATAGACATTCACGTTGTGAAGAATTGTCATTATCGCGCTAGGTGACAAGCAAACAAATGGGGAACGTTACACCTGTCCAGTTTGTAGGCAGCGAAGGACAGATATTGCGTCCTCCACACAGGAACCAGCCTCCCTCAGTGGGATAATTCCATTGAGGCGTCCACGTGGAACATGGAATATAAGTTCCATCCTCATACTGACAAATTAGGAAACAGATCAATAATGTTTCGCTGGCACCAGGTACATGGCCTACCCGAACAGTCAAATTTCCTGGAGGAGAATGAATACAAACCAGATGGTTTGTCTCTGGCTTCATAACAGCTCTCATACTTGTTGGGTATCCATTAACATTGCTGTAGGTGAAGATCGTTGTTACCCCAGTGCACACCCTTTCCATCACAATGACACTATCCGAAGTGTTGTCTGGAGTCACAGGCATGAAACGTAGTGGCCTGGGACCTATTCATGGGACAACATCTCCACATAATTCTGCCATATGTTGTCATGGTGATGGTCGGAAGGTGACCTAGGAAAGTCTTTACAGCTGTGGTGTGGACAAATCTTCTCTCCAGATGAATCAGCAAGGTTGGTCTGAAAAAACAAGATACACACACAGCAGCCACAGCGCAAAAGAGGCTCCATCTGTGAAAGGGCCATGTGTCAGTCAAAATTTTATCAGTCACCAATTGTCAGTCCGTCCTCATCATTTTTCTTTACTCTAATTGTTTATCAAATTTTACTGAAGCTTCAGGAACTTTCAAAATTTTGTTAACATTTTTCATGTTTTAATTTCTTTACTTTTAAACTCTAGTCTTCAGGATCCTGTTTTACATAACGTGCACATTTAAAAAGAGATATCTCAAACTCATGTTAGGACCTAGCAACAAATAATTTCCTGTTTCCAATTTACACACCACGTTTGTCCATTGTTTTACTTTCAACACACCATTTAAGACTTTTCTAATTCCTTTGTGAAGAACACCATTTCACAGTGCTTTAGTCCCGTTCCTTTACACATAGAGTGGACTCTATGGCACGGGGATAGAAAGAGTGGGGTGGTGGTCAAGTTCTTGTTGTGGCGATTCTCACTTTGACTCAACGGGTGATTGAGTGGAGAATCCTTGCTAAGCATCCCCAGCAACCACTTACTTTTTCCACAGTTTTTTTTTTAGGTTTCACACTTATTACCTTTCCCTTCATGAGTGGTTTTTTCTTTTGCTTTTCACTTTCCCTTGACGTCTAAGGGTGGTGGACACAAAACCACTTGTACCACACTTACTTGGTTGATTCCTGCTCTGTCTTGGTTTAAATCCCATCAATCCTGTGCTGGGAGAAGGAGGTGACCTAAGATGTTGGCCCAGTAAGGAAGTTATCCCCCAGGACATTTCAGGACATGTCCGCAGAACCTGACTGCTGGCAGATTTCAGCGCGTCATACTCTTTCTGTCAGTGGCGGGTATTTAGGGAATCCTGGACGAGCCTTCAAAATGTTGGGTTTATTTTGTTCCCCAACATGCAAGTCTCAACCAAAGACACAAATTACTTTTCTGCAGAAGAGGGAAGCAAAGCCAGACACGGAGAACTGCCGTCAAACACTGTCTGGGGTCTACTCTGCCGGCTCTCAGTCCCCAACTGCCTTTTATTATGTTTACAAAGAGGTTGGGCTTTTCACACAATTACACAAACAATCAATCAATAAACTTTCCCATAAGATGTTCTGGAGTTCTTCTGTGGACATGCCCTTACCAGGACACAAGGATGACGTTAGAAATCCATTCCTCAGGAAGTTGATAACACAGACAACTAATGACCAAAGCAACCAATGATCAAGAGCAGCTCTTAACACAAGAATGTGTAAACATTTCTAACCCCCAAGAAAACATCTGGAAAAACAATTGAGTATACCACAAAAGAAAGGAGTCAAGAAAACAACCCACAGAACAATAATATAAAAACATAACCTTTCAAATAAACTTAGAAGTAAATGAACTTAGATAATTTTCCTAACAACCAGTACTGGCAATGGAGAACCATTCTTTTTCGATTGTTGATTCGAAAACTTTCTGCCTGTCTGCTAGTCCACAACAGAGTCTGGCGCTACATTAGCATGTGTTTACTAATGCATGAACATTAGGTTGTGCTTGTGAGACGGCCACACATATGGTAGCCGCACTACTACGTAGAATGGGCATCAGCCAATGAAACGCAGCCCCTGTGGTAAGGTCCATGGGATTGACATCTGGTCTGTCCCCACCCTTTCTGTTTGTTGCAGCAAGGTCCTTCTCAACTGGTCAGAGCGGAAGAGACTGAATTGTGGATCTGCACTTCTTTGAATGCAGTGTGAAGAGATGTTGGCAATTAACTATTTGCAAGTGAGATCAGCTCTAAATAAGTTTATGGTCACTCAAAAACAATAAATATTTTTGCATTTTTCACCATGTTAAGTTATTGTTACTTCATACATAAGTCCTAATTGAATTTTGTTGGTAGCTGAAAGGTTAGCTATTTTTTTGCAAATGACTGCGAAAAAGTCATTTGCAAAAGTGGATCCAAAAAAATGGATTTTACAGTGTATTAATATTTCTGATTGTGGTCATATTCCCAAAGTTATTTGGCACATTATCAACTGATTCTACTTTTAAAACTGTGGTTTGTGCGTTTCTATAATTTATCTACAGTGATGCAACTAGTCCTTATACAAAAGGTCTCTACAGTTTAATGTGTAATAAGTAAGATGTTGATGAAACACCTTGCAAACCTGTTCATGACACCAGATAAGGATGCAATGCTGTAAAGGTACAATGAGGACACTGCAATCTGTTTAAAAATTGAGGGAGAATTTCTGCTATAATGCAGGGTCAAGAAAGATAAAATAAAATAAAATAACATAAACATGCATCTTAATATGCATAGACGGAAAAATGAGGTACACAACCCTTGCACATCCATCTATCTATTCATGTGTCTGTTCTCTCTTGTTTGACCATGTGGACAGAAAATCCATGGGGAGAGCATCCAATATTTTAATTAGCCAAATACAACTAAGTTTTAGTGCAAGTGATGCAAGGTTTTAGATTCCATACTACATGAAATTAATCTGGTGTACCAGCAATACAGAGCAACATAGACTATTCGTCTACGTTAGCATGGCTTGGTTTCATGAATAGTAGGGGCAGCAATTTATTCGCAGTGGGAAAAAATCTTCTCCTGTTATGAGCTGCAAGTGAACACAAGTGGAATAACTTGATTTGTTTTATGCTGTCAAGTTTCTAGGTAAAAGACAAACAGCTGTCTCTTTGTCAAACAATTAATCATAAAAAAGTATTGGGTATATTTCTCAGTAAATAAAGATTTGTGGTCTGAATGCAGTCCAGTGGAAGATAAAGACTGAGACAGGTGTCAGTAGCTCTGTGCACAATAAAACCTGCTGGCCAACAAATCCTGACCTCAGAAAATCTTCCTAGTAGATTTCTAGACCTCCAGCTTAGAAAACATACACCACACTAGCAGCAAGGGCAACATTGAATGATTTTTTTAATTTTTATTTTTTTACAAGATTTATATTTTATGACGCTAACTGCTTTGTAATATTTAGTTTTGACATAAAATGTCATGCTTTTTTATTTTTATTTTGTTGAATCAGTTATGAAACCTTTACATCAAGTTCAGTTACTTTTATATGAACGACAAAAACATTGTCAAAAATGTGCAGAGGAGAAACAGTAGTGCTCACCAATATCTCCACCTTTATTGATGTTGCTTCACTTACAGGATAAACAGCACCAAAAACTCTTTGCTTTAAAAACTATTGACCCCCAAAATGCCATTTTTAAGTGATCTGATCATGTCATGGGTCAGAGTATTCAGGTAGTTTGTTTTTCGTTTGAAACAAAAACTGAAAAAACAAAAGCAGACTCGTTTTTTGTTTATTAAACCAAAATGAGAAATTGGATAACCAATGAGTCCGTGTATGCTTGTGGGTTTGTGTATTTTCAGGCTGTTCTTTTTTTTTTTTGTTTGAAATGAAAAATGAAAATAAAATAAATAAATAGACTTGTTTTTCTTTTTTTCATTTATTAAACCAAAATCGGAAATCAGATAACAGCTCCACTCAGCTCGTTATCTGATTTCCCATTTAGTGCACAGAACGGAAATGGAAGAAATGGCTAAAAAGCGATCAATTTCGATTTTGACAATTTCATTTTTGAAAAACTCAGGCTAAATGTTTTTCTCATTTCACCACATGTTCAATATTATTGATTTCTCACAGGAGCATTAATTAAACTGACTTGCTGTTGACAGAAAACGATCAAGATCACCTGTATAATGTTGATGTGTGATATGGCTAATGTGTAGTCTGACCCAGAAGTTTTCTCTGTCTGGCACCCTGTTTAGAGACCCGTTTTGTACACTCCTTCATAGCTCTAATTATCAATTAATTTGATTATGACACCTTTACATAGAATGCCTTATATGCTGTCTTTGTTTTGTATATGAAGCTAATGGCTTCTAAGTGCAGGTACTGACCCTCCCCTCCCACACAACAGGCCTATCACATGTGAGTGGGAGTAAGCAGAGTCAGACAGGGGAAGTACATAACGCTACATGTAAAAATAAAGAACATAATGTAGTTACATTATGTATGCAAATACACAACCATGTGGACCCCAGCAGAACTAAAACATGGAATCGTTACAATATGTTTTTTTTTCTTCTTTATTATGCATTTTATGGCTGGCGCGACTTATACTCCGGAGCGACTTATAGTCCGGAAATACGGTAAAAAGCATAACGAAATGAATGTTTACTTTTGGAAGAGGATTCAGACAAGACCATGTAAAAAGTCAGAATTCTGACTTCAATCTCAAAATTCTGACTTAAATTTAAAATAATAATTTTGCACATCAGTTGGTGTTAGCTAAATGTTAAAGGGCCCTAATCTTCTTCTGATTAGCCGCTACAAACAGGTAACAAGCGGCGGAAAATGACAGAATGACTTGCTGAAATCAGGACGTGGTAAGTGGGGAAAACGCACTCCTACCACCCTGCTCAGCCAGCAGGGCCACCTGGGCCACCTGGCCCTGCTGGCTGAGCTGCACTGCTCTGAAAACTCTGGAGCATATTTCAAAGAAGTGCATAGATGAAGCTATGAGGGCTACTTTCTACCCTAAAAACATCTTAAAACAACTTTTTGTGACAAATTAATAGTGTCCTTACCTCTATTTATCGCTGATGGTGCAGCAGTGCCCAGAGAAGAAAGCCATTTTGGCCAGATCCAGAGAAGAAGTACATAACGACCAGAGAAGAAGTACATAACGGCCAGATATATACCTATATCTGCAAGATGGCGTGGAAAGCCACACCTTTCAAAATAAAAAACTAAAGTAAAAACTCATTTCACCACATGTTCGATATTATTGATTTCTCACAGGAGCATTAATTAAACTGACTTGCTGTTGACAGAAAACGATCAAGATCACCTGTATAATGTTGATGTGTGATATGGCTAATGTGTAAGCCGAACTGAGAGAACTTCCATGTCAAACCACTTGTCAAAAATGAAATTATAAAAATTGAAATTGGTTGTTTTTTATCCAATTTTTCCATTTCCGTTTTGTGCATTAAGTGGGAAATCGAATAACGAGCTAAGCCAAAAAGTTAGTTTTTTTTTTTTTTTTCATTCATATCCTTCCATAAGGGATCCCACTGAGCTGTGTTTGGGGACCAGACCTGTTTGATCTCTTGGGACAGATTAATTGTTAATTCAGCAACATCTCAATTTAGACTTTACCTTTTTTTTATAAGCCTTTCTGGAATAAATCTGCTCTAAAGCCAAACGCAGAAAGGTTCGGCACCAGCTCTCATTCTAAAACCTGTCACTGTGATTATTTTGGCCTATTGTGGTCTGAAATAAGAGCTGCTTCTCGTCTCACAACTCAGATTTGTTTATTGTTACATAAAGACCTCCTTCTCTCCTTGTTACTGAGATCATGGAAAGCTATGGAATATTAGCCATGAACTTCCAACAAACCTTTTGGCTGCCAGGCAGTAATCATTAATAAAAGCAGAGTCCTGATGACATTTGCTACACAGAAAAAATAAGTTTGGTCTTAAACATTAAAGATGGCTGACACCTGTCAGCAGTTACATTACCAGGCCGGCTTACTATGTGTCCAAAATTTTGAAGCCAGAAATATGTATTCTCTAGTGAACTACTGCTTTCCACATATTCCTCAGCAACTGAATACACATCCATCATATTATAGAAGTTAAAGAACAAGAACCACAATAGTATATTTCAAATGTAATTCAAAACACATTCATTCACAAATGTTGTGTATGATTATTATACTGAACAAACCATTATTATGCATTCATGTGAAAAAATTAAGACACTACAAGAGCCTTTATGTTTTTCTAGAAATTTAAAAATGAATGTTTAATATACATTTTGACAGCCTTGGACAAATAAAACTAAATTTAAAGAATAGCAAAAATTGAAGATGTCATTTAAAATGTTATGCAAAATATAATTTAGGAATTCCATTTGTGGTGAAAAATAAACGAGGACATCCCACATTAATTTCTATTTAAAACAACTAAAAGCAGAGATATGTGTATTAAATCAGATTAATGTGTCTGGAATAGGATTTTTGATCTGTTTAAACATTAGGCATGCTTCTGACTGTTGAATGAGAGTGAGCACACCATAATGATATCCAAAAAGCTGTCTTGTAAAAGGATTTACTAGGTCACCCATTGGCCATCAACTGTATAGAATTGACTCTACATGTTGCAGGGCCCAGTTTTGGCCTTTCAAGAAAGTTCATCCAGAAGTAAAATATGTGTTCTCCAGTGACCTGCTGCTTTTTACATACCCTTAATAAAAGTCACCAAAAACACCATGCTGTGTTTTATGCAGTGTTATAAGCCCTACAGCACACTCTATCTGTTACAATCAGATAGAAACTGCACAATTTTGCAAATAACTAAAAATATCAATTAATCATCTAGAAAAAGAACTCTGTGATAGGGAATGCCAATTCCCAGATCTTGATCCATTTGCATTCAGTGGGGTGACTTGAAATGGGCTGTAAGAAACACCTCTTTGTCTCATAGCTTTAAAAGGTGCCAATCTTTCCTCAGACTGATATACTACAGGGACCTGGTTACTTTGTTCATTTTAATCCACTTTATCTAGTATGCAACACTATGTATTAGGGGATACAGTTTGATTACTTTTACATCAATTAATGTTGATGTTTCTCAACTTTGTTGAGCCAGCGCCCTCCGATCTATTATCCAGCTCCCTTACTGCACCCCATCAAGGAAGATGTAGGCTACTTGCACTGAATATTATTTTATGATTAATATTACTATCATTACTGTTGGTGTCTTGATTTTTATCGTTTCTGTATTTTTAAAATCCTTAAAAGAGAAACACATTTTTGAATTATTAGTTTCCAAACAACAAGAAAGCCATGTGAGCATAAAAACTTTTTAAGGGTGTGTTAAAAAAAATGCAATAAACATTCAACTTAAAATCGATAAGCCTATCAGCAGCCAATCAGCGGAAAAAAGTATTGTTCTGTGCCATTTTCTGATGTTATTTGCAAAATCTTGCACAGAATGGCCAGATAAAAGATGTACAGCGATTCCAGTTTAAAATTTGAACAATTTGCAAAAAGACTGTGAACTGGAACATTAAAACATGGATAGAACTGAAACAATATCAATCATAGCTCTGCTTCTCTTCAGTGTTTCTGTTTCTGGTGGTGCATCTCCATGGTGTCTTCAGGAGAATGGGACATCAGAGTGTCTTCTTTAACATTTTAACCACATGGCATTTACTATGCAAGCCAGTGCGTGCTGGAAAAACAAAACTTCCAGACCCTTTTAATGCCATACAAATATGGGATAAGACATGGATAATATTTTTCAACAGATCTGTCTATTGAGTTTATTTTTACAGATATTACAAAGAACAAAGCTGATTCTTAATCCAATCCTACTGAGTCAAATTGAAAGTGTCAGGGAGTCACTTAACAGACATAAACTGACATATGAGACATAAACTTACATAAAAAAATAATATTGAAGAATTAAATATATTAAATGAATCTAATTTAAAACATAAATAAGGGATGAGTTCCTTACTGTTTTGGTCTATTTCTTCTTAGAATAGACGTGTTCTATGGAGGACCAAAACTGACAATAAGAAATAAAAGCATAAATATATATATTTAGTTTTTTCTTATCCTTACTTATGAGTTTCTGTCAAGAAATATATATATTTTCTTTTTAATTTCCCCTAAACATTTTTAGGGGAAATGAAACAAAACAAAGTAGATATTTTGTTTTGTCTTTTCCTTATACAAGCCCTCCTTTTTTTGTCATTGCCTCCTCTCCTGTTTGTCCTTTTTCTAATTGTCCTTTTTCTACTTGTCCTTTTTCTGCTTCGCCGTGAGCATCTTTATGTTAATGAGGAAAGCTGCCTTCTATGTCCAGCTTCTACTATTGGCCAATAGAGCTTTGGAACCAACGTTACTGCATAAGACGTTGTGGGGCTTTTATGCCTCGCACAGTTTCTCAGTGCCATCTTTACAGGCCATAGACCAAAACAGAATTTATCCCGGTATTTTTATTGTGTTACCAACTGCAGTAAAGTTAGTTTCGAGTTGGACATTGAATATTCCAATATCTGCCAACCAAGCGGCATTTATCTCAAGGTTGATCTGATTTATGAATGCTAATTTCAGCCAGCAGTTCTCAAGCTCCCTCTTCAAGCATTTGGAGGTTCACTTAGGAACTGTCAACAAATTTCCACACCAAACACTCCTGTCAAAAATGTTTTAAATGCCTTTCCTTATGACCAACTGATACAAAAAAGTGGTAATTTATGCTTTCACATGAGACAAACTACCCTCTATTAAAATGTCAAGTCATATTCAATATTTTAAATAATTGTAATATTAAATCAAATGTTTTCTTCAAAAGCTTCCATATCGTGTGCCACATTAACTAGAAAACAGTGTGTAATTGTTGTACTAAACTCTATATTATGCACTTTATATCTGAGTCAGTGATTTCTATATTTCCCAGCTACAGAGGGTACAAAGTACTGCTGCATGTCTTTTAACAGGTACATAAAAATTTGACCATATTTCCCCTATTTTAACTGGTTACACTGGTTGCCAGTACATTTTAGAATTCATTTTAAAATCCTTTTATAAGCTCTTAATGGCCTCGCCCCTCCCTATCTGTTTGAGCTGTTACATTCTTACACATCCTCCCATCCCCTCAGGTCAGCTGATCAATTGCTTCTGAAGGTGCCAAAGACAAAGTGCAAACTCGAGGGGACCGTGCTTTTTCTGTGGCAGCTCCCAAGCTATGGAATGATCTTTCTTTGGCCATGAGAAAGGCCTCTTTACTCACTGTTTTTAAGTCCTTTCTTCAGACCCATCTTTTTTCTTTTGCTTTGGCACAGTGTGAGATGTTTCACTTTGTTTTATTGTGTCTGGATTTTAATATGTATTATATATTCTACCTTTTCTATTTTGTAATTGCATTGTATTTTATGATTTTGTATAGCACTTCGGTCCTGCCAGTGTATAAAGTGCATCATAAATAAAGTTGGTATGGTATGGTATTTATGCAAAGAGGTTCACAGAACAAATAAAATCTTGATCCATTTGATATGCTTTTTTGTCTATACAGAATCTTAACATGTTAATATATAACTTAACATGGGTCATAACTGAGAAGTTATATCATAAGAGGATTGGGGAAGTAAACCCCTGTAAGATGTTCTATACCTTCACCAGGATTTGAGAAGCTCTGCCTGAAAATTCTGATATGAACATAAAAATGGCAACTTGATCGTGCATATTTAATAAAAGCAACGGCTGGATATCTATAGTTACAACATATTTATATTCAATGCTGACAAAGGAACATAGAATTTATATGCTTTATGTGCTCCCTGACAATGAGGACAGCTTGAATCAACTTTCTCCAGGAAACCCAGAGCAGCCTAGCCAAATCAGGTCATGCCAAAGTGCCCGGAGCTCCTGGATCAAGAAGAGCTAGCCCATATCCCAGCAGATGCTCTGACCGACTGTGAACTGGATCCAGATGCTTTGGCTCTTTCTTTGTAGATCCACTCTTGAAAGACCAAAAGTTCAAATGTGTTAGGATCCTGAGCTGTTTTTGAGGTTTGATTATGTTGTGTTCTTTAGTCTCTTTCTTTGATCAGTGTTCTTTCTGTTTTATTTTAGTTCAGTCTTTAGTCATTCAAATGTATTATATTTATTTCTTGTCTCTAGTTACTGTTATTCTAATTTTATTATATTTCTAGTGTCTAGTTGTTTAGTTTCTCTGTGTACTAGAAATAAATCCCAGTACTCTATGTACTCTGAGAGTACATAGAGTACTCAATGTACTCTGAGTACATAGAGTACATAGAGTACAGACATAAACTGTACTCTATGTACAGTTTATGTACATAGAGTACATAAACTCTGGAGTACATGTACTTTAGAGTACTCTAGACATGTACTCTAACATGTACTCTATGTTAGAGTACATAGAGTACATAGAGTACTCTATGTACTCTATGTACTTTTTGTCTATACAAAAAAGCACTCAGTGTACATAAAGTACTCTATGTACATAGAGTACTCTATATACTCTGAGTACATAGAGTACTCCTACTCAGAGTACTCAGAGTAGGATTTATTTTCTAGTACTCTGTGTACTCTCGTTGCGCCATTTTCTCTCTTTCTCTCCCTTCACTGCTGCAACCAGCTCTAATCAGCCATCTGTTCCTTATTCAGTAATCAACCTCTCCAGTATATATACTATTCATTCTCACTTCCTTCTGTTTATTCATGTGTCTTCCCTGTGGCCCATGGTTCCTGTGATTATTATCATTTTTTAAATTATTATTTTTCTGTTCTGCTCTGGCTCCCTGTGAATTTTGTAAGTTTGTCTTTGTCATTTTGTATTAAACATTTTTTCAATGCAATTCATGTTCCCCGCTCCAGTATGCATTTTGGTCCAAACTCGGACTTGCAATATGACTACATGTCTGTTTAATGTATTTTAGTGTCACAGCCACAGAATCACTCAGGAGGTATGCAAACCAGAAGCCCTCTTACAATTTGATTAGATTTACATAATATTCATTATGAATTTTACATTATTTTTCTATCATTTCTCTAAACCATACACGGTCATCATAAAAGAAAATTTTTGTGACATCCCCTACGATGTTTATTTATTATTTTAACAGAATCAGGCGGATTTGACGCTAATTGTTGGTGTTGAATGGATTAGTATTTTTGGATCAAGAATAGCATTCAAAAGTAAAAGTTTATGTACAGCAGGTTTAAAAACCTGTGGAACATATCCCTTCACACAGCATCAACATAGTTTAATGTCTAAAATTGTATTAAAATGAAAACGTCCCTTTAAAACAAAACAGTGGAGAAAAAAATCAATTAAATGAGCAGATATGAAAAAAATCTAAAACTGAAACTGGGCTGCTGTGGCCATTGATGCAATATATCCATCTACAGGTAATGTATTACTGAAAGATACTCTGATGTCGACATACCAATTTAGGGCTGAGTGATATATAGGCTAGTAACAAAATCCTTAACATAAATTAGCCAGAAATGTATAAAAATGGGCTATAAAGCCCTGCTACATTCCATTTTGGTAAGTTTATTGTTATGTTTGTTATCTTCTGACCAACATGCACATTCTCAGGAGACATGTAAAAGTTACAATAAATGAATGAATCTGAACAGTCCGAGAAGAACTGGAGGGCGGCAATCATGAAAATAGCCTGTTATAGGTGTTATACTCACCTATAACAGGTGAGTATGACTTGATTGGAAGATGTGAGATAGAATCTGGAAAGAGCTACTTTTGCAGGGAGGAGTGAAAGAAGGATGTTTGACCTTGTGTGTTGATTTGGCAAAAGCATAGGTGTAGGAGCCGGGGGACGTGTTCCCCGGTTCTTACGGGGAACACATAGGAACCAATATTGGAGGCAGGCGCATTTATCCCCTCTAACAATTTCACCGCAGTTGCGGAAAATATTTGACTTTGAAATCTTCCGCTCGCGTGCTTTTATTTTGAAGGCACACCACAGCGCTTCCTCCCTCCTACTTCTCCCATTTCTGAACAAGTGCAGGAGGAGACAACGGAAGTCAGAAACTCCGTATGAATGAGTTAAACCAGGGGAGTCAAAGTCAAATACACGAAGGGCCAAAAAACCAAATTTGCTACAAGCCGAGGGCCGGACTGGTTCAACGTTTATTAAAATATACTGAAATGATTGCACATAGCCTATTGAACCAAGACCTAAGCCAGTGTATCTTATTTAATAATTAAATAAATAAAGCAATATTTTGTTATGGCTCTGTCAGTAATTTCAAGGGAAAACATGTTCAACAGGCAAACCGCAAAACATGTAATTGTTTTGAAAAACAAAATATGGTTCTTAATATCAAAATAAATGCATAAATTAAAGTGCATGCATTTAAACTGAAAAGGCATTATTGTGCTGCTCTACGATGTTCATATTCTTCTCTTTGTCTGTGTTTCTGAGACGTTTGATAGTGCCTTCTTAGACTTAGGTTAATTCCTTGGTTAATTGATTACGTTATTTGGAAAGAAACTAAGTTACATTAAAAGTAATTGTTTTAGTTACTTTTAAGAATTGCTGACAACACTGCCACATGTGAAAATCACATTGATCTTTGTCAATACTTAATTGTAGGCTAAGTCATTTTATAATGGTAACATAAACAATGTGTCTACAGTTATAAGGTTGAACTGGATGAGAGATTGTTTAATGGCTACAACAGTACAAAAAAAACTTTAATAATTTGTACATGTTTTTGTGTGGTCCACTATTGTATGGAAAACTCTAAGAGGTCATGACATCAAGAACACATTCAAGCAGAAGAAGGATTAAAAAGCAGGTTTTGTAGAATATCCTGTTGTTTTCAGAATCCGGGGTAAAAACATCCTTGTCCTCCTCGCCCTTCCAGGGGCAGCATAATGTCTTCCTCCTCAGTCTTCGGGCTGTAGGCATAATGGTCATCAATGTCCAAAAAAAAAAAACAGGGTCTTTCTTCAGTGAGGCTGATGGTTGGTAAGGATGAAGAGCTTGATAGATTCTACTGATGCCAGGTGAACCCGTTGGTGCCGCGGGATGCAAGCTCATCGCAGCAGGTTGACATGTTGGGAAGAGAGAAAAACAATCATTAGTTTTCTTATTTTTCTTACTTTGTTCAGCTGATTTCTCATGTTTCTTTTTCTTTCTTCAGCTTTCTGAACCATCTAAAATCTATGTTGTCGTGCGTGTTTTGTTTTGTTGTTTTTTTTATTCCTGTTTCCAGACTCAGAGTGTATCTGTGTGTGCTTGCATTATTTGTAAATGGTCGAGTGAGATTTTTATTTTTTTCTTTTATTTATTTTTTTCTTTTATTTATTTTTTTCTCAGCAGCTGTTGTTTCTGTAGCAGTAAATTACTATCAAAAAACTCGGGTTAAATTAACCCATGATTAGGAAATCCAAATTTATGCCATTGTGACAAATACTGAACACATGATTCCCCATTCTCTAATTGTAATTCTGCAAACCTCCTACAATTTAAAATGTTTATTTGAAAAGTTGACTTCAATCCTCAGTCTAATTTGATAGACCTACAAATTCAGTCTAAATTAATAGACCTAGGGGAACTCAGTCTGAATTGACAGACCTACAACTCAGTCTAAATAAATAGACCTACAAACCTTAAGATGTTTTGCAGCCCCTCTCAGCTCTATTTTTATCCTGTCGTGGCTGATCCAACCCGGTGGAGCACCAGAAGACTCCTCTTTTTTTCAGACAGACTTGGCGGAGGTTTGGAGGAAAACCAGTTAGAAGGTTTGGTGAGCAGCCCTCTTCTGAGGTCCACCGACTTGGACGAACCAGCGAAGGTTCCCGGCCAATGTACCAAATTGTGAAGGGCACAATTCAGAGACTGAGGTCCAGAGAAAAGTCGGGGACGTTGTCCCTGACTGAGAATATGCTGTTTCAATGAGTATAAAGCTGAAATTTCAAGACATTGCTGAAAATTACACTGTAGTGCATTTTTGACTTATTTCACTGATATAAAGCTTTTTTGGTCATACATAGTTTTGTGTTCATGAAACACTGGGATTTATCAAAACACCAAAATATACTGCTTCTCAGTATTTCTATGCTGTTTCAATGAGTATAAACCTGAAATTTCAAGACTTTTCTGAAAATTACACATTTGTGCATTTTTGACTTATTTCACTGAGATAAAGCTTTTTTGGTCATTGTGAAGAGCACAATTAAGAGACTGAGGTCCAGACAAAAGTCAGGGAGCAAAAACAATCTTTAATACCTCTGCAGAGGGAGAGCAAAAAAAAAACTGCATTAGGCACAAATTAGGATCCGCTCTAACAAACTCAGATTTGCATAGTTACTTTATTCATCTCTCTACTACCGAGGCGGAGACTCAATCTTCGAAGACCAAACAAAAGAAACCAAGGGAAACATATGGAACGTCGTATGCTCATTCACTGTAATATCTACGGGATTCAAAAACTAAACACTCTATCCCCATGCAGGGAAGGCCACGGGAAAAACAGCAAGTTCACAAATAACATTGGGACTTTTTCAAAACACAAAAATATACTGCTTGTCAGTATTTCTATGCTGTTTCAATGAGTATAAAGCTGAAATTTCAAGAGTTTGCTGAAAATTACAACGTAGTGCATTTTTGACTTATTTCACTGAGATAAAGATTTTTATGTCAGTGAAATACTGGGATTTTTGACATTTTTGACTTCTTTCACTGAGATAAAGCTTTTTTGGTCATACATAGTTTTTTGTTCAAGAAACTCTGGAATAGTTCAAACCACATAAATATACTGCTTCTTAGTTCTTCTATGCTGTTTCAAAGATTATAAAGCTGAACTGTCAAGATTTTGCTGAAAATTACACAGTGGTGCATTTTTGACTTATTTCACTGAGATCAACATTGTAATTGTTCAAAACACTAAAATACACTGCTTATCAGTACTTCTATGATGTTTCAAAGATTACAAAGCTGAACTTTCAAGATGTTGCTGAAAATTACACATTGATGCATTTTTGACTTATTTCACTGAGATCAACACTGGAATTGTTCAAAACACTAAAATATACTGCTTGTCAGTACTTCTATGCTGTTTCAAACATTATAAAGCTGAACTTTCATGAATTTGCAGAAAATTACACAGTGGTGCATTTTTGACTTATTTCACTGAGAGAAAGCTTTTTTCGTCTTAGTCTTATTTTTGACTTCTTTCACTGAGAGAAAGCTTTTTTCGTCTTAGTCTTATTTTTGACTTCTTTCACTGAGATCAACACTGGAATTGTTCAAAACACTAAAATATACTGCTTCTCAGTACTTCTATGCTGTTTCATAAATTATAAAGCTGAACTTTCATGAATTTGCAGAAAATTACACAGTGGAGCATTTTTGACTTATTTCACTGAGAGAAAGCTTTTTTTGTCTTAGTCTTATTTTTGACTTCTTTCACTGAGATCAACACTGGAATTGTTGAAAACACTAAAATATACTGCTTCTCAGTACTTATAAGCTGTTTCAAAGATTATGAAGCTGAACTTTCATGAATTTGCAGAAAATTACACAGTGGTGCATTTTTGACTTATTTCACTGAGAGAAAGCTTTTTTCGTCTTAGTCTTATTTTTGACTTCTTTCACTGAGATCAACACTGGAATTGTTCAAAACACTAAAATTTACTGCTTTCAGTACTTCTAAGCTGTTTCAAAGATTATGAAGCTGAACTTTCATGAATTTGCAGAAAATTACACAGTGGTGCACTTTTGACTTATTTCACTGAGAGAAAGCTATTTTCGTCTTAGTCTTATTTTTAACATGTTTCACTGAGATCAACACTGGAACTGTTCAAAACAATAAAATATACTGCTTCTCAGTACTTCTATGCTGTTTCATAAATTATAAAGCTGAACTTTCATGAATTTGCAGAAAATTGCACATTGGTGCATTTTTGACTTATTTCACTGAGAGAAAGCTTTTTTCGTCTTAGTCTTATTTTTGACTTCTTTCACTGAGATCAACACTGGAACTGTTCAAAACACTAAAATATACTGCTTCTCAGCACTTCTATGCTGTTTCAAAGATTATAAAGCTGAACTTTCATGAATTTGCAGAAAATTACACAGTGGAGCATTTTTGACTTATTTCACTGAGAGAAAGCTTTTTTCGTCTTAGTCTTATTTTTGACTTCTTTCACTGAGATCAACACTGGAATTGTTTAAAACACTAAAATATACTGCTTCTCAGTTCTTCTATGCTGTTTCAAAGATTATAAAGCTGAACTTTCATGAATTTGCAGAAAATTACACAGTGGTGCATTTTTGACTTCTTTCACTGAGAGAAAGCTTTTTTCGTCTTAGTCTTATTTTTGACTTCTTTCACTGAGATCAACACTGGAAATGTTCAAAACACTAAAATTTACTGCTTCTCAGTACTTCTATGCTTTTTCATAGATTATAAAGCTGAACTTCCATAAATTTGCAGAAAATTACGCAGTGGTGCATTTTTGACTTATTTCACTCAGAGAAATCTTTTTTCGTCTTAGTCTTATTTTTGACTTCTTTCACTGAGATCAACACTGGAATTGTTCAAAACACTAAAATATACTGCTTCTCAGTACTTCTATGCTGTTTCAAAGATTATAAAGCTGAACTTTCATGAACTTGCAGAAAATTACGCAGTGGTGCATTTTTGACTGATTTCACTGAGAGAAAGCTTTTTTCGTCTTGGTCTTATTTTTGAATTCTTTCACTGAGATCAACACTGGAATTGTTCAAAACACTAAAATTTACTGCTTCTCAGTACTTCTGTGCTGTTTCAAAGATTATAAAGCTGAACTTTCGTGAATTTGCAGAAAATTACACAGTGGTGCATTTTTGACTTATTTCACTGAGAGAAAGCTTTTTTCGTCTTAGTCTTATTTTTGACTTCTTTCACTGAGATCAACACTGGAACTGTTCAAAACACTAAAATATACTGCTTCTCAGTACTTCTATGCTGTTTCAAAGATTATAAAAATGAACTTTCATGAATTTGCAGAAAATTACACAGTGGTGCATTTTTGACTTATTTCACTGAGAGAAAGCTTTTTTCGTCTTAGTCTTATTTTTTACTTCTTTCACTGAGATCAACACTGGAATTGTTCAAAACACTAAAATATACTGCTTCTCAGTACTTCTATGCTGTTTCAAAGATTATAAAGCTGAACATTCATGAATTTGCAGAAAATTACACAGTGGTGCATTTTTGACTTATTTCACTGAGAGAAAGCTTTTTTCGTCTTAGTCTTATTTTTGACTTCTTTCACTGAGATCAACACTGGAACTGTTCAAAACACTAAAATGTACTGCTTCTCAGTACTTCTATGCTTTTTCAAAGATTATAAAGCTGAACTTTCATGAATTTGCAGAAAATTACACAGTGGTGCATTTGACTTATTTCACTGAGAGAAAGCTTTTTTCGTCTTAGTCTTATTTTTGACTTCTTTCACTGAGATCAACACTGGAACTGTTCAAAACACTAAAATATACTGCTTCTCAGTACTTCTATGCTGTTTCAAAGATTATAAAGCTGAACTTTCATGAATTTGCAGAAAATTACGCAGTGGTGCATTTTTGACTTATTTCACTGAGAGAAAGCTTTTTTCGTCTTAGTTATATCTTTAACTTTTTTCACTGAGATCAACACTGGAACTGTTCAAAACACTAAAATATACTGCTTGTCAGTACTTCTATGCTGTTTCAAAGATTATAAAGCTGAACTTTCATGAATTTGCAGAAAATTACGCAGTGGTGCATTTTTGACTGATTTCACTGAGAGAAAGCTTTTTTCGTCTTAGTCTTATTTTTGACATGTTTCACTGAGATCAACACTGGAACTGTTCAAAACACTAAAATATACTCCTTCTCAGTACTTCTATGCTGTTTCAAAGATTATAAAGCTGAACTTTCATGAATTTGCAGAAAATTACACATTGGTGCATTTTTGACTGATTTCACTGAGAGAGAGCTTTTTTCTTCTTAGTCTTATTTTTGACTTTTTTCACTGAGATCAACACTGGAACTGTTCAAAACACTAAAATATACTGCTTCTCAGTACTTCTATGCTGTTTCAAAGATTATAAAGCTGAACTTTCATGAATTTGCAGAAAATTACGCAGTGGTGCATTTTTGACTGATTTCACTGAGAGAAAGCTATTTTCGTCTTAGTCTTATTTTTAACATGTTTCACTGAGATCAACACTGGAACTGTTCAAAACAATAAAATATACTGCTTCTCAGTACTTCTATGCTGTTTCATAAATTATAAAGCTGAACTTTCATGAATTTGCAGAAAATTGCACATTGGTGCATTTTTGACTTATTTCACTGAGAGAGAGCTTTTTTCGTCTTAGTCTTATTTTTGACTTCTTTCACTGAGATCAAACTGGAACTGTTCAAAACACTAAAATATACTGCTTCTCAGCACTTCTATGCTGTTTCAAAGATTATAAAGCTGAACTTTCATGAATTTGCAGAAAATTACACAGTGGTGCATTTTTGACTTATTTCACTGAGAGAAAGCTTTTTTCGTCTTAGTCTTATTTTTGACTTCTTTCACTGAGATCAACACTGGAACTGTTCAAAACACTAAAATATACTGCTTCTCAGTACTTCTATGCTGTTTCAAAGATTATAAAGCTGAACTTTCATGAATTTGCAGAAAATTACGCAGTGGTGCATTTTTGACTTATTTCACTGAGAGAAAGCTTTTTTCGTCTTAGTCTTATTTTTGACTTCTTTCACTGAGATCAACACTGGAACTGTTCAAAACACTAAAATATACTGCTTCTCAGTACTTCTATGCTTTTTCATAGATTATAAAGCTGAACTTCCATAAATTTGCAGAAAATTACGCAGTGGTGCATTTTTGACTTATTTCACTCAGAGAAATCTTTTTTCGTCTTAGTCTTATTTTTGACTTCTTTCACTGAGATCAACACTGGAATTGTTCAAAACACTAAAATATACTGCTTCTCAGTACTTCTATGCTGTTTCAAAGATTATAAAGCTGAACTTTCATGAACTTGCAGAAAATTACGCAGTGGTGCATTTTTGACTGATTTCACTGAGAGAAAGCTTTTTTCGTGTTGGTCTTATTTTTGAATTCTTTCACTGAGATCAACACTGGAACTGTTCAAAACACTAAAATATACTGCTTCTCAGTACTTCTGTGCTGTTTCAAAGATTATAAAGCTGAACTTTCGTGAATTTGCAGAAAATTACACAGTGGTGCATTTTTGACTTATTTCACTGAGAGAAAGCTTTTTTCGTCTTAGTCTTATTTTTGACTTCTTTCACTGAGATCACTGGAACTGTTCAAAACACTAAAATATACTGCTTCTCAGTACTTCAATGCTGTTTCAAAGAATATAAAAATGAACTTTCATGAATTTGCAGAAAATTACACAGTGGTGCATTTTTGACTTCTTTCACTGAGAGAAAGCTTTTTTCGTCTTATTCTTATTTTTTACTTCTTTCACTGAGATCAAACTGGAATTGTTCAAAACACTAAAATATACTGCTTCTCAGTACTTCTATGCTGTTTCAAAGATTATAAAGCTGAACATTCATGAATTTGCAGAAAATTACACAGTGGTGCATTTTTGACTTCTTTCACTGAGAGAAAGCTTTTTTCGCCTTAGTCTTATTTTTGACTTCTTTCACTGAGATCAACACTGGAATTGTTCAAAACACTAAAATTTACTGCTTCTCAGTACTTCTATGCTTTTTCAAAGATTATAAAGCTGAACTTTCATAAATTTGCTACAAATTACACAGTGGTGCATTTTTGACTTATTTCACTGAGAGAAAGCTTTTTTTGTCTTAGTCTTATTTTTGACTTCTTTCACTGAGATCAACACTGGAATTGTTCAAAACACTAAAATAGACTGCTTCTCAGTACTTCTATGCTGTTTCAAAGATTATAAAGCTGAACTTTCATAAATTTGCAGAAAATTACACAGTGCTGACATATTTTGACATATTTCACTGAGAGAAAGCTTTTTTCATCTTAGTCTTATTTTTGACTTCTTTCATTGAGATCAACACTGGAATTGTTCAAAACACTAATTTACTGCTTCTCAGTACTTCTAAGCTGTTTCAAAGATTATGAAGCTGAACTTTCATGAATTTGCAGAAAATTACACAGTGGTGCATTTTTGACTTATTTCACTGAGAGAAAGCTTTTTTCGTCTTAGTCTTAGTTTTGACTTTTTTCACTGAGATCAACACTGGAATTGTTCAAAACCCTAAAATTTACTGCTTCTCAGTACTTCTATGCTGTTTCAAAGATTATAAAGCTGAACTTTCATGAATTTGCAGAAAATTACGCAGTGGTGCATTTTTGACTGATTTCACTGAGAGAAAGCTTTTTTCGTCTTAGTCTTATTTTTGACTTCTTTCACTGAGATCAACACTGGAATTGTTCAAAACACTAAAATATACTGCTTCTCAGTACTTCTAAGCTGTTTCAAAGATTATGAAGCTGAACTTTCATAAATTTGCAGAAAATTACGCAGTGGTGCATTTTTGACTTATTTCACTGAGAGAAAGCTTTTTTCTTAGTCTTATTTTTGACTTCTTTCACTGAGATCAACACTGGAACTGTTCAAAACACTAAAATATACTGCTTCTCAGTACTTCTATGCTTTTCAAAGATTATAAAGCTGAACTTTCATGAATTTGCAGAAAATTACACAGTGGTGCATTTTTGACTTATTTCACTGAGAGAAAGCTTTTTTCGTCTTAGTCTTATTTTTGACTTCTTTCACTGAGATCAACACTGGAACTGTTCAAAACACTAAAATATACTGCTTCTCAGTACTTCTATGCTGTTTCAAAGATTATAAAGCTGAACTTTCATGAATTTGCAGAAAATTACAGTGGTGCATTTTTGACTTATTTCACTGAGAGAAAGCTTTTTTCGTCTTAGTCTTATTTTTGACTTCTTTCACTGAGATCAACACTGGAATTGTTCAAAACACTAAAATATACTGCTTCTCAGTACTTCTAAGCTGTTTCAAAGATTATGAAGCTGAACTTTCATAAATTTGCTACAAATTACACAGTGGTGCATTTTTGACTTATTTCACTGAGAGAAAGCTTTTTTTCGTCTTAGTCTTATTTTTGACTTCTTTCACTGAGATCAACACTGGAACTGTTCAAAACACTAAAATATACTGCTTCTCAGTACTTCTGCTTTTCAAAGATTATAAAGCTGAACTTTCATAATTTGCAGAAAATTACACAGTGGTGCATTTTTGACTTATTTCACTGAGAGAAAGCTTTTTTCGTCTTAGTCTTATTTTGACTTTTTCACTTCACTGAAAGTCAACACTGGAACTGTTCAAAACACTAAAATATACTGCTTCTCAGTACTTCTATGCTTTTTCAAATATTATTAAGCTGAACTTCCATAAATTTGCAGAAAATTACGCAGTGGTGCATTTTTGACTTATTTCACTGAGAGAAAGCTTTTTTCGTCTTAGTCTTATTTTTGACTTCTTTCACTGAGATCAACACTGGAACTGTTCAAAACACTAAAATATACTGCTTCTCAGTACTTCTATGCTGTTTCAAAGATTATAAAGCTGAACTTTCATGAATTTGCAGAAATTACGCAGTGGTGCATTTTTGACTTATTTCACTGAGAGAAAGCTTTTTTCGTCTTAGTCTTATTTTTGACTTCTTTCACTGAGATCAACACTGGAACTGTTCAAAACACTAAAATATACTGCTTCTCAGTACTTCTAGCTGTTTCAAAGATTATGAAGCTGAACTTTCAAATTTGCTACAAATTACACAGTGGTGCATTTTTGACTTATTTCACTGAGAGAAAGCTTTTTTCGTCTTAGTCTTATTTTTGACTTCTTTCACTGAGATCAACACTGGAACTGTTCAAAACACTAAAATATACTGCTTCTCAGTACTTCTATGCTGTTTCAAAGATTATAAAGCTGAACTTTCATGAATTTGCAGAATTACGCAGTGGTGCATTTTTGACTTATTTCACTGAGAGAAAGCTTTTTTCGTCTTAGTCTTATTTTTGACTTCTTTCACTGAGATCAACACTGGAATTGTTCAAAACACTAAAATATACTGCTTCTCAGTACTTCTAAGCTGTTTCAAAGATTATGAAGCTGAACTTTCATAAATTTGCTAAAATTACACAGTGGTGCATTTTTGACTTATTTCACTGAGAGAAAGCTTTTTTCGTCTTAGTCTTATTTTTGACTTCTTTCACTGAGATCAACACTGGAACTGTTCAAAACACTAAAATACTGCTTCTCAGTACTTCTATGCTTTTCAAAGATTATAAAGCTGAACTTTCATGAATTTGCAGAAAATTACACACTGGTGCATTTTTGACTTATTTCACTGAGAGAAAGCTTTTTTCGTCTTAGTCTTATTTTTGACTTCTTTCACTGAGATCAACACTTGAACTGTTCAAAACACTAAAATATACTGCTTCTCAGTACTTCTATGCTTTTCAAAGATTAAGCTGAACTTTCATGAATTTGCAGAAAATTACACAGTGGTGCATTTTTGACTTATTTCACTGAGAGAAAGCTTTTTTCGTCTTAGTCTTATTTTTGACTTCTTTCACTGAGATCAACACTGGAACTGTTCAAAACACTAAAATATACTGCTTCTCAGTACTTCTATGCTGTTTCAAAGATTATAAAGCTGAACTTTCATGAATTTGCAGAAAATTACGCAGTGGTGCATTTTTGACTTATTTCACTGAGAGAAAGCTTTTTTCGTCTTAGTCTTATTTTTGACTTCTTTCACTGAGATCAACACTGGAATTGTTCAAAACACTAAAATATACTGCTTCTCAGTACTTCTAAGCTGTTTCAAAGATTATGAAGCTGAACTTTCATAAATTTGCTACAAATTACACAGTGGTGCATTTTTGACTTATTTCACTGAGAGAAAGCTTTTTTGTCTTAGTCTTATTTTTGACTTCTTTCACTGAGATCAACACTGGAATTGTTCAAAACACTAAAATTACTGCTTCTCAGTACTTCTAAGCTGTTTCAAAGATTATGAAGCTGAACTTTCATGAATTTGCAGAAAATTACACAGTGGTGCATTTTTGACTTATTTCACTGAGAGAAAGCTTTTTTCGTCTTAGTCTTATTTTTGACTTCTTTCACTGAGATCAACACTGGAACTGTTCAAAACACTAAAATATACTGCTTCTCAGTACTTCTATGCTTTTCAAAGATTATAAAGCTGAACTTTCATGAATTTGCAGAAAATTACACAGTGGTGCATTTTTGACTTATTTCACTGAGAGAAAGCTTTTTTCGTCTTAGTCTTATTTTTGACTTCTTTCACTGAGATCAACACTGGAATTGTTCAAAACACAAAATACTGCTTCTCAGTACTTCTAAGCTGTTTCAAAGATTATGAAGCTGAACTTTCATGAATTTGCTAAAATTACACAGTGGTGCATTTTTGACTTATTTCACTGAGAGAAAGCTTTTTTGTCTTAGTCTTATTTTTGACTTCTTTCACTGAGATCAACACTGGAATTGTTCAAAACACTAAAATTTACTGCTTCTCAGTACTTCTAAGCTGTTTCAAAGATTATGAAGCTGAACTTTCATGAATTTGCAGAAAATTACACAGTGGTGCATTTTTGACTTATTTCACTGAGAGAAAGCTTTTTTCGTCTTAGTCTTATTTTTGACTTCTTTCACTGAGATCAACACTGGAACTGTTCAAAACACTAAAATATACTGCTTCTCAGTACTTCTATGCTGTTTCAAAGATTATAAAGCTGAACTTTCATGAATTTGCAGAAAATTACACAGTGGTGCATTTTTGACTTATTTCACTGAGAAAGCTTTTTTCGTCTTAGTCTTATTTTTGACTTCTTTCACTGAGATCAACACTGGAATTGTTCAAAACACTAAAATTTACTGCTTCTCAGTACTTCTAAGCTGTTTCAAAGATTATGAAGCTGAACTTTCATGAATTTGCAGAAAATTACGCAGTGGTGCATTTTTGACTATTTCACTGAGAGAAAGCTTTTTTCGTCTTAGTCTTATTTTTGACTTCTTTCACTGAGATCAACACTGGAACTGTTCAAAACACTAAAATATACTGCTTCTCAGTACTTCTATGCTGTTTCAAAGATTATAAAGCTGAACTTTCATGAATTTGCAGAAAATTACACAGTGGTGCATTTTTGACTTATTTCACTGAGAGAAAGCTTTTTTCGTCTTAGTCTTATTTTTGACTTCTTTCACTGAGATCAACACTGGAATTGTTCAAAACACTAAAATATACTGC
The DNA here is from genome assembly GCF_027474105.1 of Poeciliopsis prolifica. NCBI lineage: Eukaryota > Metazoa > Chordata > Actinopteri > Cyprinodontiformes > Poeciliidae > Poeciliopsis > Poeciliopsis prolifica. The sequence continues at coordinate 49,542 of NW_026562436.1, read as the reverse complement.
TTCTCAGTACTTCTAAGCTGTTTCAAAGATTATGAAGCTGAACTTTCATGAATTTGCTACAAATTACACAGTGGTGCATTTTTGACTTATTTCACTGAGAGAAAGCTTTTTTGTCTTAGTCTTATTTTTGACTTCTTTCACTGAGATCAACACTGGAATTGTTCAAAACACTAAAATTTACTGCTTCTCAGTACTTCTAAGCTGTTTCAAAGATTATGAAGCTGAACTTTCATGAATTTGCAGAAAATTACACAGTGGTGCATTTTTGACTTATTTCACTGAGAGAAAGCTTTTTTCGTCTTAGTCTTATTTTTGACTTCTTTCACTGAGATCAACACTGGAACTGTTCAAAACACTAAAATATACTGCTTCTCAGTACTTCTATGCTTTTCAAAGATTATAAAGCTGAACTTTCATGAATTTGCAGAAAATTACACAGTGGTGCATTTTTGACTTATTTCACTGAGAGAAAGCTTTTTTTGTCTTAGTCTTATTTTTGACTTCTTTCACTGAGATCAACACTGGAATTGTTCAAAACACAAAATTACTGCTTCTCAGTACTTCTAAGCTGTTTCAAAGATTATGAAGCTGAACTTTCATGAATTTGCAGACAAATTACACAGTGGTGCATTTTTGACTTATTTCACTGAGAGAAAGCTTTTTTGTCTTAGTCTTATTTTTGACTTCTTTCACTGAGATCAACACTGGAATTGTTCAAAACACTAAAATTTACTGCTTCTCAGTACTTCTAAGCTGTTTCAAAGATTATGAAGCTGAACTTTCATGAATTTGCAGAAAATTACGCAGTGGTGCATTTTTGACTATTTCACTGAGAGAAAGCTTTTTTCGTCTTAGTCTTATTTTTGACTTCTTTCACTGAGATCAACACTGGAACTGTTCAAAACACTAAAATATACTGCTTCTCAGTACTTCTATGCTTTTCAAAGATTATAAAGCTGAACTTTCATGAATTGCAGAAAATTACACAGTGGTGCATTTTTGACTTATTTCACTGAGAGAAAGCTTTTTTCGTCTTAGTCTTATTTTTGACTTCTTTCACTGAGATCAACACTGAACTGTTCAAAACACTAAAATATACTGCTTCTCAGTACTTCTATGCTGTTTCAAAGATTATAAAGCTGAACTTTCATGAATTTGCAGAAAATTACGCAGTGGTGCATTTTTGACTTATTTCACTGAGAGAAAGCTTTTTTCGTCTTAGTTATATTTTTGACTTCTTTCACTGAGATCAACACTGGAACTGTTCAAAACACTAAAATATACTGCTTCTCAGTACTTCTATGCTGTTTCAAAGATTATAAAGCTGAACTTTCATGAATTTGCAGAAAATTACGCAGTGGTGCATTTTTGACTTATTTCACTGAGAGAAAGCTTTTTTCGTCTTAGTCTTATTTTTGACTTCTTTCACTGAGATCAACACTGGAATTGTTCAAAACACTAAAATATACTGCTTCTCAGTACTTCTAAGCTGTTTCAAAGATTATGAAGCTGAACTTTCATAAATTTGCAGAAAATTACGCAGTGGTGCATTTTTGACTTATTTCACTGAGAGAAAGCTTTTTTCGTCTTAGTCTTATTTTTGACTTCTTTCACTGAGATCAACACTGGAACTGTTCAAAACACTAAAATACTGCTTCTCAGTACTTCTATGCTTTTTCAAAGATTATAAAGCTGAACTTTCATGAATTTGCAGAAAATTACACAGTGGTGCATTTTTGACTTATTTCACTGAGAGAAAGCTTTTTTCGTCTTAGTCTTATTTTTGACTTCTTTCACTGAGATCAACACTGGAACTGTTAAAACACTAAAATATACTGCTTCTCAGTACTTCTATGCTGTTTCAAAGATTATAAAGCTGAACTTTCATGAATTTGCAGAAAATTACGCAGTGGTGCATTTTTGACTTATTTCACTGAGAGAAAGCTTTTTTCGTCTTAGTCTTATTTTTGACTTCTTTCACTGAGATCAACACTGGAACTGTTCAAAACACTAAAATATACTTTCTCAGTACTTCTATGCTGTTTCAAAGATTAAAGCTGAACTTTCATGAATTTGCAGAAAATTACGCAGTGGTGCATTTTTGACTTATTTCACTGAGAGAAAGCTTTTTTCGTCTTAGTCTTATTTTTGACTTCTTTCACTGAGATCAACACTGGAATTGTTCAAAACACTAAAATATACTGCTTCTCAGTACTTCTAAGCTGTTTCAAAGATTATGAAGCTGAACTTTCATGAATTTGCTAAAATTACACAGTGGTGCATTTTTGACTTATTTCACTGAGAGAAAGCTTTTTTTGTCTTAGTCTTATTTTTGACTTCTTTCACTGAGATCAACACTGGAATTGTTCAAAACACTAAAATACTGCTTCTCAGTACTTCTAAGCTGTTTCAAAGATTATGAAGCTGAACTTTCATGAATTTGCAGAAAATTACACAGTGGTGCATTTTTGACTTATTTCACTGAGAGAAAGCTTTTTTCGTCTTAGTCTTATTTTTGACTTCTTTCACTGAGATCAACACTGGAACTGTTCAAAACACTAAAATATACTGCTTCTCAGTACTTCTATGCTTTTCAAAGATTATAAAGCTGAACTTTCATGAATTTGCAGAAAATTACACAGTGGTGCATTTTTGACTTATTTCACTGAGAGAAAGCTTTTTTTGTCTTAGTCTTATTTTTGACTTCTTTCACTGAGATCAACACTGGAATTGTTCAAAACACTAAAATTTACTGCTTCTCAGTACTTCTAAGCTGTTTCAAAGATTATGAAGCTGAACTTTCATAAATTTGCTAAATTACACAGTGGTGCATTTTTGACTTATTTCACTGAGAGAAAGCTTTTTTTGTCTTAGTCTTATTTTTGACTTCTTTCACTGAGATCAACACTGGAATTGTTCAAAACACTAAAATTTACTGCTTCTCAGTACTTCTAAGCTGTTTCAAAGATTATGAAGCTGAACTTTCATGAATTTGCAGAAAATTACGCAGTGGTGCATTTTTGACTATTTCACTGAGAGAAAGCTTTTTTCGTCTTTAGTCTTATTTTGACTTCTTTCACTGAGATCAACACTGGAACTGTTCAAAACACTAAAATATACTGCTTCTCAGTACTTCTATGCTTTTTCAAAGATTATAAAGCTGAACTTTCATGAATTTGCAGAAAATTACACAGTGGTGCATTTTTGACTTATTTCACTGAGAGAAAGCTTTTTTTGTCTTAGTCTTATTTTTGACTTCTTTCACTGAGATCAACACTGGAATTGTTCAAAACACTAAAATTTACTGCTTCTCAGTACTTCTAAGCTGTTTCAAAGATTATGAAGCTGAACTTTCATGAATTTGCTAAAATTACACAGTGGTGCATTTTTGACTTATTTCACTGAGAGAAAGCTTTTTTCGTCTTAGTCTTATTTTTGACTTCTTTCACTGAGATCAACACTGGAACTGTTCAAAACACTAAAATATACTGCTTTTCAGTACTTCTATGCTGTTTCAAAGATTATAAAGCTGAACTTTCATGAATTTGCAGAAAATTACGCAGTGGTGCATTTTTGACTTATTTCACTGAGAGAAAGCTTTTTTCGTCTTAGTCTTATTTTTGACTTCTTTCACTGAGATCAACACTGGAACTGTTCAAAACACTAAAATTACTGCTTCTCAGTACTTCTATGCTTTTTCAAAGATTATAAAGCTGAACTTTCATGAATTTGCAGAAAATTACAGTGGTGCATTTTTGACTTATTTCACTGAGAGAAAGCTTTTTTCGTCTTAGTTATATTTTTGACTTCTTTCACTGAGATCAACACTGGAACTATTCAAAACACTAAAATATACTGCTTCTCAGTACTTCTATGCTGTTTCAAAGATTATAAAGCTGAACTTTCATGAATTTGCAGAAAATTACGCAGTGGTGCATTTTTGACTTATTTCACTGAGAGAAAGCTTTTTTCGTCTTAGTCTTATTTTTGACTTCTTTCACTGAGATCAACACTGGAATTGTTCAAAACACTAAAATATACTGCTTCTCAGTACTTCTAAGCTGTTTCAAAGATTATGAAGCTGAACTTTCATGAATTTGCAGAAAATTACACAGTGGTGCATTTTTGACTTATTTCACTGAGAGAAAGCTTTTTTCGTCTTAGTCTTATTTTTGACTTCTTTCACTGAGATCAACACTGGAATTGTTCAAAACACTAAAATTTACTGCTTCTCAGTACTTCTAAGCTGTTTCAAAGATTATGAAGCTGAACTTTCATGAATTTGCAGAAAATTACACAGTGGTGCATTTTTGACTTATTTCACTGAGAGAAAGCTTTTTTCGTCTTAGTCTTATTTTTGACTTCTTTCACTGAGATCAACACTGGAACTGTTCAAAACACTAAAATATACTGCTTCTCAGTACTTCTATGCTTTTTCAAAGATTATAAAGCTGAACTTTCATGAATTTGCAGAAAATTACACAGTGGTGCATTTTTGACTTATTTCACTGAGAGAAAGCTTTTTTTGTCTTAGTCTTATTTTTGACTTCTTTCACTGAGATCAACACTGGAATTGTTCAAAACACTAAAATATACTGCTTCTCAGTACTTCTATGCTGTTTCAAAGATTAAAGCTGAACTTTCATGAATTTGCAGAAAATTACGCAGTGGTGCATTTTTGACTTATTTCACTGAGAGAAAGCTTTTTTCGTCTTAGTCTTATTTTTGACTTCTTTCACTGAGATCAACACTGGAATTGTTCAAAACACTAAAATATACTGCTTCTCAGTACTTCTAAGCTGTTTCAAAGATTATGAAGCTGAACTTTCATGAATTTGCAGAAAATTACACAGTGGTGCATTTTTGACTTATTTCACTGAGAGAAAGCTTTTTTTGTCTTAGTCTTATTTTTGACTTCTTTCACTGAGATCAACACTGGAATTGTTCAAAACACTAAAATTTACTGCTTCTCAGTACTTCTAAGCTGTTTCAAAGATTATGAAGCTGAACTTTCATGAATTTGCAGAAAATTACACAGTGGTGCATTTTTGACTTATTTCACTGAGAGAAAATCTTTTTTCGTCTTAGTCTTATTTTTGACTTCTTTCACTGAGATCAACACTGGAATTGTTCAAAACACTAAAATTTACTGCTTCTCAGTACTTCTAAGCTGTTTCAAAGATTATGAAGCTGAACTTTCATGAATTTGCAGAAAATTACACAGTGGTGCATTTTTGACTTATTTCACTGAGAGAAAGCTTTTTTTGTCTTAGTCTTATTTTTGACTTCTTTCACTGAGATCAACACTGGAATTGTTCAAAACACTAAAATTTACTGCTTCTCAGTACTTCTAAGCTGTTTCAAAGATTATGAAGCTGAACTTTCATGAATTTGCAGAAAATTACACAGTGGTGCATTTTTGACTGATTTCACTGAGAGAAAGCTTTTTTCGTCTTAGTCTTATTTTTGACTTCTTTCACTGAGATCAACACTGGAACTGTTCAAAACACTAAAATATACTGCTTCTCAGTACTTCTATGCTTTTTCAAATATTATAAAGCTGAACTTCCATAAATTTGCAGAAAATTACGCAGTGGTGCATTTTTGACTTATTTCACTGAGAGAAAGCTTTTTTCGTCTTAGTCTTATTTTTGACTCTTTCACTGAGATCAACACTGGAATTGTTCAAAACACTAAAATAGACTGCTTCTCAGTACTTCTATGCTGTTTCAAAGATTATAAAGCTGAACTTTCATGAATTTGCTGAAAATTACACAGTGGTGCATTTTTGACTTATTTCACTGAGAGAAAGCTTTTTTGTCTTAGTCTTATTTTTGACTTCTTTCACTGAGATCAACACTGGAAATGTTCAAAACACTAAAATTTACTGCTTCTCAGTACTTCTATGCTTTTCAAAGATTATAAGCTGAACTTCCATAAATTTGCAGAAAATTATGCAGTGGTGTGCATTTTTGACTTATTTCACTGAGAGAAGCTTTTTTCGTCTTAGTCTTATTTTTGACTTCTTTCACTGAGATCAACACTGGAACTGTTCAAAACACTAAAATATACTGCTTCTCAGTACTTCTATGCTGTTTCAAAGATTATAAAGCTGAACTTTCATGAATTTGCAGAAAATTACGTGGTGCATTTTTGACTTATTTCACTGAGAGAAAGCTTTTTTCGTCTTAGTCTTATTTTTGACTTCTTTCACTGAGATCAACACTGGAACTGTTCAAAACACTAAAATGTACTGCTTCTCAGTACTTCTATGCTTTTTCAAAGATTATAAAGCTGAACTTTCATGAATTTGCAGAAAATTACACAGTGGTGCATTTTTGACTTATTTCACTGAGAGAAAGCTTTTTTCGTCTTAGTTATTTGACTTCTTTCACTGAGATCAACACTGGAACTGTTCAAAACACTAAAATACTGCTTCTCAGTACTTCTATGCTGTTTCAAAGATTATAAAGCTGAACTTTCATGAATTTGCAGAAAATTACGCAGTGGTGCATTTTTGACTTATTTCACTGAGAGAAAGCTTTTTTGTCTTAGTCTTATTTTTGACTTCTTTCACTGAGATCAACACTGGAATTGTTCAAAACACTAAAATACTGCTTCTCAGTACTTCTAAGCTGTTTCAAAGATTATGAAGCTGAACTTTCATGAATTTGCACAAATTACACAGTGGTGCATTTTTGATTTCACTGAGAGAAAGCTTTTTTTGTCTTAGTCTTTTTTGACTTCTTTCACTGAGATCAACACTGGAATTGTTCAAAACACTAAAATTTACTGCTTCTCAGTACTTCTAAGCTGTTTCAAAGATTATGAAGCTGAACTTTCATGAATTTGCAGAAAATTACACAGTGGTGCATTTTTGACTTATTTCACTGAGAGAAAGCTTTTTTCGTCTTAGTCTTATTTTTGACTTCTTTCACTGAGATCAACACTGGAACTGTTCAAAACACTAAAATATACTGCTTCTCAGTACTTCTATGCTTTTTCAAAGATTATAAAGCTGAACTTTCATGAATTTGCAGAAAATTACACAGTGGTGCATTTTTGACTTATTTCACTGAGAGAAAAATTTTTCTTGTCTTAGTCTTATTTTTGACTTCTTTCACTGAGATCAACACTGGAATTGTTCAAAACACTAAAATTTACTGCTTCTCAGTACTTCTAAGCTGTTTCAAAGATTATGAAGCTGAACTTTCATGAATTTGCACAAATTACACAGTGGTGCATTTTTGACTTATTTCACTGAGAGAAAGCTTTTTTTTGTCTTAGTCTTATTTTTGACTTCTTTCACTGAGATCAACACTGGAATTGTTCAAAACACTAAAATTACTGCTTCTCAGTACTTCTAAGCTGTTTCAAAGATTATGAAGCTGAACTTTCATGAATTTGCAGAAAATTACGCAGTGGTGCATTTTTGACTTATTTCACTGAGAGAAAGCTTTTTTCGTCTTAGTCTTATTTTTGACTTCTTTCACTGAGATCAACACTGGAACTGTTCAAAACACTAAAATATACTGCTTCTCAGTACTTCTATGCTGTTTCAAAGATTATAAAGCTGAACTTTCATGAATTTGCAGAAAATTACGCAGTGGTGTTTTGACTTATTTCACTGAGAGAAAGCTTTTTTCGTCTTAGTCTTATTTTTGACTTCTTTCACTGAGATCAACACTGGAACTGTTCAAAACACTAAAATTACTGCTTCTCAGTACTTCTATGCTGTTTCAAAGATTATAAAGCTGAACTTTCATGAATTTGCAGAAAATTACGCAGTGGTGCATTTTGACTTATTTCACTGAGAGAAAGCTTTTCGTCTTAGTCTTATTTTTGACTTCTTTCACTGAGATCAACACTGGAATTGTTCAAAACACTAAAATATACTGCTTCTCAGTACTTCTAAGCTGTTTCAAAGATTATGAAGCTGAACTTTCATAAATTTGCAGAAAATTACAGTGGTGCATTTTTGACTTATTTCACTGAGAGAAAGTTTTTTCGTCTTTATTTTTGACTTCTTTCACTGAGATCAACACTGGAACTGTTCAAAACACTAAAATACTGCTTCTCAGTACTTCTAGCTGTTTCAAATTATAAAGCTGAACTTTCATGAATTTGCAGAAAATTACACAGTGGTGCATTTTTGACTTATTTCACTGAGAGAAAGCTTTTTTCGTTTATTATTTTTGACTTCTTTCACTGAGATCAACACTGGAACTGTTCAAAACACTAAAATATACTGCTTCTCAGTACTTCTATGCTGTTTCAAAGATTATAAAGCTGAACTTTCATGAATTTGCAGAAAATTACACAGTGGTGCATTTTTGACTTATTTCACTGAGAGAAAGCTTTTTTCGTTAGTTATTTTTGACTTCTTTCACTGAGATCAACACTGGAACTGTTCAAAACACTAAAATATACTGCTTCTCAGTACTTCTATGCTGTTTCAAAGATTATAAAGCTGAACTTTCATGAATTTGCAGAAAATTACGCAGTGGTGCATTTTTGACTTATTTCACTGAGAGAAAGCTTTTTTCGTCTTAGTCTTATTTTTGACTTCTTTCACTGAGATCAACACTGGAATTGTTCAAAACACTAAAATATACTGCTTCTCAGTACTTCTAAGCTGTTTCAAAGATTATGAAGCTGAACTTTCATAAATTTGCTAAAATTACACAGTGGTGCATTTTTGACTTATTTCACTGAGAGAAAGCTTTTTTGTCTTAGTCTTATTTTTGACTTCTTTCACTGAGATCAACACTGGAATTGTTCAAAACACTAAAATTTACTGCTTCTCAGTACTTAAGCTGTTTCAAAGATTATGAAGCTGAACTTTCATGAATTTGCAGAAAATTACACAGTGGTGCATTTTTGACTTATTTCACTGAGAGAAAGCTTTTTTCGTCTTAGTCTTATTTTTGACTTCTTTCACTGAGATCAACACTGGAACTGTTCAAAACACTAAAATATACTGCTTCTCAGTACTTCTAGCTTTTCAAAGATTATAAAGCTGAACTTTCATGAATTTGCAGAAAATTACCAGTGGTGCATTTTTGACTTATTTCACTGAGAGAAAGCTTTTTCTTCTTAGTCTTATTTTTGACTTCTTTCACTGAGATCAACACTGGAATTGTTCAAAACACTAAAATTTACTGCTTCTCAGTACTTCTAGCTGTTTCAAAGATTATAAAGCTGAACTTTCATGAATTTGCAAAAATTACACAGTGGTGCATTTTTGACTTATTTCACTGAGAGAAAGCTTTTTTTGTCTTAGTCTTATTTTTGACTTCTTTCACTGAGATCAACACTGGAATTGTTCAAAACACTAAAATTTACTGCTTCTCAGTACTTCTAAGCTGTTTCAAAGATTATGAAGCTGAACTTTCATGAATTTGCAGAAAATTACGCAGTGGTGCATTTTTGACTTATTTCACTGAGAGAAAGCTTTTTTCGTCTTAGTCTTATTTTTGACTTCTTTCACTGAGATCAACACTGGAACTGTTCAAAACACTAAAATATACTGCTTCTCAGTACTTCTAAGCTGTTTCAAAGATTATGAAGCTGAACTTTCATGAATTTGCAAAATTACACAGTGGTGCATTTTTGACTTATTTCACTGAGAGAAAGCTTTTTTCGTCTTAGTCTTATTTTTGACTTCTTTCACTGAGATCAACACTGGAACTGTTCAAAACACTAAAATATACTGCTTCTCAGTACTTCTATGCTGTTTCAAAGATTATAAAGCTGAACTTTCATGAATTTGCAGAAAATTACACAGTGGTGCATTTTTGACTTATTTCACTGAGAGAAAGCTTTTTTCGTCTTAGTTATTTTTGACTTCTTTCACTGAGATCAACACTGGAATTGTTCAAAACACTAAAATATACTGCTTCTCAGTACTTCTAAGCTGTTTCAAAGATTATGAAGCTGAACTTTCATGAATTTGCAAAATTACACAGTGGTGCATTTTTGACTTATTTCACTGAGAGAAAGCTTTTTTTTTTGTCTTAGTCTTATTTTTGACTTTCACTGAGATCAACACTGGAATTGTTCAAAACACTAAAATTTACTGCTTCTCAGTACTTCTAAGCTGTTTCAAAGATTATGAAGCTGAACTTTCATGAATTTGCAGAAAATTACACAGTGGTGCATTTTTGACTTATTTCACTGAGAGAAAGCTTTTTTCGTCTTAGTCTTATTTTTGACTTCTTTCACTGAGATCAACACTGGAATTGTTCAAAACACTAAAATTTACTGCTTCTCAGTACTTCTAAGCTGTTTCAAAGATTATGAAGCTGAACTTTCATGAATTTGCAGAAAATTACACAGTGGTGCATTTTTGACTTATTTCACTGAGAGAAAGCTTTTTTCGTCTTAGTCTTATTTTTGACTTCTTTCACTGAGATCAACACTGGAATTGTTCAAAACACTAAAATATACTGCTTCTCAGTACTTCTAAGCTGTTTCAAAGATTATGAAGCTGAACTTTCATGAATTTGCAGAAAATTACACAGTGGTGCATTTTTGACTTATTTCACTGAGAGAAACTTTTTTCGTCTTAGTCTTATTTTTGACTTCTTTCACTGAGATCAACACTGGAATTGTTCAAAACACTAAAATATACTGCTTCTCAGTACTTCTAAGCTGTTTCAAAGATTATGAAGCTGAACGTTCATAAATTAGCTACAAATTACACAGTGGTGCATTTTTGACTTATTTCACTGAGAGAAAGCTTTTTTTGTCTTAGTCTTATTTTTGACTTCTTTCACTGAGATCAACACTGGAATTGTTCAAAACACTAAAATTTACTGCTTCTCAGTACTTCTAAGCTGTTTCAAAGATTATGAAGCTGAACTTTCATGAATTTGCAGAAAATTACACAGTGGTGCATTTTTGACTTATTTCACTGAGAGAAAGCTTTTTTCGTCTTAGTCTTATTTTTGACTTCTTTCACTGAGATCAACACTGGAATTGTTCAAAACACTAAAATTTACTGCTTCTCAGTACTTCTAAGCTGTTTCAAAGATTATGAAGCTGAACTTTCATGAATTTGCAGAAAATTACACAGTGGTGCATTTTTGACTTATTTCACTGAGAGAAAGCTTTTTTCGTCTTAGTCTTATTTTTGACTTCTTTCACTGAGATCAACACTGGAATTGTTCAAAACACTAAAATATACTGCTTCTCAGTACTTCTAAGCTGTTTCAAAGATTATGAAGCTGAACTTTCATGAATTTGCAGAAAATTACACAGTGGTGCATTTTTGACTTATTTCACTGAGAGAAAGCTTTTTTCGTCTTAGTCTTATTTTTGACTTCTTTCACTGAGATCAACACTGGAATGTTCAAAACACTAAAATATACTGCTTCTCAGTACTTCTAAGCTGTTTCAAAGATTATGAAGCTGAACTTTCATGAATTTGCAAAATTACACAGTGGTGCATTTTTGACTTATTTCACTGAGAGAAAGCTTTTTTTGTCTTAGTCTTATTTTTGACTTCTTTCACTGAGATCAACACTGGAATTGTTCAAAACACTAAAATTTACTGCTTCTCAGTACTTCTAAGCTGTTTCAAAGATTATGAAGCTGAACTTTCATGAATTTGCAGAAAATTACACAGTGGTGCATTTTTGACTTATTTCACTGAGAGAAAGCTTTTTTCGTCTTAGTCTTATTTTTGACTTCTTTCACTGAGATCAACACTGGAATTGTTCAAAACACTAAAATTTACTGCTTCTCAGTACTTCTAAGCTGTTTCAAAGATTATGAAGCTGAACTTTCATGAATTTGCAGAAAATTACACAGTGGTGCATTTTTGACTTATTTCACTGAGAGAAAGCTTTTTTCGTCTTAGTCTTATTTTTGACTTCTTTCACTGAGATCAACACTGGAATTGTTCAAACACTAAAATTTACTGCTTCTCAGTACTTCTAAGCTGTTTCAAAGATTATGAAGCTGAACTTTCATGAATTTGCAGAAAATTACACAGTGGTGCATTTTTGACTTATTTCACTGAGAGAAAGCTTTTTTCGTCTTAGTCTTATTTTTGACTTCTTTCACTGAGATCAACACTGGAAATGTTCAAAACACTAAAATTACTGCTTCTCAGTACTTCTAAGCTGTTTCAAAGATTATGAAGCTGAACTTTCATGAATTTGCAGAAAATTACACAGTGGTGCATTTTTGACTTATTTCACTGAGAGAAAGCTTTTTTCGTCTTAGTCTTATTTTTGACTTCTTTCACTGAGATCAACACTGGAATTGTTCAAAACACTAAAATTTACTGCTTCTCAGTACTTCTAAGCTGTTTCAAAGATTATGAAGCTGAACTTTCATGAATTTGCAGAAAATTACACAGTGGTGCATTTTTGACTTATTTCACTGAGAGAAAGCTTTTTTCGTCTTAGTCTTATTTTTGACTTCTTTCACTGAGATCAACACTGGAATTGTTCAAAACACTAAAATTTACTGCTTCTCAGTACTTCTAAGCTGTTTCAAAGATTATGAAGCTGAACTTTCATGAATTTGCAGAAAATTACACAGTGGTGCATTTTTGACTTATTTCACTGAGAGAAAGCTTTTTTCGTCTTAGTCTTATTTTTGACTTCTTTCACTGAGATCAACACTGGAACTGTTCAAAACACTAAAATATACTGCTTCTCAGTACTTCTATGCTGTTTCAAAGATTATAAAGCTGAACTTTCATGAATTTGCAGAAAATTACACAGTGGTGCATTTTTGACTTATTTCACTGAGAGAAAGCTTTTTTCGTCTTAGTCTTATTTTTGACTTCTTTCACTGAGATCAACACTGGAATTGTTCAAAACACTAAAATTACTGCTTCTCAGTACTTCTAAGCTGTTTCAAAGATTATAAAGCTGAACTTTCATGAATTTGCAGAAAATTACACAGTGGTGCATTTTTGACTTATTTCACTGAGAGAAAGCTTTTTTCGTCTTAGTCTTATTTTTGACTTCTTTCACTGAGATCAACACTGGAATTGTTCAAAACACTAAAATATACTGCTTCTCAGTACTTCTAAGCTGTTTCAAAGATTATGAAGCTGAACTTTCATGAATTTGCAGAAAATTACACAGTGGTGCATTTTTGACTTATTTCACTGAGAGAAAGCTTTTTTGTCTTAGTCTTATTTTTGACTTCTTTCACTGAGATCAACACTGGAACTGTTCAAAAACTAAAATTACTGCTTCTCAGTACTTCTAAGCTGTTTCAAAGATTATAAAGCTGAACTTTCATGAATTTGCAGAAAATTACCAGTGGTGCATTTTTGACTTATTTCACTGAGAGAAAGCTTTTTTCGTCTTAGTCTTATTTTTGACTTCTTTCACTGAGATCAACACTGGAATTGTTCAAAACACTAAAATATACTGCTTCTCAGTACTTCTAAGCTGTTTCAAAGATTATGAAGCTGAACTTTCATGAATTTGCAGAAAATTACACAGTGGTGCATTTTTGACTTATTTCACTGAGAGAAAGCTTTTTTTGTCTTAGTCTTATTTTTGACTTCTTTCACTGAGATCAACACTGGAATTGTTCAAAACACTAAAATTTACTGCTTCTCAGTACTTCTAAGCTGTTTCAAAGATTATGAAGCTGAACTTTCATGAATTTGCAGAAAATTACACAGTGGTGCATTTTTGACTTATTTCACTGAGAGAAAGCTTTTTTCGTCTTAGTCTTATTTTTGACTTTTCACTGAGATCAACACTGGAACTGTTCAAAACACTAAAATATACTGCTTCTCAGTACTTCTATGCTTTTCAAAGATTATAAAGCTGAACTTTCATGAATTTGCAGAAAATTACACAGTGGTGCATTTTTGACTTATTTCACTGAGAGAAAGCTTTTTTCGTCTTAGTCTTATTTTTGACTTCTTTCACTGAGATCAACACTGGAATTGTTCAAAACACTAAAATTACTGCTTCTCAGTACTTCTAAGCTGTTTCAAAGATTATGAAGCTGAACTTTCATGAATTTGCAAAATTACACAGTGGTGCATTTTTGACTTATTTCACTGAGAGAAAGCTTTTTTTCGTCTTAGTCTTATTTTTGACTTCTTTCACTGAGATCAACACTGGAACTGTTCAAAACACTAAAATATACTGCTTCTCAGTACTTCTAGCTGTTTCAAAGATTATAAAGCTGAACTTTCATGAATTTGCAGAAAATTACACAGTGGTGCATTTTTGACTTATTTCACTGAGAGAAAGCTTTTTCGTCTTAGTCTTATTTTTGACTTCTTTCACTGAGATCAACACTGGAACTGTTCAAAACACTAAAATTTACTGCTTCTCAGTACTTCTAAGCTGTTTCAAAGATTATAAAGCTGAACTTTCATGAATTTGCAGAAAATTACACAGTGGTGCATTTTTGACTTATTTCACTGAGAGAAAGCTTTTTTCGTATTAGTTATATTTTTGACTTCTTTCACTGAGATCAACACTGGAACTGTTCAAAACACTAAAATATACTGCTTCTCAGTACTTCTATGCTGTTTCAAAGATTATAAAGCTGAACTTTCATGAATTTGCAGAAAATTACGCAGTGGTGCATTTTTGACTTATTTCACTGAGAGAAAGCTTTTTTCGTCTTATTCTTATTTTTGACTTCTTTCACTGAGATCAACACTGGAACTGTTCAAAACACTAAAATATACTGCTTCTCAGTACTTCTAAGCTGTTTCAAAGATTATGAAGCTGAACTTTCATGAATTTGCTAAAATTACACAGTGGTGCATTTTTGACTTATTTCACTGAGAGAAAGCTTTTTTGTCTTAGTCTTATTTTTGACTTCTTTCACTGAGATCAACACTGGAATTGTTCAAAACACTAAAATTACTACTTCTCAGTACTTCTATGCTTTTTCAAAGATTATAAAGCTGAACTTTCATGAATTTGCAGAAAATTACACAGTGGTGCATTTTTGACTTATTTCACTGAGAGAAAGCTTTTTCTTGTCTTAGTCTTATTTTTGACTTCTTTCACTGAGATCAACACTGGAATTGTTCAAAACACTAAAATATACTGCTTCTCAGTACTTCTATGCTGTTTCAAAGATTATAAAGCTGAACTTTCATGAATTTGCAGAAAATTACGCAGTGGTGCATTTTTGACTTATTTCACTGAGAGAAAGCTTTTTTCGTCTTAGTCTTATTTTTGACTTCTTTCACTGAGATCAACACTGGAATTGTTCAAAACACTAAAATATACTGCTTCTCAGTACTTCTATGCTGTTTCAAAGATTATAAAGCTGAACTTTCATGAATTTGCAGAAAATTACGCAGTGGTGCATTTTTGACTTATTTCACTGAGAGAAAGCTTTTTTCGTCTTAGTCTTATTTTTGACTTCTTTCACTGAGATCAACACTGGAATTGTTCAAAACACTAAAATATACTGCTTCTCAGTACTTCTAAGCTGTTTCAAAGATTATGAAGCTGAACTTTCATAAATTTGCAGAAAATTACACAGTGGTGCATTTTTGACTTATTTCACTGAGAGAAAGCTTTTTTGTCTTAGTCTTATTTTTGACTTCTTTCACTGAGATCAACACTGGAATTGTTCAAAACACTAAAATTTACTGCTTCTCAGTACTTCTAAGCTGTTTCAAAGATTATGAAGCTGAACTTTCATGAATTTGCAGAAAATTACACAGTGGTGCATTTTTGACTTATTTCACTGAGAGAAAGCTTTTTTCGTCTTAGTCTTATTTTTGACTTCTTTCACTGAGATCAACACTGGAATTGTTCAAAACACTAAAATTACTGCTTCTCAGTACTTCTAAGCTGTTTCAAAGATTATGAAGCTGAACTTTCATGAATTTGCAGAAAATTACACAGTGGTGCATTTTTGACTTATTTCACTGAGAGAAAGCTTTTTTCGTCTTAGTCTTATTTTTGACTTCTTTCACTGAGATCAACACTGGAACTGTTCAAAACACTAAAATATACTGCTTCTCAGTACTTCTATGCTTTTCAAAGATTAAAGCTGAACTTTCATGAATTTGCAGAAAATTACACAGTGGTGCATTTTTGACTTATTTCACTGAGAGAAAGCTTTTTTCGTCTTAGTCTTATTTTTGACTTCTTTCACTGAGATCAACACTGGAATTGTTCAAAACACTAAAATTTACTGCTTCTCAGTACTTCTAAGCTGTTTCAAAGATTATGAAGCTGAACTTTCATAAATTTGCAGAAAATTACACAGTGGTGCATTTTTGACTGATTTCACTGAGAGAAAGCTTTTTTCGTCTTAGTCTTATTTTTGACTTCACTGAGATCAACACTGGAACTGTTCAAAACACTAAAATATACTGCTTCTCAGTACTTCTATGCTGTTTCAAAGATTATAAAGCTGAACTTTCATGAATTTGCAGAAAATTACACAGTGGTGCATTTTTGACTTATTTCACTGAGAGAAAGCTTTTTTCGTCTTAGTCTTATTTTTGACTTCTTTCACTGAGATCAACACTGGAACTGTTCAAAACACTAAAATGTACTGCTTCTCAGTACTTCTATGCTTTTTCAAAGATTATAAAGCTGAACTTTCATGAATTTGCAGAAAATTACACAGTGGTGCATTTTTGACTTATTTCACTGAGAGAAAGCTTTTTTCGTTAGTTTATTTTTGACTTCTTTCACTGAGATCAACACTGGAACTGTTCAAAACACTAAAATATACTGCTTCTCAGTACTTCTATGCTGTTTCAAAGATTTAAAGCTGAACTTTCATGAATTTGCAGAAAATTACGCAGTGGTGCATTTTTGACTTATTTCACTGAGAGAAAGCTTTTTCGTCTTAGTCTTTTTTTGACTTCTTTCACTGAGATCAACACTGGAACTGTTCAAAACACTAAAATATACTGCTTCTCAGTACTTCTAAGCTGTTTCAAAGATTATGAAGCTGAACTTTCATAATTTGCTAAAATTACACAGTGGTGCATTTTTGACTTATTTCACTGAGAGAAAGCTTTTTTTCTTAGTCTTATTTTTGACTTCTTTCACTGAGATCAACACTGGAATTGTTCAAAACACTAAAATTTACTACTTCTCAGTACTTCTATGCTTTTCAAAGATTATAAAGCTGAACTTTCATGAATTTGCAGAAAATTACACAGTGGTGCATTTTTGACTTATTTCACTGAGAGAAAGCTTTTTTCGTCTTAGTCTTATTTTTGACTTCTTTCACTGAGATCAACACTGGAATTGTTCAAAACACTAATTTACTGCTTCTCAGTACTTCTATGCTGTTTCAAAGATTATAAAGCTGAACTTTCATGAATTTGCAGAAAATTACGCAGTGGTGCATTTTTGACTTATTTCACTGAGAGAAAGCTTTTTTCGTCTTAGTCTTATTTTTGACTTCTTTCACTGAGATCAACACTGGAATTGTTCAAAACACTAAAATATACTGCTTCTCAGTACTTCTATGCTGTTTCAAAGATTATAAAGCTGAACTTTCATGAATTTGCAGAAAATTACGCAGTGGTGCATTTTTGACTTATTTCACTGAGAGAAAGCTTTTTTCGTCTTAGTCTTATTTTTGACTTCTTTCACTGAGATCAACACTGGAATTGTTCAAAACACTAAAATATACTGCTTCTCAGTACTTCTAAGCTGTTTCAAAGATTATGAAGCTGAACTTTCATAAATTTGCAGAAAATTACACAGTGGTGCATTTTTGACTTATTTCACTGAGAGAAAGTTTTTTGTCTTAGTCTTATTTTTGACTTCTTTCACTGAGATCAACACTGGAATTGTTCAAAACACTAAAATTTACTGCTTCTCAGTACTTCTAAGCTGTTTCAAAGATTATGAAGCTGAACTTTCATGAATTTGCAGAAAATTACACAGTGGTGCATTTTTGACTTATTTCACTGAGAGAAAGCTTTTTTCGTCTTAGTCTTATTTTTGACTTCTTTCACTGAGATCAACACTGGAATTGTTCAAAACACTAAAATTTACTGCTTCTCAGTACTTCTAAGCTGTTTCAAAGATTATGAAGCTGAACTTTCATGAATTTGCAGAAAATTACACAGTGGTGCATTTTTGACTTATTTCACTGAGAGAAAGCTTTTTTTTAGTCTTATTTTTGACTTCTTTCACTGAGATCAACACTGGAATTGTTCAAAACACTAAAATTACTGCTTCTCAGTACTTCTAAGCTGTTTCAAAGATTATGAAGCTGAACTTTCATGAATTTGCAGAAAATTACACAGTGGTGCATTTTTGACTTGATTTCACTGAGAGAAAGCTTTTTTCGTCTTAGTCTTATTTTTGACTTCTTTCACTGAGATCAACACTGGAACTGTTCAAAACACTAAAATATACTGCTTCTCAGTACTTCTATGCTTTTCAAAGATTATAAAGCTGAACTTTCATAAATTTGCAGAAAATTACGCAGTGGTGCATTTTTGACTTATTCACTGAGAGAAAGCTTTTTTCGTCTTAGTCTTATTTTTGACTGTTTCACTGAGATCAACACTGGAATTGTTCAAAACACTAAAATATACTGCTTCTCAGTACTTCTATGCTGTTTCAAAGATTATAAAGCTGAACTTTCATGAATTTGCTGAAAATTACACAGTGGTGCATTTTTGACTTATTTCACTGAGAGAAAGCTTTTTTCGTCTTAGTCTTATTTTTGACTTCTTTCACTGAGATCAACACTGGAATGTTCAAAACACTAAAATTTACTGCTTCTCAGTACTTCTATGCTTTTTCAAAGATTATAAGCTGAACTTTCATAAATTTGCAGAAAATTACAGTGGTGCATTTTTGACTTATTTCACTGAGAGAAAGCTTTTTTCGTCTTAGTCTTATTTTTGACTTCTTTCACTGAGATCAACACTGGAACTGTTCAAAACACTAAAAATACTGCTTTTCAGTACTTCTATGCTGTTTCAAAGATTATAAAGCTGAACTTTCATGAATTTGCAGAAAATTACGCAGTGGTGCATTTTTGACTATTTCACTGAGAGAAAGCTTTTTTCGTCTTAGTCTTATTTTGACTTCTTTCACTGACATCAACACTGGAAATGTTCAAAACACTAAAATTTACTGCTTCTCAGTACTTCTATGCTTTTTCAAAGATTATACAGCTGAACTTCCATAAATTTGCAGAAAATTATGCAGTGGTGTATTTTTGACTTATTTCACTGAGAGAAAGCTTTTTTCGTCTTAGTCTTATTTTTGACTTCTTTCACTGAGATCAACACTGGAACTGTTCAAAACACTAAAATTTACTGCTTCTCAGTACTTCTAAGCTGTTTCAAAGATTATAAGCTGAACTTTCATAAATTTGCAGAAAATTACACAGTGGTGTATTTTTGACTTATTTCACTGAGAGAAAGCTTTTTTTCGTCTTAGTCTTATTTTTGACTTTTTTCACTGAGATCAACACTGGAACTGTTCAAAACACTAAAATTTACTGCTTCTCAGTACTTCTAAGCTGTTTCAAAGATTATGAAGCTGAACTTTCATGAATTTGCAGAAAATTACACAGTGGTGTATTTTTGACTTATTTCACTGAGAGAAAGCTTTTTTCGTCTTAGTCTTATTTTTGACTTCTTTCATGAGATCAACACTGGAATTGTTCAAAACACTAAAATATACTGCTTCTCAGTACTTCTATGCTGTTTCAAAGATTATGAAGCTGAACTTTCATGAATTTGCAGAAAATTACACAGTGGTGCATTTTTGACTTATTTCACTGAGAGAAAGCTTTTTTCGTCTTAGTCTTATTTTTGACTTCTTTCACTGAGATCAACACTGGAACTGTTCAAAACACTAAAATATACTGCTTCTCAGTACTTCTATGCTGTTTCAAAGATTATAAAACTGAACTTTCATGAATTTGCAGAAAATTACACATTGGTGCATTTTTGACTTATTTCACTGAGAGAAAGCTTTTTTCGTCTTAGTCTTATTTTTGACTTCTTTCACTGAGATCAACACTGGAACTGTTCAAAACACTAAAATATACTGCTTCTCAGTACTTCTATGCTGTTTCAAAGATATAAAGCTGAACTTTCATGAATTTGCAGAAAATTACGCAGTGGTGCATTTTTGACTTATTTCACTGAGAGAAAGCTTTTTTCGTCTTAGTCTTATTTTTGACTTCTTTCACTGAGATCAACACTGGAATTGTTCAAAACACTAAAATATACTGCTTCTCAGTACTTCTTGCTGTTTCAAAGATTATAAAGCTGAACTTTCATGAATTTGCAGAAAATTACACAGTGGTGCATTTTTGACTTATTTCACTGAGAGAAAGCTTTTTTTGTCTTAGTCTTATTTTTGACTTCTTTCACTGAGATCAACACTGGAATTGTTCAAAACACTAAAATATACTGCTTCTCAGTACTTCTAAGCTGTTTCAAAGATTATGAAGCTGAACTTTCATGAATTTGCAGAAAATTACACAGTGGTGCATTTTTGACTTATTTCACTGAGAGAAAGCTTTTTTCGTCTTAGTCTTATTTTTGACTTCTTTCACTGAGATCAACACTGGAATTGTTCAAAACACTAAATATACTGCTTCTCAGTACTTCTAAGCTGTTTCAAAGATTATAAAGCTGAACTTTCATGAATTTGCAGAAAATTACACAGTGGTGCATTTTTGACTTATTTCACTGAGAAAGCTTTTTTCGTCTTAGTCTTATTTTTGACTTCTTTCACTGAGATCAACACTGGAATTGTTCAAAACACTAAAATTACTGCTTCTCAGTACTTCTAAGCTGTTTCAAAGATTATGAAGCTGAACTTTCATGAATTTGCAGAAAATTACACAGTGGTGCATTTTGACTGATTTCACTGAGAGAAAGCTTTTTTCGTCTTAGTCTTATTTTTGACTGTTTCACTGAGATCAACACTGGAACTGTTCAAAACACTAAAATGTACTGCTTCTCAGTACTTCTATGCTTTTTCAAAGATTATAAAGCTGAACTACCATAAATTTCAGAAAATTATGCAGTGGTGCATTTTTGACTTATTTCACTGAGAGAAAGCTTTTTTCGTCTTAGTCTTATTTTGACTTTTTCACTGAGATCAACACTGGAATTGTTCAAACACTAAAATATACTGCTTCTCAGTACTTCTATGCTGTTTCAAAGATTATAAAGCTGAACTTTCATGAATTTGCAGAAAATTACGCAGTGGTGAATTTTTGACTGATTTCACTGAGAGAAAGCTTTTTTCGTCTTAGTCTTATTTTTGACTTCTTTCACTGAGATCAACACTGGAACTGTTCAAAACACTAAAATTTACTGCTTCTCAGTACTTCTAAGCTGTTTCAAAGATTATAAAGCTGAACTTTCATGAATTTGCAGAAAATTACACAGTGGTGCATTTTTGACTTATTTCACTGAGAGAAAGCTTTTTTCGTCTTAGTCTTATTTTTGACTTCTTTCACTGAGATCAACACTGGAACTGTTCAAAACACTAAAATATACTGCTTCTCAGTACTTCTATGCTGTTTCAAAGATTATAAAGCTGAACTTTCATGAATTTGCAGAAAATTACACAGTGGTGCATTTTGACTTATTTCACTGAGAGAAAGCTTTTTTCGTCTTAGTCTTATTTTTGACTTCTTTCACTGAGATCAACACTGGAACTGTTTAAAACACTAAAATATACTGCTTCTCAGTTCTTCTATGCTGTTTCAAAGATTATAAAGCTGAACTTTCATGAATTTGCAGAAAATTACACATTGGTGCATTTTTGACTTATTTCACTGAGAGAAAGCTTTTTTCGTCTTAGTCTTATTTTTGACTTCTTTCACTGAGATCAACACTGGAACTGTTCAAAACACTAAAATATACTGCTTCTCAGTACTTCTATGCTGTTTCAAAGACTATAAAGCTGAACTTTCATGAATTTGCAGAAAATTACGCAGTGGTGCATTTTTGACTTATTTCACTGAGAGAAAGCTTTTTTCGTCTTAGTCTTATTTTTGACTTCTTTCACTGAGATCAACACTGGAATGTTCAAAACACTAAAATATACTGCTTCTCAGTACTTCTAAGCTGTTTCAAAGATTATAAAGCTGAACTTTCATGAATTTGCAGAAAATTACACAGTGGTGTATTTTTGACTTATTTCACTGAGAGAAAGCTTTTTTCGTCTTAGTCTTATTTTTGACTTCTTTCACTGAGATCAACACTGGAATTGTTCAAAACACTAAAATTACTGCTTCTCAGTACTTCTAAGCTGTTTCAAAGATTATAAAGCTGAACTTTCATGAATTTGCAGAAAATTACACAGTGGTGCATTTTTGACTTATTTCACTGAGAGAAAGCTTTTTTCGTCTTAGTCTTATTTTTGACTTCTTTCACTGAGATCAACACTGGAATTGTTCAAAACACTAAAATATACTGCTTCTCAGTACTTCTAAGCTGTTTCAAAGATTATAAGCTGAACTTTCATGAATTTGCAGAAAATTACACAGTGGTGCATTTTTGACTTATTTCACTGAGAGAAAGCTTTTTTCGTCTTAGTCTTATTTTTGACTTCTTTCACTGAGATCAACACTGGAATTGTTCAAAACACTAAAATATACTGCTTCTCAGTACTTCTAAGCTGTTTCAAAGATTATAAAGCTGAACTTTCATGAATTTGCAGAAAATTACACAGTGGTGCATTTTTGACTTATTTCACTGAGAGAAAGCTTTTTTCGTCTTAGTCTTATTTTTGACTTCTTTCACTGAGATCAACACTGGAATTGTTCAAAACACTAAAATTTACTGCTTCTCAGTACTTCTAAGCTGTTTCAAAGATTATAAGCTGAACTTTCATGAATTTGCAGAAAATTACACAGTGGTGCATTTTTGACTTATTTCACTGAGAGAAAGCTTTTTTCGTCTTAGTCTTATTTTTGACTTCTTTCACTGAGATCAACACTGGAACTGTTCAAAACACTAAAATACTGCTTCTCAGTACTTCTATGCTGTTTCAAAGATTATAAAGCTGAACTTTCATAATTTGCAGAAAATTACAGTGGTGCATTTTTGACTTATTTCACTGAGAGAAAGCTTTTTTCGTCTTAGTCTTATTTTTGACTTTTTCACTGAGATCAACACTGGAATGTTCAAAACACTAAAATATACTGCTTCTCAGTACTTCTAAGCTGTTTCAAAGATTATAAGCTGAACTTTCATGAATTTGCAGAAAATTACACAGTGGTGCATTTTTGACTTATTTCACTGAGAGAAAGCTTTTTTCGTCTTAGTCTTATTTTTGACTTCTTTCACTGAGATCAACACTGGAATGTTCAAAACACTAAAATTACTGCTTCTCAGTACTTCTAAGCTGTTTCAAAGATTATAAAGCTGAACTTTCATGAATTTGCAGAAAATTACACAGTGGTGCATTTTTGACTTATTTCACTGAGAGAAAGCTTTTTTCGTCTTAGTCTTATTTTTGACTTCTTTCACTGAGATCAACACTGGAACTGTTCAAAACACTAAAATATACTGCTTCTCAGTACTTCTATGCTGTTTCAAAGATTATAAAGCTGAACTTTCATGAATTTGCAGAAAATTACACATGGTGCATTTTTGACTTATTTCACTGAGAGAAAGCTTTTTTCGTCTTAGTCTTATTTTTGACTTCTTTCACTGAGATCAACACTGGAACTGTTCAAAACACTAAAATATACTGCTTCTCAGTACTTCTATGCTGTTTCAAAGATTATAAAGCTGAACTTTCATGAATTTGCAGAAAATTACACAGTGGTGCATTTTTGACTTATTTCACTGAGAGAAAGCTTTTTTCGTCTTAGTCTTATTTTTGACTTCTTTCACTGAGATCAACACTGGAATGTTCAAAACACTAAAATATACTGCTTCTCAGTACTTCTATGCTGTTTCAAAGATTATAAGCTGAACTTTCATGAATTTGCAGAAATTACACAGTGGTGCATTTTTGACTTATTTCACTGAGAGAAAGCTTTTTTCGTCTTAGTCTTATTTTTGACTTCTTTCACTGAGATCAACACTGGAATGTTCAAAACACTAAAATATACTGCTTCTCAGTACTTCTAAGCTGTTTCAAAGATTATAAGCTGAACTTTCATGAATTTGCAGAAAATTACACAGTGGTGCATTTTTGACTTATTTCACTGAGAGAAAGCTTTTTTCGTCTTAGTCTTATTTTTGACTTCTTTCACTGAGATCAACACTGGAATTGTTCAAAACACTAAAATATACTGCTTCTCAGTACTTCTAAGCTGTTTCAAAGATTATAAGCTGAACTTTCATGAATTTGCAGAAAATTACACAGTGGTGCATTTTTGACTTATTTCACTGAGAGAAAGCTTTTTTCGTCTTAGTCTTATTTTTGACTTCTTTCACTGAGATCAACACTGGAATTGTTCAAAACACTAAAATATACTGCTTCTCAGTACTTCTAAGCTGTTTCAAAGATTATGAAGCTGAACTTTCATGAATTTGCAGAAAATTACACAGTGGTGCATTTTTGACTTATTTCACTGAGAGAAAGCTTTTTTCGTCTTAGTCTTATTTTTGACTTCTTTCACTGAGATCAACACTGGAATTGTTCAAAACACTAAAATATACTGCTTCTCAGTACTTCTAAGCTGTTTCAAAGATTATAAAGCTGAACTTTCATGAATTTGCAGAAAATTACAGTGGTGCATTTTTGACTTATTTCACTGAGAGAAAGCTTTTTTCGTCTTAGTCTTATTTTGACTTCTTTCACTGAGATCAACACTGGAATTGTTCAAAACACTAAAATTACTGCTTCTCAGTACTTCTAAGCTGTTTCAAAGATTATAAAGCTGAACTTTCATGAATTTGCAGAAAATTACACAGTGGTGCATTTTTGACTGATTTCACTGAGAGAAAGCTTTTTTCGTCTTAGTCTTATTTTTGACTTCTTTCACTGAGATCAACACTGGAATGTTCAAAACACTAAAATACTGCTTCTCAGTACTTCTAAGCTTTTCAAAGATTATAAAGCTGAACTTTCATGAATTTGCAGAAAATTACACAGTGGTGCATTTTTGACTTATTTCACTGAGAGAAAGCTTTTTTCGTCT
Source organism: Poeciliopsis prolifica (assembly GCF_027474105.1). NCBI lineage: Eukaryota > Metazoa > Chordata > Actinopteri > Cyprinodontiformes > Poeciliidae > Poeciliopsis > Poeciliopsis prolifica. The sequence goes on along the minus strand of NW_026562436.1, from coordinate 24,459 downwards.
TAGTCTTATTTTTGACTTCTTTCACTGAGATCAACACTGGAATGTTCAAAACACTAAAATATACTGCTTCTCAGTACTTCTATGCTGTTTCAAAGATTATAAAGCTGAACTTTCATGAATTTGCAGAAAATTACACAGTGGTGCATTTTTGACTTATTTCACTGAGAGAAAGCTTTTTTCGTCTTAGTCTTATTTTTGACTTCTTTCACTGAGATCAACACTGGAATGTTCAAAACACTAAAATTACTGCTTCTCAGTACTTCTAAGCTGTTTCAAAGATTATAAAGCTGAACTTTCATGAATTTGCAGAAAATTACACAGTGGTGCATTTTTGACTTATTTCACTGAGAGAAAGCTTTTTTCGTCTTAGTCTTATTTTTGACTTCTTTCACTGAGATCAACACTGGAACTGTTCAAAACACTAAATATACTGCTTCTCAGTACTTCTAAGCTGTTTCAAAGATTATAAAGCTGAACTTTCATGAATTTGCAGAAAATTACACAGTGGTGCATTTTTGACTTATTTCACTGAGAGAAAGCTTTTTTCGTCTTAGTCTTATTTTTGACTTCTTTCACTGAGATCAACACTGGAATTTTCAAAACACTAAAATATACTGCTTCTCAGTACTTCTAAGCTGTTTCAAAGATTATAAAGCTGAACTTTCATGAATTTGCAGAAAATTACACATGGTGCATTTTTGACTTATTTCACTGAGAGAAAGCTTTTTTCGTCTTAGTCTTATTTTTGACTTCTTTCACTGAGATCAACACTGGAATGTTCAAAACACTAAAATACTGCTTCTCAGTACTTCTAAGCTGTTTCAAAGATTATAAGCTGAACTTTCATGAATTTGCAGAAAATTACACAGTGGTGCATTTTTGACTTATTTCACTGAGAGAAAGCTTTTTTCGTCTTAGTCTTATTTTTGACTTCTTTCACTGAGATCAACACTGGAATGTTCAAAACACTAAAATATACTGCTTCTCAGTACTTCTAAGCTGTTTCAAAGATTATAAGCTGAACTTTCATGAATTTGCAGAAAATTACACAGTGGTGCATTTTGACTTATTTCACTGAGAGAAAGCTTTTTTCGTCTTAGTCTTATTTTTGACTTCTTTCACTGAGATCAACACTGGAATTGTTCAAAACACTAAAATTACTGCTTCTCAGTACTTCTAAGCTGTTTCAAAGATTATGAAGCTGAACTTTCATGAATTTGCAGAAAATTACACAGTGGTGCATTTTTGACTTATTTCACTGAGAGAAAGCTTTTTTCGTCTTAGTCTTATTTTTGACTTCTTTCACTGAGATCAACACTGGAATGTTCAAAACACTAAAATATACTGCTTCTCAGTACTTCTAAGCTGTTTCAAAGATTATGAAGCTGAACTTTCATGAATTTGCAGAAAATTACACAGTGGTGCATTTTTGACTTATTTCACTGAGAGAAAGCTTTTTTCGTCTTAGTCTTATTTTTGACTTCTTTCACTGAGATCAACACTGGAATGTTCAAAACACTAAAATATACTGCTTCTCAGTACTTCTATGCTGTTTCAAAGATTATAAGCTGAACTTTCATGAATTTGCAGAAAATTACAGTGGTGCATTTTGACTTATTTCACTGAGAGAAAGCTTTTTTCGTCTTAGTCTTATTTTTGACTTCTTTCACTGAGATCAACACTGGAATTGTTCAAAACACTAAAATTTACTGCTTCTCAGTACTTCTAAGCTGTTTCAAAGATTATGAAGCTGAACTTTCATGAATTTGCAGAAAATTACACAGTGGTGCATTTTTGACTGATTTCACTGAGAGAAAGCTTTTTTCGTCTTAGTCTTATTTTGACTTCTTTCACTGAGATCAACACTGGAATGTTCAAAACACTAAAATTACTGCTTCTCAGTACTTCTAAGCTTTTCAAAGATTATAAAGCTGAACTTTCATGAATTTGCAGAAAATTACACAGTGGTGCATTTTTGACTTATTTCACTGAGAGAAAGCTTTTTTCGTCTTAGTCTTATTTTTGACTTCTTTCACTGAGATCAACACTGGAATGTTCAAAACACTAAAATATACTGCTTCTCAGTACTTCTATGCTGTTTCAAAGATTATAAAGCTGAACTTTCATGAATTTGCAGAAAATTACACAGTGGTGCATTTTTGACTTATTTCACTGAGAGAAAGCTTTTTTCGTCTTAGTCTTATTTTTGACTTCTTTCACTGAGATCAACACTGGAATGTTCAAAACACTAAAATTACTGCTTCTCAGTACTTCTAAGCTGTTTCAAAGATTATAAAGCTGAACTTTCATGAATTTGCAGAAAATTACACAGTGGTGCATTTTTGACTTATTTCACTGAGAGAAAGCTTTTTTCGTCTTAGTCTTATTTTTGACTTCTTTCACTGAGATCAACACTGGAATGTTCAAAACACTAAAATTTACTGCTTCTCAGTACTTCTAAGCTGTTTCAAAGATTATGAAGCTGAACTTTCATGAATTTGCAGAAAATTACACAGTGGTGCATTTTTGACTTATTTCACTGAGAGAAAGCTTTTTTTGTCTTAGTCTTATTTTTGACTTCTTTCACTGAGATCAACACTGGAATGTTCAAAACACTAAAATTTACTGCTTCTCAGTACTTCTAAGCTGTTTCAAAGATTATGAAGCTGAACTTTCATGAATTTGCAGAAAATTACACAGTGGTGCATTTTTGACTTATTTCACTGAGAGAAAGCTTTTTTCGTCTTAGTCTTATTTTTGACTTCTTTCACTGAGATCAACACTGGAATGTTCAAAACACTAAAATTACTGCTTCTCAGTACTTCTAAGCTGTTTCAAAGATTATGAAGCTGAACTTTCATGAATTTGCAGAAAATTACAGTGGTGCATTTTTGACTTATTTCACTGAGAGAAAGCTTTTTTCGTCTTAGTCTTATTTTTGACTTCTTTCACTGAGATCAACACTGGAATTGTTCAAAACACTAAAATTTACTGCTTCTCAGTACTTCTAAGCTGTTTCAAAGATTATGAAGCTGAACTTTCATGAATTTGCAGAAAATTACACAGTGGTGCATTTTTGACTTATTTCACTGAGAGAAAGCTTTTTTCGTCTTAGTCTTATTTTTGACTTCTTTCACTGAGATCAACACTGGAATTGTTCAAAACACTAAAATTACTGCTTCTCAGTACTTCTAAGCTGTTTCAAAGATTATGAAGCTGAACTTTCATGAATTTGCAGAAAATTACACAGTGGTGCATTTTTGACTTATTTCACTGAGAGAAAGCTTTTTTCGTCTTAGTCTTATTTTTGACTTCTTTCACTGAGATCAACACTGGAATTGTTCAAAACACTAAAATACTGCTTCTCAGTACTTCTATGCTTTTTCAAAGATTATAAGCTGAACTTTCATGAATTTGCAGAAAATTACACAGTGGTGCATTTTTGACTTATTTCACTGAGAGAAAGCTTTTTCGTCTTAGTCTTATTTTTGACTTCTTTCACTGAGATCAACACTGGAATGTTCAAAACACTAAAATTACTGCTTCTCAGTACTTATGCTGTTTCAAAGATTATAAGCTGAACTTTCATGAATTTGCAGAAAATTACACAGTGGTGCATTTTTGACTTATTTCACTGAGAGAAAGCTTTTTTCGTCTTAGTCTTATTTTTGACTTCTTTCACTGAGATCAACACTGGAATTGTTCAAAACACTAAAATTTACTGCTTCTCAGTACTTCTAAGCTGTTTCAAAGATTATGAAGCTGAACTTTCATGAATTTGCAGAAAATTACACAGTGGTGCATTTTTGACTTATTTCACTGAGAGAAAGCTTTTTGTCTTAGTCTTATTTTTGACTTCTTTCACTGAGATCAACACTGGAATTGTAAAACACAAAAATATACTGCTTCTCAGTACTTCTAAGCTGTTTCAAAGATTATGAAGCTGAACTTTCATGAATTTGCAGAAAATTACACAGTGGTGCATTTTTGACTTATTTCACTGAGAGAAAGCTTTTTTCGTCTTAGTCTTATTTTTGACTTCTTTCACTGAGATCAACACTGGAATTGTTCAAAACACTAAAATTTACTGCTTCTCAGTACTTCTAAGCTGTTTCAAAGATTATGAAGCTGAACTTTCATGAATTTGCAGAAAATTACACAGTGGTGCATTTTTGACTTATTTCACTGAGAGAAAGCTTTTTTCGTCTTAGTCTTATTTTTGACTTCTTTCACTGAGATCAACACTGGAATGTTCAAAACACTAAAATTACTGCTGCTCTCAGTACTTCTAAGCTGTTTCAAAGATTATGAAGCTGAACTTTCATGAATTTGCAGAAAATTACACAGTGGTGCATTTTTGACTTATTTCACTGAGAGAAAGCTTTTTTCGTCTTAGTCTTATTTTTGACTTCTTTCACTGAGATCAACACTGGAATTGTTCAAAACACTAAAATTACTGCTTCTCAGTACTTCTACTGTTTCAAAGATTATGAAGCTGAACTTTCATGAATTTGCAGAAAATTACACAGTGGTGCATTTTTGACTTATTTCACTGAGAGAAAGCTTTTTTCGTCTTAGTCTTATTTTTGACTTCTTTCACTGAGATCAACACTGGAATTGTTCAAAACACTAAAATTACTGCTTCTCAGTACTTCTAAGCTGTTTCAAAGATTATGAAGCTGAACTTTCATGAATTTGCAGAAAATTACACAGTGGTGCATTTTTGACTTATTTCACTGAGAGAAAGCTTTTTTCGTCTTAGTCTTATTTTTGACTTCTTTCACTGAGATCAACACTGGAATGTTCAAAACACTAAAATTACTGCTTCTCAGTACTTCTAAGCTGTTTCAAAGATTATGAAGCTGAACTTTCATGAATTTGCAGAAAATTACACAGTGGTGCATTTTGACTTATTTCACTGAGAGAAAGCTTTTTTCGTCTTAGTCTTATTTTTGACTTCTTTCACTGAGATCAACACTGGAATTGTTCAAAACACTAAAATTACTGCTTCTCAGTACTTCTAAGCTGTTTCAAAGATTATGAAGCTGAACTTTCATGAATTTGCAGAAAATTACACAGTGGTGCATTTTTGACTTATTTCACTGAGAGAAAGCTTTTTTCGTCTTAGTCTTATTTTTGACTTCTTTCACTGAGATCAACACTGGAATTGTTCAAAACACTAAAATATACTGCTTCTCAGTACTTCTAAGCTGTTTCAAAGATTATGAAGCTGAACTTTCATGAATTTGCAGAAAATTACACAGTGGTGCATTTTTGACTTATTTCACTGAGAGAAAGCTTTTTTCGTCTTAGTCTTATTTTTGACTTCTTTCACTGAGATCAACACTGGAATTGTTCAAAACACTAAAATTACTGCTTCTCAGTACTTCTAAGCTGTTTCAAAGATTATGAAGCTGAACTTTCATGAATTTGCAGAAAATTACACAGTGGTGCATTTTTGACTTATTTCACTGAGAGAAAGCTTTTTTCGTCTTAGTCTTATTTTTGACTTCTTTCACTGAGATCAACACTGGAATGTTCAAAACACTAAAATTACTGCTTCTCAGTACTTCTAAGCTGTTTCAAAGATTATGAAGCTGAACTTTCATGAATTTGCAGAAAATTACACAGTGGTGCATTTTTGACTTATTTCACTGAGAGAAAGCTTTTTTCGTCTTAGTCTTATTTTGACTTCTTTCACTGAGATCAACACTGGAATTGTTCAAAACACTAAAATTACTGCTTCTCAGTACTTCTAAGCTGTTTCAAAGATTATGAAGCTGAACTTTCATGAATTTGCAGAAAATTACACAGTGGTGCATTTTTGACTTATTTCACTGAGAGAAAGCTTTTTTCGTCTTAGTCTTATTTTTGACTTCTTTCACTGAGATCAACACTGGAATTGTTCAAAACACTAAAATATACTGCTTCTCAGTACTTCTAAGCTGTTTCAAAGATTATGAAGCTGAACTTTCATGAATTTGCAGAAAATTACACAGTGGTGCATTTTTGACTTATTTCACTGAGAGAAAGCTTTTTTCGTCTTAGTCTTATTTTTGACTTCTTTCACTGAGATCAACACTGGAATTGTTCAAAACACTAAAATTTACTGCTTCTCAGTACTTCTAAGCTGTTTCAAAGATTATGAAGCTGAACTTTCATGAATTTGCAGAAAATTACACAGTGGTGCATTTTTGACTTATTTCACTGAGAGAAAGCTTTTTTCGTCTTAGTCTTATTTTTGACTTCTTTCACTGAGATCAACACTGGAATGTTCAAAACACTAAAATTACTGCTTCTCAGTACTTCTAAGCTGTTTCAAAGATTATGAAGCTGAACTTTCATGAATTTGCAGAAAATTACACAGTGGTGCATTTTTGACTTATTTCACTGAGAGAAAGCTTTTTTCGTCTTAGTCTTATTTTTGACTTCTTTCACTGAGATCAACACTGGAATTGTTCAAAACACTAAAATTTACTGCTTCTCAGTACTTCTAAGCTGTTTCAAAGATTATGAAGCTGAACTTTCATGAATTTGCAGAAAATTACACAGTGGTGCATTTTTGACTTATTTCACTGAGAGAAAGCTTTTTTGTCTTAGTCTTATTTTTGACTTCTTTCACTGAGATCAACACTGGAATTGTTCAAAACACAAAATTTACTGCTTCTCAGTACTTCTAAGCTGTTTCAAAGATTATGAAGCTGAACTTTCATGAATTTGCAGAAAATTACACAGTGGTGCATTTTTGACTTATTTCACTGAGAGAAAGCTTTTTTCGTCTTAGTCTTATTTTTGACTTCTTTCACTGAGATCAACACTGGAATTGTTCAAAACACTAAAATTACTGCTTCTCAGTACTTCTAAGCTGTTTCAAAGATTATGAAGCTGAACTTTCATGAATTTGCAGAAAATTACACAGTGGTGCATTTTTGACTTATTTCACTGAGAGAAAGCTTTTTGTCTTAGTCTTATTTTTGACTTCTTTCACTGAGATCAACACTGGAATGTTCAAAACACTAAAATATACTGCTTCTCAGTACTTCTAAGCTGTTTCAAAGATTATGAAGCTGAACTTTCATGAATTTGCAGAAAATTACACAGTGGTGCATTTTTGACTTATTTCACTGAGAGAAAGCTTTTTTCGTCTTAGTCTTATTTTTGACTTCTTTCACTGAGATCAACACTGGAATTGTTCAAAACACTAAAATACTGCTTCTCAGTACTTCTAAGCTGTTTCAAAGATTATGAAGCTGAACTTTCATGAATTTGCAGAAAATTACACAGTGGTGCATTTTTGACTTATTTCACTGAGAGAAAGCTTTTTTCGTCTTAGTCTTATTTTTGACTTCTTTCACTGAGATCAACACTGGAATTGTTCAAAACACTAAAATTTACTGCTTCTCAGTACTTCTAAGCTGTTTCAAAGATTATGAAGCTGAACTTTCATGAATTTGCAGAAAATTACACAGTGGTGCATTTTTGACTTATTTCACTGAGAGAAAGCTTTTTTCGTCTTAGTCTTATTTTTGACTTCTTTCACTGAGATCAACACTGGAATTGTTCAAAACACAAAATATACTGCTTCTCAGTACTTATAGCTGTTTCAAAGATTATGAAGCTGAACTTTCATGAATTTGCAGAAAATTACACAGTGGTGCATTTTTGACTTATTTCACTGAGAGAAAGCTTTTTTCGTCTTAGTCTTATTTTTGACTTCTTTCACTGAGATCAACACTGGAATTGTTCAAAACACTAAAATTTACTGCTTCTCAGTACTTCTAAGCTGTTTCAAAGATTATGAAGCTGAACTTTCATGAATTTGCAGAAAATTACACAGTGGTGCATTTTTGACTTATTTCACTGAGAGAAAGCTTTTTTCGTCTTAGTCTTATTTTTGACTTCTTTCACTGAGATCAACACTGGAATTGTTCAAAACACTAAAATTTACTGCTTCTCAGTACTTCTAAGCTGTTTCAAAGATTATGAAGCTGAACTTTCATGAATTTGCAGAAAATTACACAGTGGTGCATTTTTGACTTATTTCACTGAGAGAAAGCTTTTTTCGTCTTAGTCTTATTTTTGACTTCTTTCACTGAGATCAACACTGGAATTGTTCAAAACACTAAAATTTACTGCTTCTCAGTACTTCTAAGCTGTTTCAAAGATTATGAAGCTGAACTTTCATGAATTTGCAGAAAATTACACAGTGGTGCATTTTTGACTTATTTCACTGAGAGAAAGCTTTTTTCGTCTTAGTCTTATTTTTGACTTCTTTCACTGAGATCAACACTGGAATTGTTCAAAACACTAAAATTTACTGCTTCTCAGTACTTCTAAGCTGTTTCAAAGATTATGAAGCTGAACTTTCATGAATTTGCAGAAAATTACACAGTGGTGCATTTTGACTTATTTCACTGAGAGAAAGCTTTTTTCGTCTTAGTCTTATTTTTGACTTCTTTCACTGAGATCAACACTGGAATTGTTCAAAACACTAAAATTTACTGCTTCTCAGTACTTCTAAGCTGTTTCAAAGATTATGAAGCTGAACTTTCATGAATTTGCAGAAAATTACACAGTGGTGCATTTTTGACTTATTTCACTGAGAGAAAGCTTTTTTCGTCTTAGTCTTATTTTTGACTTCTTTCACTGAGATCAACACTGGAATTGTTCAAAACACTAAAATTTACTGCTTCTCAGTACTTCTAAGCTGTTTCAAAGATTATGAAGCTGAACTTTCATGAATTTGCAGAAAATTACACAGTGGTGCATTTTTGACTTATTTCACTGAGAGAAAGCTTTTTTTCTTAGTCTTATTTTTGACTTCTTTCACTGAGATCAACACTGGAATTGTTCAAAACACTAAAATATACTGCTTCTCAGTACTTATAAGCTGTTTCAAAGATTATGAAGCTGAACTTTCATGAATTTGCAGAAAATTACACAGTGGTGCATTTTTGACTTATTTCACTGAGAGAAAGCTTTTTTCGTCTTAGTCTTATTTTTGACTTCTTTCACTGAGATCAACACTGGAATTGTTCAAAACACTAAAATTTACTGCTTCTCAGTACTTATAAGCTGTTTCAAAGATTATGAAGCTGAACTTTCATGAATTTGCAGAAAATTACACAGTGGTGCATTTTTGACTTATTTCACTGAGAGAAAGCTTTTTTCGTCTTAGTCTTATTTTTGACTTCTTTCACTGAGATCAACACTGGAATTGTTCAAAACACTAAAATATACTGCTTCTCAGTACTTAAGCTGTTTCAAAGATTATGAAGCTGAACTTTCATGAATTTGCAGAAAATTACACAGTGGTGCATTTTTGACTTATTTCACTGAGAGAAAGCTTTTTTCGTCTTAGTCTTATTTTTGACTTCTTTCACTGAGATCAACACTGGAATTGTTCAAAACACTAAAATTACTGCTTCTCAGTACTTCTAAGCTGTTTCAAAGATTATGAAGCTGAACTTTCATGAATTTGCAGAAAATTACACAGTGGTGCATTTTTGACTTATTTCACTGAGAGAAAGCTTTTTTCGTCTTAGTCTTATTTTGACTTCTTTCACTGAGATCAACACTGGAATTGTTCAAAACACTAAAATATACTGCTTCTCAGTACTTATAAGCTGTTTCAAAGATTATGAAGCTGAACTTTCATGAATTTGCAGAAAATTACACAGTGGTGCATTTTTGACTTATTTCACTGAGAGAAAGCTTTTTTCGTCTTAGTCTTATTTTTGACTTCTTTCACTGAGATCAACACTGGAATTGTTCAAAACACTAAAATTACTGCTTCTCAGTACTTCTAAGCTGTTTCAAAGATTATGAAGCTGAACTTTCATGAATTTGCAGAAAATTACACAGTGGTGCATTTTTGACTTATTTCACTGAGAGAAAGCTTTTTTCGTCTTAGTCTTATTTTTGACTTCTTTCACTGAGATCAACACTGGAATTGTTCAAAACACTAAAATTACTGCTTCTCAGTACTTCTAAGCTGTTTCAAAGATTATGAAGCTGAACTTTCATGAATTTGCAGAAAATTACACAGTGGTGCATTTTGACTTATTTCACTGAGAGAAAGCTTTTTTCGTCTTAGTCTTATTTTTGACTTCTTTCACTGAGATCAACACTGGAATTGTTCAAAACACTAAAATTTACTGCTTCTCAGTACTTCTAAGCTGTTTCAAAGATTATGAAGCTGAACTTTCATGAATTTGCAGAAAATTACACAGTGGTGCATTTTTGACTTATTTCACTGAGAGAAAGCTTTTTTCGTCTTAGTCTTATTTTTGACTTCTTTCACTGAGATCAACACTGGAATTGTTCAAAACACAAAATATACTGCTTCTCAGTACTTCTAAGCTGTTTCAAAGATTATGAAGCTGAACTTTCATGAATTTGCAGAAAATTACACAGTGGTGCATTTTTGACTTATTTCACTGAGAGAAAGCTTTTTTCGTCTTAGTCTTATTTTGACTTCTTTCACTGAGATCAACACTGGAATTGTTCAAAACACTAAAATTTACTGCTTCTCAGTACTTCTAAGCTGTTTCAAAGATTATGAAGCTGAACTTTCATGAATTTGCAGAAAATTACACAGTGGTGCATTTTTGACTTATTTCACTGAGAGAAAGCTTTTTTTGTCTTAGTCTTATTTTTGACTTCTTTCACTGAGATCAACACTGGAATTGTTGAAAACACTAAAATACTGCTTCTCAGTACTTCTAAGCTGTTTCAAAGATTATGAAGCTGAACTTTCATGAATTTGCAGAAAATTACACAGTGGTGCATTTTTGACTTATTTCACTGAGAGAAAGCTTTTTTCGTCTTAGTCTTATTTTTGACTTCTTTCACTGAGATCAACACTGGAATTGTTCAAAACACTAAAATTTACTGCTTCTCAGTACTTCTAAGCTGTTTCAAAGATTATGAAGCTGAACTTTCATGAATTTGCAGAAAATTACACAGTGGTGCATTTTGACTTATTTCACTGAGAGAAAGCTTTTTTCGTCTTAGTCTTATTTTTGACTTCTTTCACTGAGATCAACACTGGAATTGTTCAAAACACTAAAATATACTGCTTCTCAGTACTTCTAAGCTGTTTCAAAGATTATGAAGCTGAACTTTCATGAATTTGCAGAAAATTACACAGTGGTGCATTTTTGACTTATTTCACTGAGAGAAAGCTTTTTTCGTCTTAGTCTTATTTTTGACTTCTTTCACTGAGATCAACACTGGAATTGTTCAAAACACTAAAATTTACTGCTTCTCAGTACTTCTAAGCTGTTTCAAAGATTATGAAGCTGAACTTTCATGAATTTGCAGAAAATTACACAGTGGTGCATTTTTGACTTATTTCACTGAGAGAAAGCTTTTTTCGTCTTAGTCTTATTTTTGACTTCTTTCACTGAGATCAACACTGGAATTGTTCAAAACACTAAAATTTACTGCTTCTCAGTACTTCTAAGCTGTTTCAAAGATTATGAAGCTGAACTTTCATGAATTTGCAGAAAATTACACAGTGGTGCATTTTTGACTTATTTCACTGAGAGAAAGCTTTTTTCGTCTTAGTCTTATTTTTGACTTCTTTCACTGAGATCAACACTGGAATTGTTCAAAACACTAAAATTTACTGCTTCTCAGTACTTCTAAGCTGTTTCAAAGATTATGAAGCTGAACTTTCATAATTTGCAGAAAATTACACAGTGGTGCATTTTTGACTTATTTCACTGAGAGAAAGCTTTTTTCGTCTTAGTCTTATTTTTGACTTCTTTCACTGAGATCAACACTGGAATTGTTCAAAACACTAAAATTTACTGCTTCTCAGTACTTCTAAGCTGTTTCAAAGATTATGAAGCTGAACTTTCATGAATTTGCAGAAAATTACACAGTGGTGCATTTTTGACTTATTTCACTGAGAGAAAGCTTTTTTCGTCTTAGTCTTATTTTTGACTTCTTTCACTGAGATCAACACTGGAATTGTTCAAAACACTAAAATATACTGCTTCTCAGTACTTCTAAGCTGTTTCAAAGATTATGAAGCTGAACTTTCATGAATTTGCAGAAAATTACACAGTGGTGCATTTTTGACTTATTTCACTGAGAGAAAGCTTTTTTCGTCTTAGTCTTATTTTTGACTTCTTTCACTGAGATCAACACTGGAATTGTTCAAAACACTAAAATTACTGCTTCTCAGTACTTCTAAGCTGTTTCAAAGATTATGAAGCTGAACTTTCATGAATTTGCAGAAAATTACACAGTGGTGCATTTTTGACTTATTTCACTGAGAGAAAGCTTTTTTCGTCTTAGTCTTATTTTTGACTTCTTTCACTGAGATCAACACTGGAATTGTTCAAAACACTAAAATTACTGCTTCTCAGTACTTCTAAGCTGTTTCAAAGATTATGAAGCTGAACTTTCATGAATTTGCAGAAAATTACACAGTGGTGCATTTTTGACTTATTTCACTGAGAGAAAGCTTTTTTCGTCTTAGTCTTATTTTTGACTTCTTTCACTGAGATCAACACTGGAATTGTTCAAAACACTAAAATACTGCTTCTCAGTACTTCTAAGCTGTTTCAAAGATTATGAAGCTGAACTTTCATGAATTTGCAGAAAATTACACAGTGGTGCATTTTTGACTTATTTCACTGAGAGAAAGCTTTTTTCGTCTTAGTCTTATTTTTGACTTCTTTCACTGAGATCAACACTGGAATTGTTCAAAACACTAAAATTACTGCTTCTCAGTACTTAAGCTGTTTCAAAGATTATGAAGCTGAACTTTCATGAATTTGCAGAAAATTACACAGTGGTGCATTTTTGACTTATTTCACTGAGAGAAAGCTTTTTTCGTCTTAGTCTTATTTTTGACTTCTTTCACTGAGATCAACACTGGAATTGTTCAAAACACTAAAATTACTGCTTCTCAGTACTTCTAAGCTGTTTCAAAGATTATGAAGCTGAACTTTCATGAATTTGCAGAAAATTACACAGTGGTGCATTTTTGACTTATTTCACTGAGAGAAAGCTTTTTTCGTCTTAGTCTTATTTTTGACTTCTTTCACTGAGATCAACACTGGAATTGTTCAAAACACTAAAATTTACTGCTTCTCAGTACTTCTAAGCTGTTTCAAAGATTATGAAGCTGAACTTTCATGAATTTGCAGAAAATTACACAGTGGTGCATTTTTGACTTATTTCACTGAGAGAAAGCTTTTTTCGTCTTAGTCTTATTTTTGACTTCTTTCACTGAGATCAACACTGGAATTGTTCAAAACACTAAAATTTACTGCTTCTCAGTACTTCTAAGCTGTTTCAAAGATTATGAAGCTGAACTTTCATGAATTTGCAGAAAATTACACAGTGGTGCATTTTTGACTTATTTCACTGAGAGAAAGCTTTTTTCGTCTTAGTCTTATTTTTGACTTCTTTCACTGAGATCAACACTGGAATTGTTCAAAACACTAAAATTTACTGCTTCTCAGTACTTATAAGCTGTTTCAAAGATTATGAAGCTGAACTTTCATGAATTTGCAGAAAATTACACAGTGGTGCATTTTTGACTTATTTCACTGAGAGAAAGCTTTTTTCGTCTTAGTCTTATTTTTGACTTCTTTCACTGAGATCAACACTGGAATTGTTCAAAACACTAAAATTTACTGCTTCTCAGTACTTCTAAGCTGTTTCAAAGATTATGAAGCTGAACTTTCATGAATTTGCAGAAAATTACACAGTGGTGCATTTTTGACTTATTTCACTGAGAGAAAGCTTTTTTCGTCTTAGTCTTATTTTTGACTTCTTTCACTGAGATCAACACTGGAATTGTTCAAAACACTAAAATTTACTGCTTCTCAGTACTTCTAAGCTGTTTCAAAGATTATGAAGCTGAACTTTCATGAATTTGCAGAAAATTACACAGTGGTGCATTTTTGACTTATTTCACTGAGAGAAAGCTTTTTTCGTCTTAGTCTTATTTTTGACTTCTTTCACTGAGATCAACACTGGAATTGTTCAAAACACTAAAATTTACTGCTTCTCAGTACTTCTAAGCTGTTTCAAAGATTATGAAGCTGAACTTTCATGAATTTGCAGAAAATTACACAGTGGTGCATTTTTGACTTATTTCACTGAGAGAAAGCTTTTTTCGTCTTAGTCTTATTTTTGACTTCTTTCACTGAGATCAACACTGGAATTGTTCAAAACACTAAAATTTACTGCTTCTCAGTACTTCTAAGCTGTTTCAAAGATTATGAAGCTGAACTTTCATGAATTTGCAGAAAATTACACAGTGGTGCATTTTTGACTTATTTCACTGAGAGAAAGCTTTTTTCGTCTTAGTCTTATTTTGACTTCTTTCACTGAGATCAACACTGGAATTGTTCAAAACACTAAAATATACTGCTTCTCAGTACTTCTAAGCTGTTTCAAAGATTATGAAGCTGAACTTTCATGAATTTGCAGAAAATTACACAGTGGTGCATTTTTGACTTATTTCACTGAGAGAAAGCTTTTTTCGTCTTAGTCTTATTTTTGACTTCTTTCACTGAGATCAACACTGGAATTGTTCAAAACACTAAAATTACTGCTTCTCAGTACTTCTAAGCTGTTTCAAAGATTATGAAGCTGAACTTTCATGAATTTGCAGAAATTACACAGTGGTGCATTTTTGACTTATTTCACTGAGAGAAAGCTTTTTTCGTCTTAGTCTTATTTTTGACTTCTTTCACTGAGATCAACACTGGAATGTTCAAAACACTAAAATACTGCTTCTCAGTACTTCTAAGCTGTTTCAAAGATTATGAAGCTGAACTTTCATGAATTTGCAGAAAATTACACAGTGGTGCATTTTTGACTTATTTCACTGAGAGAAAGCTTTTTTCGTCTTAGTCTTATTTTTGACTTCTTTCACTGAGATCAACACTGGAATTGTTCAAAACACTAAAATTACTGCTTCTCAGTACTTCTAAGCTGTTTCAAAGATTATGAAGCTGAACTTTCATGAATTTGCAGAAATTACACAGTGGTGCATTTTTGACTTATTTCACTGAGAGAAAGCTTTTTTCGTCTTAGTCTTATTTTTGACTTCTTTCACTGAGATCAACACTGGAATTGTTCAAAACACTAAAATTTACTGCTTCTCAGTACTTCTAAGCTGTTTCAAAGATTATGAAGCTGAACTTTCATGAATTTGCAGAAAATTACACAGTGGTGCATTTTTGACTTATTTCACTGAGAGAAAGCTTTTTTCGTCTTAGTCTTATTTTTGACTTCTTTCACTGAGATCAACACTGGAATTGTTCAAAACACTAAAATTTACTGCTTCTCAGTACTTCTAAGCTGTTTCAAAGATTATGAAGCTGAACTTTCATGAATTTGCAGAAAATTACACAGTGGTGCATTTTTGACTTATTTCACTGAGAGAAAGCTTTTTTGTCTTAGTCTTATTTTTGACTTCTTTCACTGAGATCAACACTGGAATTGTTCAAAACACTAAAATTTACTGCTTCTCAGTACTTCTAAGCTGTTTCAAAGATTATGAAGCTGAACTTTCATGAATTTGCAGAAAATTACACAGTGGTGCATTTTGACTTATTTCACTGAGAGAAAGCTTTTTTCGTCTTAGTCTTATTTTTGACTTCTTTCACTGAGATCAACACTGGAATTGTTCAAAACACTAAAATTTACTGCTTCTCAGTACTTCTAAGCTGTTTCAAAGATTATGAAGCTGAACTTTCATGAATTTGCAGAAAATTACACAGTGGTGCATTTTTGACTTATTTCACTGAGAGAAAGCTTTTTTCGTCTTAGTCTTATTTTTGACTTCTTTCACTGAGATCAACACTGGAATTGTTCAAAACACTAAAATATACTGCTTCTCAGTACTTCTAAGCTGTTTCAAAGATTATGAAGCTGAACTTTCATGAATTTGCAGAAAATTACACAGTGGTGCATTTTTGACTTATTTCACTGAGAGAAAGCTTTTTTCGTCTTAGTCTTATTTTTGACTTCTTTCACTGAGATCAACACTGGAATTGTTCAAAACACTAAAATTACTGCTTCTCAGTACTTCTAAGCTGTTTCAAAGATTATGAAAGCTGAACTTTCATGAATTTGCAGAAAATTACACAGTGGTGCATTTTTGACTTATTTCACTGAGAGAAAGCTTTTTTCGTCTTAGTCTTATTTTTGACTTCTTTCACTGAGATCAACACTGGAATTGTTCAAAACACTAAAATTTACTGCTTCTCAGTACTTCTAAGCTGTTTCAAAGATTATGAAGCTGAACTTTCATGAATTTGCAGAAAATTACACAGTGGTGCATTTTTGACTTATTTCACTGAGAGAAAGCTTTTTTCGTCTTAGTCTTATTTTTGACTTCTTTCACTGAGATCAACACTGGAATGTTCAAAACACTAAAATTACTGCTTCTCAGTACTTCTAAGCTGTTTCAAAGATTATGAAGCTGAACTTTCATGAATTTGCAGAAAATTACACAGTGGTGCATTTTTGACTTATTTCACTGAGAGAAAGCTTTTTTCGTCTTAGTCTTATTTTTGACTTCTTTCACTGAGATCAACACTGGAATTGTTCAAAACACTAAAATTTACTGCTTCTCAGTACTTCTAAGCTGTTTCAAAGATTATGAAGCTGAACTTTCATGAATTTGCAGAAAATTACACAGTGGTGCATTTTGACTTATTTCACTGAGAGAAAGCTTTTTTCGTCTTAGTCTTATTTTTGACTTCTTTCACTGAGATCAACACTGGAATTGTTCAAAACACTAAAATTTACTGCTTCTCAGTACTTCTAAGCTGTTTCAAAGATTATGAAGCTGAACTTTCATGAATTTGCAGAAAATTACACAGTGGTGCATTTTTGACTTATTTCACTGAGAGAAAGCTTTTTTTCTTAGTCTTATTTTTGACTTCTTTCACTGAGATCAACACTGGAATTGTTCAAAACACTAAAATTTACTGCTTCTCAGTACTTCTAAGCTGTTTCAAAGATTATGAAGCTGAACTTTCATGAATTTGCAGAAAATTACACAGTGGTGCATTTTTGACTTATTTCACTGAGAGAAAGCTTTTTTTCGTCTTAGTCTTATTTTTGACTTCTTTCACTGAGATCAACTGGAATTGTTCAAAACACTAAAATTTACTGCTTCTCAGTACTTCTAAGCTGTTTCAAAGATTATGAAGCTGAACTTTCATGAATTTGCAGAAATTACACAGTGTGCATTTTTGACTTATTTCACTGAGAGAAAGCTTTTTTTGTCTTAGTCTTATTTTTGACTTCTTTCACTGAGATCAACACTGGAATTGTTCAAAACACTAAAATACTGCTTCTCAGTACTTCTAAGCTGTTTCAAAGATTATGAAGCTGAACTTTCATGAATTTGCAGAAAATTACACAGTGGTGCATTTTTGACTTATTTCACTGAGAGAAAGCTTTTTTCGTCTTAGTCTTATTTTTGACTTCTTTCACTGAGATCAACACTGGAATTGTTCAAAACACTAAAATTACTGCTTCTCAGTACTTCTAAGCTGTTTCAAAGATTATGAAGCTGAACTTTCATGAATTTGCAGAAAATTACACAGTGGTGCATTTTTGACTTATTTCACTGAGAGAAAGCTTTTTTCGTCTTAGTCTTATTTTTGACTTCTTTCACTGAGATCAACACTGGAATTGTTCAAAACACTAAAATTTACTGCTTCTCAGTACTTAAGCTGTTTCAAAGATTATGAAGCTGAACTTTCATGAATTTGCAGAAAATTACACAGTGGTGCATTTTTGACTTATTTCACTGAGAGAAAGCTTTTTTCGTCTTAGTCTTATTTTTGACTTCTTTCACTGAGATCAACACTGGAATTGTTCAAAACACTAAAATTTACTGCTTCTCAGTACTTCTAAGCTGTTTCAAAGATTATGAAGCTGAACTTTCATGAATTTGCAGAAAATTACACAGTGGTGCATTTTTGACTTATTTCACTGAGAGAAAGCTTTTTTCGTCTTAGTCTTATTTTTGACTTCTTTCACTGAGATCAACACTGGAATTGTTCAAAACACTAAATATACTGCTTCTCAGTACTTATAAGCTGTTTCAAAGATTATGAAGCTGAACTTTCATGAATTTGCAGAAAATTACACAGTGGTGCATTTTTGACTTATTTCACTGAGAGAAAGCTTTTTTCGTCTTAGTCTTATTTTTGACTTCTTTCACTGAGATCAACACTGGAATTGTTCAAAACACTAAAATTACTGCTTCTCAGTACTTCTAAGCTGTTTCAAAGATTATGAAGCTGAACTTTCATGAATTTGCAGAAAATTACACAGTGGTGCATTTTTGACTTATTTCACTGAGAGAAAGCTTTTTTCGTCTTAGTCTTATTTTTGACTTCTTTCACTGAGATCAACACTGGAATTGTTCAAACACTAAAATTTACTGCTTCTCAGTACTTCTAAGCTGTTTCAAAGATTATGAAGCTGAACTTTCATGAATTTGCAGAAAATTACACAGTGGTGCATTTTTGACTTATTTCACTGAGAGAAAGCTTTTTTCGTCTTAGTCTTATTTTTGACTTCTTTCACTGAGATCAACACTGGAATTGTTCAAAACACTAAAATTTACTGCTTCTCAGTACTTCTAAGCTGTTTCAAAGATTATGAAGCTGAACTTTCATGAATTTGCAGAAATTACACAGTGGTGCATTTTTGACTTATTTCACTGAGAGAAAGCTTTTTTCGTCTTAGTCTTATTTTTGACTTCTTTCACTGAGATCAACACTGGAATTGTTCAAAACACTAAAATTTACTGCTTCTCAGTACTTCTAAGCTGTTTCAAAGATTATGAAGCTGAACTTTCATGAATTTGCAGAAAATTACACAGTGGTGCATTTTTGACTTATTTCACTGAGAGAAAGCTTTTTTCGTCTTAGTCTTATTTTTGACTTCTTTCACTGAGATCAACACTGGAATGTTCAAAACACTAAAATTTACTGCTTCTCAGTACTTCTAAGCTGTTTCAAAGATTATGAAGCTGAACTTTCATGAATTTGCAGAAAATTACACAGTGG
Source organism: Poeciliopsis prolifica (assembly GCF_027474105.1). Lineage (NCBI taxonomy): Eukaryota > Metazoa > Chordata > Actinopteri > Cyprinodontiformes > Poeciliidae > Poeciliopsis > Poeciliopsis prolifica. Next base: position 5,386 of record NW_026562436.1, on the reverse strand, counting down.
TGCATTTTGACTTATTTCACTGAGAGAAAGCTTTTTTCGTCTTAGTCTTATTTTTGACTTCTTTCACTGAGATCAACACTGGAATTGTTCAAAACACTAAAATTTACTGCTTCTCAGTACTTCTAAGCTGTTTCAAAGATTATGAAGCTGAACTTTCATGAATTTGCAGAAAATTACACAGTGGTGCATTTTTGACTTATTTCACTGAGAGAAAGCTTTTTTCGTCTTAGTCTTATTTTTGACTTCTTTCACTGAGATCAACACTGGAATTGTTCAAAACACTAAAATTTACTGCTTCTCAGTACTTCTAAGCTGTTTCAAAGATTATGAAGCTGAACTTTCATGAATTTGCAGAAAATTACACAGTGGTGCATTTTTGACTTATTTCACTGAGAGAAAGCTTTTTTTGTCTTAGTCTTATTTTGACTTCTTTCACTGAGATCAACACTGGAATTGTTCAAAACACTAAAATTTACTGCTTCTCAGTACTTCTAAGCTGTTTCAAAGATTATGAAGCTGAACTTTCATGAATTTGCAGAAAATTACACAGTGGTGCATTTTTGACTTATTTCACTGAGAGAAAGCTTTTTTCGTCTTAGTCTTATTTTGACTTCTTTCACTGAGATCAACACTGGAATTGTTCAAAACACTAAAATTTACTGCTTCTCAGTACTTCTAAGCTGTTTCAAAGATTATGAAGCTGAACTTTCATGAATTTGCAGAAAATTACACAGTGGTGCATTTTTGACTTATTTCACTGAGAGAAAGCTTTTTTTGTCTTAGTCTTATTTTTGACTTCTTTCACTGAGATCAACACTGGAATTGTTGAAAACACTAAAATATACTGCTTCTCAGTACTTATAAGCTGTTTCAAAGATTATGAAGCTGAACTTTCATGAATTTGCAGAAAATTACACAGTGGTGCATTTTTGACTTATTTCACTGAGAGAAAGCTTTTTTCGTCTTAGTCTTATTTTTGACTTCTTTCACTGAGATCAACACTGGAATTGTTCAAAACACTAAAATTTACTGCTTCTCAGTACTTCTAAGCTGTTTCAAAGATTATGAAGCTGAACTTTCATGAATTTGCAGAAAATTACACAGTGGTGCATTTTTGACTTATTTCACTGAGAGAAAGCTTTTTTCGTCTTAGTCTTATTTTTGACTTCTTTCACTGAGATCAACACTGGAATTGTTCAAAACACTAAAATTACTGCTTCTCAGTACTTCTAAGCTGTTTCAAAGATTATGAAGCTGAACTTTCATGAATTTGCAGAAAATTACACAGTGGTGCATTTTTGACTTATTTCACTGAGAGAAAGCTTTTTTCGTCTTAGTCTTATTTTTGACTTCTTTCACTGAGATCAACACTGGAATTGTTCAAAACACTAAAATTTACTGCTTCTCAGTACTTCTAAGCTGTTTCAAGATTATGAAGCTGAACTTTCATGAATTTGCAGAAAATTACACAGTGGTGCATTTTTGACTTATTTCACTGAGAGAAAGCTTTTTTTGTCTTAGTCTTATTTTTGACTTCTTTCACTGAGATCAACACTGGAATTGTTCAAAACACTAAAATTTACTGCTTCTCAGTACTTCTAAGCTGTTTCAAAGATTATGAAGCTGAACTTTCATGAATTTGCAGAAAATTACACAGTGGTGCATTTTTGACTTATTTCACTGAGAGAAAGCTTTTTTTGTCTTAGTCTTATTTTTGACTTCTTTCACTGAGATCAACACTGGAATGTTCAAAACACTAAAATTTACTGCTTCTCAGTACTTCTAAGCTGTTTCAAAGATTATGAAGCTGAACTTTCATGAATTTGCAGAAAATTACACATGGTGCATTTTTGACTTATTTCACTGAGAGAAAGCTTTTTTCGTCTTAGTCTTATTTTTGACTTCTTTCACTGAGATCAACACTGGAATTGTTCAAAACACTAAATTACTGCTTCTCAGTACTTCTAAGCTGTTTCAAAGATTATGAAGCTGAACTTTCATGAATTTGCAGAAAATTACACAGTGGTGCATTTTTGACTTATTTCACTGAGAGAAAGCTTTTTTTGTCTTAGTCTTATTTTTGACTTCTTTCACTGAGATCAACACTGGAATTGTTCAAAACACTAAAATTTACTGCTTCTCAGTACTTCTAAGCTGTTTCAAGATTATGAAGCTGAACTTTCATGAATTTGCAGAAAATTACACAGTGGTGCATTTTTGACTTATTTCACTGAGAGAAAGCTTTTTTCGTCTTAGTCTTATTTTTGACTTCTTTCACTGAGATCAACACTGGAATTGTTCAAAACACTAAAATTTACTGCTTCTCAGTACTTCTAAGCTGTTTCAAAGATTATGAAGCTGAACTTTCATGAATTTGCAGAAAATTACACAGTGGTGCATTTTTGACTTATTTCACTGAGAGAAAGCTTTTTTGTCTTAGTCTTATTTTTGACTTCTTTCACTGAGATCAACACTGGAATTGTTGAAAACACTAAAATTTACTGCTTCTCAGTACTTATAAGCTGTTTCAAAGATTATGAAGCTGAACTTTCATGAATTTGCAGAAAATTACACAGTGGTGCATTTTTGACTTATTTCACTGAGAGAAAGCTTTTTTCGTCTTAGTCTTATTTTGACTTCTTTCACTGAGATCAACACTGGAATTGTTCAAACACTAAAATTTACTGCTTCTCAGTACTTCTAAGCTGTTTCAAAGATTATGAAGCTGAACTTTCATGAATTTGCAGAAAATTACACAGTGGTGCATTTTTGACTTATTTCACTGAGAGAAAGCTTTTTTCGTCTTAGTCTTATTTTTGACTTCTTTCACTGAGATCAACACTGGAATTGTTCAAACACTAAAATTTACTGCTTCTCAGTACTTCTAAGCTGTTTCAAAGATTATGAAGCTGAACTTTCATGAATTTGCAGAAAATTACACAGTGGTGCATTTTGACTTATTTCACTGAGAGAAAGCTTTTTTCGTCTTAGTCTTATTTTTGACTTCTTTCACTGAGATCAACACTGGAATTGTTCAAAACACTAAAATTTACTGCTTCTCAGTACTTCTAAGCTGTTTCAAAGATTATGAAGCTGAACTTTCATGAATTTGCAGAAAATTACACAGTTGTGCATTTTTGACTTATTTCACTGAGAGAAAGCTTTTTTTGTCTTAGTCTTATTTTTGACTTCTTTCACTGAGATCAACACTGGAATTGTTCAAAACACTAAAATACTGCTTCTCAGTACTTATAAGCTGTTTCAAAGATTATGAAGCTGAACTTTCATGAATTTGCAGAAAATTACACAGTGGTGCATTTTGACTTATTTCACTGAGAGAAAGCTTTTTTCGTCTTAGTCTTATTTTTGACTTCTTTCACTGAGATCAACACTGGAATTGTTCAAAACACTAAAATTTACTGCTTCTCAGTACTTCTAAGCTGTTTCAAAGATTATGAAGCTGAACTTTCATGAATTTGCAGAAAATTACACTGGTGCATTTTTGACTTATTTCACTGAGAGAAAGCTTTTTTCGTCTTAGTCTTATTTTTGACTTCTTTCACTGAGATCAACACTGGAATTGTTCAAAACACTAAAATTTACTGCTTCTCAGTACTTCTAAGCTGTTTCAAAGATTATGAAGCTGAACTTTCATGAATTTGCAGAAAATTACACAGTGGTGCATTTTTGACTTATTTCACTGAGAGAAAGCTTTTTTCGTCTTAGTCTTATTTTTGACTTCTTTCACTGAGATCAACACTGGAATTGTTCAAACACTAAAATTTACTGCTTCTCAGTACTTCTAAGCTGTTTCAAAGATTATGAAGCTGACTTTCATGAATTTGCAGAAAATTACACAGTGGTGCATTTTTGACTTATTTCACTGAGAGAAAGCTTTTTTCGTCTTAGTCTTATTTTTGACTTCTTTCACTGAGATCAACACTGGAATTGTTCAAAACACTAAAATTTACTGCTTCTCAGTACTTCTAAGCTGTTTCAAAGATTATGAAGCTGAACTTTCATGAATTTGCAGAAATTACACAGTGGTGCATTTTTGACTTATTTCACTGAGAGAAAGCTTTTTTCGTCTTAGTCTTATTTTTGACTTCTTTCACTGAGATCAACACTGGAATTGTTCAAACACTAAATTTACTGCTTCTCAGTACTTCTAAGCTGTTTCAAAGATTATGAAGCTGAACTTTCATGAATTTGCAGAAAATTACACAGTGGTGCATTTTGACTTATTTCACTGAGAGAAAGCTTTTTTCGTTCTTAGTCTTATTTTGACTTCTTTCACTGAGATCAACACTGGAATTGTTCAAAACACTAAAATTACTGCTTCTCAGTACTTCTAAGCTGTTTCAAAGATTATGAAGCTGAACTTTCATGAATTTGCAGAAAATTACACAGTGGTGCATTTTTGACTTATTCACTGAGAGAAAGCTTTTTTCGTCTTAGTCTTATTTTTGACTTCTTTCACTGAGATCAACACTGGAATTGTTCAAACACTAAAATTTACTGCTTCTCAGTACTTCTAAGCTGTTTCAAAGATTATGAAGCTGAACTTTCATGAATTTGCAGAAATTACACAGTGGTGCATTTTGACTTATTTCACTGAGAGAAAGCTTTTTTCGTCTAGTCTTATTTTTGACTTCTTCACTGAGATCAACACTGGAATTGTTCAAAACACTAAAATTTACTGCTTCTCAGTACTTAAGCTGTTTCAAAGATTATGAAGCTGAACTTTCATGAATTTGCAGAAAATTACACAGTGGTGCATTTTTGACTTATTCACTGAGAGAAAGCTTTTTCGTCTTAGTCTTATTTTTGACTTCTTTCACTGAGATCAACACTGGAATTGTTCAAAACACTAAAATTTACTGCTTCTCAGTACTTCTAAGCTGTTTCAAAGATTATGAAGCTGAACTTTCATGAATTTGCAGAAAATTACACAGTGGTGCATTTTGACTTATTTCACTGAGAGAAAGCTTTTTTCGTCTTAGTCTTATTTTTGACTTCTTTCACTGAGATCAACACTGGAATTGTTCAAAAACACTAAAATTTACTGCTTCTCAGTACTTCTAAGCTGTTTCAAAGATTATGAAGCTGAACTTTCATGAATTTGCAGAAAATTACACAGTGGTGCATTTTGACTTATTTCACTGAGAGGAAAGCTTTTTCGTCTTAGTCTTATTTTTGACTTCTTTCACTGAGATCAACACTGGAATTGTTCAAACACTAAAATTTACTGCTTCTCAGTACTTCTAAGCTGTTTCAAAGATTATGAAGCTGAACTTTCATGAATTTGCAGAAAATTACACAGTGTTGCATTTTTGACTTATTTCACTGAGAGAAAGCTTTTTCGTCTTAGTCTTATTTTGACTTC